>NC_050576.1:379924699-380254556 GCF_011100635.1 Trichosurus vulpecula
TCTTTAAATACCAAAGAGAGGAATTTACAAATAAGTCTAAAAGTAATAATAGGGAGCCACTTGAGAAGGGGTGATATGATCAAATCTAGGTGTGGAAAATCTAGCAAACTGAGTGGAGGGTAGATTAGAATGAGGAGAGACTTGGGGCAGAGACAGAATTATAGGCTTATTGCAGTAGTCTTAGCTGGAGGTAAAGACAATTCAACCTAGGGTAGGGATTCTGTGAGTGAAGAGAAGGAGAAACACTTATAAGAAATGTCCTGGTGGTAGAAATGGCAAAATTTGACAATTGATTGGATATATCAGATCGGTATGAGTGGGGACTAGAGAATGATACTGAGGGGCCGAGAGCCTGAGTGCCTGGGAGAATGATGATATCCTTGACAGTAATAGGAAAGTTGGGAAAAGGGAAGAGAGTTTGGCAAAAGATTGAGTTCAGCTCTTCCTCCCCTTTCCCTCTCTCCTCCCCTCCCCCCACCTCACTGATGCACAGTCAGTGGGGCCTAGATCCACCTGCTGTCCCCACCTTTTGCACTTTCACTTTGGTCAGACCAACCTCGCGCCCGAATTCCTCCAAAAATTTCCTGCGGGCAAGGTTGCAGCGTTTGAGGGTGATGGCGGGTTCTGTGTGTTTGAAGGAAACTCCATTGCACACTGTGTGAACAACGATGACCTTGGAGGCAGCTGCTCAGGTGATGCAGCGGGTGAACTTTGCTGACAATGACATAGTCCCTCCAGCCAGTGCTTGGGTGTTCCGCACTCTCGACATCATGCACCACAACAAACAGGCCACCGAGAAGGCTAAGGAGGAGCCGAGGCGAGTTCTGGGGCTGCTCGACGCCCACCTGAAGAATCACTTTCCCGCTGTGGGAGTGTGTGAGTCTGGCTGATATCACACTTGTGTGCACCCTCTCGTGGCTCTTCTATAAGCAGGTCCCAGAGCCGTCTTTCCCGCAGGCCTTTAACAACACCAACCGCAGGTTTCTCACCTGCGTCCACCAGCCCCAGGTCGGAGCGGTGTTGGGAGAGGTGAGAAGATGGCGCAGTTGAACGCTAAAAAATTTGCCGAGAATCAGACTAAGAAGTAAGCCCCAAGAAAGTGTAAGAGGTAGGGAGAAGAGAAAGAGAAGGCCCAGTCCCAGCGGAGGGAAAAGAAGGCAGCGGCCTCGAGATGGACGACTGTGACCAGGCTCTGGCTGCAGAGCCCAAGGCTTTCCCTTTGCCCATTTGCCCAAGAGAACGTTTGTGTTGGATGAGTTTAAGCGAAAGTTCTCGCTGACGGTGGCCTTACTTCAGGGAGCACTTTGACTGTGAAGGCTAGTCCCTGTGGTATACCCAGTACGGCTTCCCCCAGGAGCTCAGCCAGACTTTCATGAGCTGCAACCTCATCTCTAGAATGTGCCAGCGCCTAGACGAGCTGAGGAAGAGCTCGTTTGCTAGCTCCATCCTTTTTGGCACCAACAATAGCAGCACCATTTCTGGAGTCTGGGTTTTACCGGGCCAGGAACTTGCCTTCCCATAGAGCGCAGACCGTCAACTAGATTACTAGTCCTACAGGTGGTGTAAAGTGGAACCTGCCAGTGAGGAGGCCCAGACCAAGGTCCGAGAGCACGTCTCCTGCGAGGGGCCTTCCAGCACATGGGAAAACCCTTCAATCAGGACAAGATCTTCAAGTGAACATCTTTCCTGCCTGCTTCCTCCTCTGCAGGGAGGTGCCAGTCATTAAAAGAAACTGAACACAGAATCCACACCCCCCTCCAAAAAAAAAAAAAAAACGATCATGAGTTCAGCTTTAGAAATGTTTAGTGTGAGATACCTATGCGGCTTTCAGTTTGAGTTGGATAAAAAGCAATTGGTGATATAGGACTAGATCCGAGTATTAAGATGTAGTATAAGGTTCAAGATTGCCCACTTTTCAAGCCATATTATAACTTTGAACAGTTTCTAAAAATAAAGCGAAAAAAGAAAGTCAGTCTTCTCTCTCTCTCTCTCTCTCTCTCTCTCTCTCTCTCTCTCTCTCTCACACACACACACACACACACACACACACACACACACACACACACATCTGTTTTGAAATCTGTTTACGTCTCCACGGAAGAAACAATAGAAAACCTCTTGAATCTTAACCCTTAGTAGAAACTGTGGGAGAAGTAAAAGGATTCAATAAAGCTGAAGTTTATCTAGAAGTCAAATCCTCAACACTGCTTGCATTGAAAATGCAAGAAGAGTACAAGAATCAAAATAACTGTGGCTTTAAATTTGAAAATGTTGTGCTAAACAAAAATTCAGGAGATGGACCCCAAGAATTGAGTTTTTAACTTATATTTTTTTTCTTTCTCTTCTCTCTTAATTTGTATTACAAAAAGAGATATATGGAACCAATTAAGGTGCCATTTCATTTATAGAAGAGGTTGCTATCCATAGTTTAATTTTAAGGAGATTACCATGTTGGTGGAGTATTTTTTTTAAAAGGTTAATATTGGCAGCACTAGCAGCTATACCTCAAGTAGTAATGTGAATTGGATTAGGGATGCCTACTCCATCAAAATCTTAAGCCAACAGATATGTGTGATCACCTAAATTTGATTATCTTTGTCCTTTGAACCGGTTTTTTTTCCAAGTCAATCTCTTTTTTGGCCACCCTGTTATTATAAGCTAAAATGATCAATTCAAGTAACTGATTTCCTCAAAAAGGAGCCTATTCAATTTTTAGAGTAATCCCTGACTGAAGGGAAGCTATCTAGCTGGTTATCTATCTATAAAATATCTCACTTCTTCAAATCTTGCTAGCTCTTCTGCCAATATTCATGATTCTCCCCTTCTAATCAAGAACTCAACTTTCAGTATCTTTGATTTTTTTAAACAAATCTATTTATGTGAATTTCTTTAGACAGCAGTGTCTGGTTTCCTATTAGAGGTCTGCTTTTGTCTTCATTTCTGTAGTTTTGCTATTTCTTGTTTCTTTGGGGATATGAAAGAATTTAAGAGGAAATTGTACCATTTTGTAATAATATTTTATGTATTTTTTCCAATTACAACATAAAAACAATTTTAACACTCTTTTTTTTCCTAATTTTGAGTTTCAGATTATCTTCTTACCACCCTCCTCTCTCCCCTCCCTGAGAGGGCAAGAAATTTGATATAGCTAATACATCTGCAGTCATGCAAAGCATATTTCCATATAGATCCTGTTGTGAAAGAAAACATAGACCAAAAAGAAAAGCAAGCAAACAAAAACCCCAAAAGATCAATTATGAGAACAAACATAGATTAAGTGGAAAAGAGGATGCATTTAGACACCACCAGTTTTTTTCTAGATGTAGATAACATTTTTCATCATGAATCCCTTGCAATTGTCTTGGATCATTGTATTCATCAAAATAGCTATCATTATTTTTGTTTCTGTATATAATATTATCCTAGTTTTTCTCACTCCACTCTGCAGTAGTTCATATAAGTCTTCCCTGTTTTTTTTCTGAAAGTATCCTGCTTGTCAATTCTTTTAGTAAAATATCACAATCATATACCACAACTTGTTCAGCTATTCACCAATTGATGGTCATCCCCTCAGCCTCCGACTGCCATCACAAAAAGAGCTACTATAAATATTTTTTGTAAAATGGGTCCTTTTTTGAAATCTCTTTGGGATACAGACTTAGTAGTGGTATTACTGGATGAAAAGATATGCCCATATTTATAGCAATTTGGGTATAGTTCCTCTCTAGAATGGTTGGTTCACTTCACAATTCCAATGCCAATACATTAGGGTTCCAATTTTGTGATATTCCCTCAAACATTTATCATTTACTTATTCTGTCGTATTAGACAATCTGACAGGTATGAGGTGGCACCTCAGAGTGATTTTATTTACATTTCTGTAATCAATAGTGATTTAGAACATTATTATATTATTATAGATGTGATTTCTTCATCTGAAAACTACTTGTTAATATTCTTTGACCATTTATCAACTGAAGAATAGCTTTAATAAATTTGATTTAGTTTTTATATATATGAGACACTTCATAAGAAATACCATCTAACCAAGATTAGAAGGAAAGCAGAAAGCTGAAAAACAATTTTTAGAGCCAGTGTTTCTGATAATGGCCTCATTTCCAAATATATATATATATATATATATATATATATATATATATATATATATATATATATAACTTAATCAAATTAATAAGAATACAAGTCATTCCCCTATTGGTAAATCATCAAAGGATATGAACAGGCAGTTTTCAGACAAAGAAATCAAAGCTATCTATAGTCATCTGAACAAATCTTCTAAATCACTATTGATTAGAGAAATGCAAATTAAAACAACCTCATGACTATCTGATTGGCTAATATGATGGGAAATGAAAATGATAAATGTTGGAGATATTGGAAAATTGGAACACTAATGCACTCTTGGTGGAGTTGTGAACTGATCCATCCATTCTGGAGAGCAATTTGGAACTATGCCCAAAAGGCTATAAAACTGTGTACCATTTGATCTAGCAATACCACTACTAGGTCTGTTTCCCAAAGAGATGAGCAAAAAAGAGAAAAGGACACACGTGCAATAATACTTATTGTATCTCTTTTTGTGGTAGCAAAGAATTGGAAATAAGGGGATACCCATCCACTGGTATATGAATGTAATGGAATATAAGTGTGCTATAAGAAACAATAAGCTGTCAGGATTCAGAAAAAAAGACTGGAAAGATTTACATGAACTGATGCTGAGTGAATTGAGCAAAACCAGGAGAACATTGTACATAGTAAGAGCAACTTTGTGAGATGACCACCTACGATAGACTTAGTTCTTTTCAAAAATACAGTGAACCAAGACAATTCCAAAAGACTCATGATGGAAAATACTATCAACATCAAGAGAAAGAACTATGGAGTCTAAATGCAGATTGAAGCATACTATTTTCACTTTTGCTGTTGTTTTTTCTTTCTTTCTTGTGGTTTTCTCCTTTTCTTCTTATTCTTCTTGTACAACATGACAAATGTGGAAATATGTTTAAAATGACTTTATATTTATAACCTATATCAGATTGCTTGCTCTCTTCAGGGGGTAGGAAGGAAGGGAGTGAGGGAGAAAAATTTGGAACCCAAAATCTTACAAAAATGAATGTTGAAAAACTATCCTTATGTGTAATTGGAAAAAAATAAAATACTATTAAGTGCAAAAAATATATTAAAAAACCACTTGCTATTATGGCCGCCTCCCCACCCCTCCAGCTGCATTGGTTTTGTTGTACAAAAACATTTTGTATCTCATAATGTTTTCTATATTTTTTTGGTCATAAATTCTCTTCTCCATAGATTTGACAGGTAAACTATTCCATGCTCTCCTAATTTGTTTATGGAATCATCCTTTATGTCTAAATAATGTACCCATTTTGACCTTATCTGCATATACAGTGTGAGGTGTTGGTCTATACCTTGTTTCTGCCATATCGTTTTCTAGCTTTCTTAGTCGTTTTGTCAAATAGTAAGTTCTCTTCCCAAAAGCTGGGGTCTTTGGGTTTATCAAACACTAGACTACTATGGTCATTTACTGCTGTGTATTGTGTACCTGTACCAGTAAGGCAATAATAACAATGTAGATGATAATTGTCAAAATGCCTATGTGGTTCTATAACACAAAGTGTATGACACTCTCCACATAGAAAGTAGAAAAAAGTAAACCATTTATTCAGACACCAGAGAACCATATCCCACAAGCCATTTACCCAATCTATCAGAGCAGTAAAGCATTCAATACATAATAGCAGAACATGGAGACTCGCCATCCCCAAACCTCTCCAACCCCCTGCTGAGTTCTTCCCAAAAACAAACTCACAGTACAGCTAAGTCAGTCTGTTCAGCTCTAACTATCACGATGGCCATTGGCTGCGATTAGTAACCATAACTGCTCTCTCTCTCTCTCTCTCTCTCTCTCTCTCTCTCTCTCTCTCCATTTCTTGTGACATAACTTCCTTTTCCTGTCAGGAAGCTCCTCCCACCTTACATGACTTAGGTTTCCTGTGATGTAAACAGGTCACATGGCCTATTAATGGGTAGAAAAGATCTTCAAATCTAAATTGCTATTATAGTACCTAATCTACTCCACCGATCCACCACTTTATTTCTTAGTGAATACCAAATTCTTTTGATGATTATTGCTTTATAACATAGTTTCAGATCTGGTACAGCAAGACCACCTTCCCTCAAATTTTTCATCAATTTCCTTGATATTCTTGACATTTTTTCTTTCAGATGAATTTTGTCATTGTTTTTTCTAGCTCTATAAAATAATGTTTAGTAGTTTCATTGGTATGGTACTCAACAAGTAAATTAATTTAGGTAGAATACTCATTTTTATTATTGTTGATGAGCTCTACCAATGAGCAATTTTTTCCCCCATTTGTTCAGATCTGACTTTATTTTTGAAAAAGTGCTCATATGGTTTCTGGGTTTGTCTTGGCAGTACTTGTTCCTGGGCTTTCTTAGTAATGTATAAAATGCTAATGATTTATATGGGTTTATTTTATGTCCTGCAACTTGGCTAAAATTGTTAATTATTTCAATTGGTCTTTTAGAATATCTTTAGAGATTTAGAGTCTTTAGAATCTATAGGGTTCTCTAAATATACCATCATATCCTCTGCAAAGACTGATGATTTTATTTCCTCATATCCTAGACTAATTCCTTCAATTTCTTTTACTTTCTAGTACAATATTGAATAATTGTGGTGATAGTGGGAATCCTTGCTTTACCTTGATCTTTCTGGGAAGGCTTCTAGGTTCTCCCCATTACAAATAATGCTTGCTGATGGTTTTAGATAGATACTGCTTATCTTTTTTCCCCTTTCTTTCTTTCTTTTTTTGTTTTAAGGAAGGTTCCCTTTATTCCTGGGCTTCTATTTTTTTTAAATAGGAATAATATTATATTATATATCAAAAGATTTTCCACCATCTGTTCAGATAATCATATGATTTCTGTTGATTTGGTTATTGGTATTGTAAATTATGCTTGTCGTTTTTTGACTATTGAACCAGTTCTTCATTCCTGGTATAAATCCCACTTGATCAAAGTGTATGATCTTTTTGATACTTTGCTGTAATATTTTTCTGGTATTTTATTTAAAATTTTTGCATCCATGCATGTTAAGGAAAATGGTCTATAGTTTTCTTTCTCCATGTTAGCTCTTCCTCATTTAAATAGTAGAACCATATTTCTGTCATAAAAAATAATTTAGAAGGATTCCTTCTTTATCTATTTTTCTACATAGTTTAGAAAATATTGGTCCTGGGAATGTTTTCTTAGGGAGATTATTGATGGCTTCTTAGATTTCTTTTTCCAAGATTGCATTATTTAAGTATTATATATATCCTGTTAATCTGGGAAATTTATATTGCTGAAAATATGCATCTATTTCACTTAGATTATCAGTATTATTGACACATAGTTGGGCAAAATAACTTAATAATTACTTTAATTTCATCTTCATTTGTGGTGCATTCACTCAATTTTTGATACTATTAATTACATTTTTTCAATCAAATTAATCAATAGTTTATTTTTTTCCTTTCTTATAAAATGAGTTCCTAGTTTTATTTAATCTTTTATAAAATTTTCAATTTACTTCATGCTTCCTTTGATTTTTGGGATTTCCAATTTGGTGCTTACCTGGGGATTTGTTCTTTTTCTAGTTTTTTTTTTTTTTTAAGTTGCATGGATAAATCATTAGTGTGCTTTTTCTCTATTTTATTGATGTGTTTAGATGTATGCATTTTCCCACACATATTGCTTTGGATGCATCCCACAAACTTTAGTTTGTTATCTCATTGTGGTCATTCTCTTTAATAAAATTATCAACTATTTCTCTTATTTGTTCTTCAACCCAATCATTTTTGATGATTAGATTACTTTGTTTCCAATTAATTTTAACTCATCTTTCCATGACCCTTTGTTGAATGTAATTTTTATTGAATTATCTGAAAAGGATGCATTTATTTTTTCTGCTTTGTTGAATTTGATCATGAGAGTTTGATGCCTTAATACAGCATCAATTTTAGTGTAAGGAAGGGCCATGTGCCACTGAGAAAAAAGATATATTCCTTTCTATCCCCATTCATTTTCTCCCCAAGAGGTCTATCATTTCTGACTTTTCTATTCACCCCCAACATCTTTTTGTATTTTTTTTTCATCAGATTTATCTAATTCTGAATGAGCATTCATTAAATTTATATAGTTCTGTGGGATATACTTATACATTAGGAGGAACCCTACTAGTATGTTTTTAGTTCCTATTTCTTCCTATAACTCATTTAACCTTTCCTTTAAGAATTTGGATACTATACCATTTTGTGCATATATGTTTAATATTGATAGTATTTCATCATCTATGGTACTTTTAGCAAAATATAGTTTCCCTACTTGTCCCTTTTCATTTGATCTATTATTGCTTTTGTTTTATCTGAGATCATGATTATACCTTGTTTTTTGTTTGTTTATTTTTTTTTACTTCAGCTGAAACATAATATATTATCCTTTAGCCCTTTACCATTACTCTGTGTGTGTCTCTTTGCTTCAAATGTGTTTTTCTTAATCATTTATTGTGGGATTCTGGTTTTTAATCTACTCTGTTATCCACTTCCATTTTATAGGTGAGTTCATCCCTTTCACATTCACGGTTAGAACTACTGTATATTTCACTTCGTTTTGCTTTTTTCTTCCTGTCTGTTGTTCTGTCTCTTTCCGTCCACCCTATCCCTTCTCAAAATAGTTTTGCTTCAAACCATCACCTTCCCTAATCCACACTCCTTTCTATAGGCCCTGTCTCCTTTTCTCCTCTTCCCTTCTACTTATCATAGGGAAAGATAGATTACTATACCCAGCTGAGTGTGTATGTTATTCCCTTTTGAGCCAATTCTGATGAGAGTAAAAGTATTATGTGCCTCACTCCCTCATCTTCCCCTCTGTTATTAAAGCTTTTTATACCCCTTTTTGCTTGACATAATTTATCACATTGTACCTCTCCCTTCCCTCTTCTTCAGTACATCCTTTTTCCTCACCCCCTATTTTTTATGTCATCCAATCATAGTCAATTCACACTTGTTCCCTTTGTCTACGTACATTCCTTCTAACTGCCCTAATATAGAAAATATTCCTAGGAATTCCAAATATTGTCTTCCCATATAGAATGTAAACAGGTTAACCTTATAAATACCTTGAAGCTTCTCTTTCCTGTTTACTTTTTTATGTTTCTCTTGAGTCTTATGTTTGAATATCAAATATTCTATTCAGCCCTGGTCTTTTCATTAGGAATGTTTGAAAGTCCTCTATTTCATTAAATAACCATTTTCCCTCCTGAAGGATTATACTCAGTTTTGCTGGGTCATTCTTGTAATCCTATCTACTTTGCCTTCCAGAATATTATATGGAAGTTGTGCCTTTTCAAGAGCAGAAAACAGTGACCTTCAACTGGAACTGGGGCAGAATGAGAGTGTTGCACCTGGGCTGGGCACTGGGGCTGAGAGCTGAGCTTGTCTCATGGCCAAATTATATCATAAATACCATCTCCTGACTTAGGGTAGGGCTTGGTTACAATGTTTTAAAAAGTTTATTGCAAAGTGACATTGTTGGAAATAATTGTATGTGGGATATATCTATACACTAATTGGCTGAGTCATCTGTTCCATCTCTATTTCTTTTATATTAATGGTACAGATGATACTGATATTAGATTTAATGAGATGCTGTAATGTTTAGCAATTTTAACAGTGTTTATGCCATTATGAAAGGATATTTTTGTGGCTGTAGGCAAATAAGTCACTCTTCTTAAGATTCAGTTTTTCCATATGTAAAGTTGGGGAAATTACACACACACACACACACACACACACACACACACACACACCCCTATGTAGATCTAAGTAGCTATAGATAGATATAGACAGATACATATAGATAGATATAGATAGACATACAGATACACACATGTGTATGTATGTATACATATATATGTATTTATGTTTATATATGTACAAATATAATATATATATATATTATAAAGTGCATTCAAAATCATAACTAAAAAGCAAAAGAGCTTTTCAGATACAGGGTGTGCAAAATTCTCATTGATCAAAATTTGTTCTTATTTACTTCTTTATTCAAGATTTAGCATTTCTAGTGCAGGTATAGAAATGTCCTAGTGATGTTTATGTACCAGCTAAGATGAATGACATTTAAAATTGGTTGATTTATAGAACAAAGTAGAGAGCAGCGACTATATAGTTTTTCCTGGTAAATCCAGCCCCCAAATTGCTTTTCTGGGGGCAGTTCAGAACATAAAGTTTAGACATACTCATTGGCAATTACTGTACTAGTCATCTCCAGTGACCTATTAGGACAGGCCAATGAGGGTAGACAGAAGACTCTGACTGTGATATTCCTTACATTTCATGCTGAAGTAACTTGAAAGCACTTATGAATTTCATATGCATACATTTGTGCTTTGACACTGATCATTTCACTCACTTTCTGTAATCTTCAGACTACTGAAATTGGGTTTTGA
The DNA here is from genome assembly GCF_011100635.1 of Trichosurus vulpecula. Lineage (NCBI taxonomy): Eukaryota > Metazoa > Chordata > Mammalia > Diprotodontia > Phalangeridae > Trichosurus > Trichosurus vulpecula. The sequence continues at coordinate 379,935,267 of NC_050576.1, forward strand.
GCTGTAATGTGAAATTAGCAAAGACTAATACGTGTTGGATGTCCCTATATTTTCTTAGTATAAATTTAAAAAAACAATAAGATTGACTCTGAAACATAAAGACTGGGTTGCAGTGGGAAAAGGTTAGAGAAAGTCATCCCTCCTCATCCCCAACAGGATAAACCAACAAAAACTTTCCCTCCTGCATTTTCTTTCAGTATGTGGTATTACATCTTCAGGAGTGAGAGTTGGAAAAGAAGGCCAATAAAAATAACTCACATTTCTATAGAAATTTAGGATTTACAAACACTTTACTTACAATAATGTGAGGTGAGTAATGTAAGTATTATTATTTCCATTTCACAAATACAGAAATTGATATTCAAACAGTTTAAATCATTTCACCAGGGTCGCACAGCTTTTAAGTATGAAAATAGGGTAATGACTCACATCTATTGTCTCTAAAAGTCCAGTGCCCTTTGCCCTATATAACATGCTGCTTCCAAATGAAACAAATGTTTGAATCTATGTCTGAGAGAAAGGATTTGCATAAACTTTTGGAAATAAACCCAACAGAGCCAGATGGGAGGAAGGAATGTAAAAATAATCATATTTCAAGTATATCCACAGCAGAATAAATGCAAAAGTATTAAGGAATTTTAAAACAAAATGAATTGCTTAGATTCTATACTGGTATAGTTCTTGAAGTCTAGGTGAAATTGAGAAGTTATTATTTCTGGTTATTTTTTGTTATTTCTGGTCATTGATCATAGTCAATTGGCAGCAAAGTGAGTTTTTTCCACTGAAGAAGATGACCACTGAGAGGAGAATGAGCCCAAGCTCTGGTCTGGTTTGCAAAAGACAGAGACCCAGAGAGAATTGCTTAGACAACGTAGGTCAGGTGGTGTTATGTCTATTAAGCAGTTCCACCAAATGCTTTATATTCTGATAGGTTTAAGTCTCAGTCTCTAAGGAAACTATGCCAATTTTAAGTTATGATATTGATTGATTAAGTCTTATCAATGTGCATTTGTGAGAATCTTTTCTGTTGAGCAATTTTTATGTAGGAAATAAATAACTGACATCTAATTCATATTATTTATTGTCTACATTTTTTCCACCTTTTGGAGACATCCTATATATGAACAAAATGAAATTTTAAGTCATTTTCCCCCTCCAAGAACATAAAAGGTGAGTTTTAAAAAGCCAAAAAGTGTGAGAAAAAAAGAGTTAACCCTTTTTTTCTAAGTAATCAGGTTCTTCTGGAACTGAACTGAACCTGGTCATCATGTGTGAGAATCAAGAGCATGTGAAGTCCACTTATGAAAAGTGCCCAGTTCCTTAAGTCCAGCAGCAGTTAACATGATTAAATGATGCTTTTATGAAATATTGAATGTATTGAGGTATTGAACCTCAATGACAAAATACATTGAAATATTTTGTAATGTAATGTACTAATTATCCCTCCCAGTTTTATATGAGATGAAATTTAAAAGCATACTTGTTATGCTTTCATCTAAGTCATTGATAATAGTATTGAACAAGACAAGGCCATGACCAATGCCTTGTGGCACTTTATGACATCTTATTAAAATGACTTCTTCAGTGATTCAGTAATCTCTTAATTCATTAGGGTGACACAGACTAAAATACTGCCCACATTAGTAGATATTATTTGTGAGTTGCTGTATGAATAAGATTATCTATTTCCTGTGACTAGCTTTTAAATGATGAGCTTTTAAAAATTTTCTACCAGTAGCCACTGAATAACAGAAAAGTGTATTCCTGGACACTTACTTGAAGCTTTGCCAGCCTAGGAAGACCATGCCTTATACTTTGCTGATGTCATCTTTGGGAGCCTATGATCACATAAATTCCACAATGATGTGTCCTATTGGAATTTGAATGAACATCAGTTTATGAATACAAGCTGATTTGTTTAAAGTGTTCAATAAATCATTCCAACAATATGTATTCTCTTTCTCACTGATAAATATAAACTTGTTGCCTGTGATCAATATTTAAGGCCTATACTGAATGATTTCAATTTTAGAGGCTTCTTCCTTCTTTATAATCACTCTCTTTGGGTCATACACAAATCCCCAAGGTTTTGCACATGGAATATCAGAATATGGTTCATATCTAGGCTGTTTTATACACATAAATATTCATACATTCGTGCACACATGAAATATGTGTTTGGTATGTATTGTGATATGTGTATGTGTACATATGCATGTATTTCTGTGTATTTTGTTACGAGGGCATTATGCCAGGCTAACAGTACGTAAAATACAGGATGGTCTTTGTTCCCTTCCCCTCTGACCATTTCAAAACATCAACTATATGTTATTTCCTCCACCGACATTTTTCACCTTTTTATATGTTATGCAACCATACTGACTGCATCGACATATTTATATTATCTAATCTCAACTGAGCCTTCACAAGTACATGCCAAAGCAATCTGTGATGCATGTACCACTGGAGGTGATCTAGCCTTGATTAGTTTAGACAAGTTTCATTCTGAGAGCCTGACCCCAAAAGGAGAAAATTAAGATTTCCCTTAGACTCTCTGGATGGTTGTTTCTACCCCTGAATAATTCTGTTGAAGTCTCCAAAACAAAGCATAGATATTGCTTATTTCTAGAGTCTTCCTCAAAAAATGAAAAAAAAAGATTCATTCTAGAAAAGATTCTCAGAGTACAATATAGGTAGAAGTTATAGGACTATGTTTCAATTTTCTTAGCAGCCCTTGTCAAAAAGGAAATCCTGTCCCCATCCCCAAGTAATTTATGTTCTTAGATTTTTGAAAGACTGGGATATTCTTACTTATTGTTTTTGTTTAACTTGACTGTTGCATTGATGATTCTCTCTCTCTCTCTGTCTCTCTGTCTCTATCTCTGTCTCTCTCTCTCTCTCTCTCTCTCTCTCTCTCTCTCTCTCTCTCTCTCTCTCTCTCTCTCTCTCTCTCCCCCTAGAATGAAATCGTTCTGATGTTTGCTGTTTTACAATGTAGTTTAAGGTCTGGTAATGTTATCCCCCTCCATTCATTTGTATATTTTTTTCTCATTATTTCGCTTAAAATTCTTGATCATTCCTTTCTTCCTAAGACTTTTCCTATTATTTTATCTGTTCCTACAAAGTATCTTTTAGGGAATTTGATTGTCCTAACATTAAATGTGTAAATTAATTTAGGTAATGTCATTTTTATTCTATTGGCATGACCTAGCAATGAAGGACAAATATTTTTACAATTATTTGCCTCCATTTATTTCTATTATGAATATTTTCAAGTTGTATCTGTAGAAATTTTGTGTGTATCTTGGTAGGTTAACTCCTATGTATCTTATACATTTTGTAGTTATTTGGAATGGAATCTATCTTACTAGGTTTTTTCCTCATTTTTGTTAGTATTGATTTTATTTTTACTTTTGTAAAGTTATTTTTAATCCTCACTGAAGTTATTAAATACTTCAATTAAATTCTTCAATGATTCTCAAGAATATTTTAAAAGCACTGTCATGTCATCTGAAAATAATGGCAATTCTTTCTCTTTGTCAATGTTTCTATTGCTTATCTTGTCATTTTTATGGCTATAACTAGAATTTCTATATTTAGCTAAAATAATAATGGGAAGGAGGGACATTTTTGATTTCCTTCTATTTCTATTTGGAAAGCTCCAAGTATTTCTCCATTGCAAGCAATGCAAGTTTTTGATTTTAAATGTTTTCAACCATATTAAAGAAGGACCTTTTAATGGTTTATTTTTTAAGGATTTTAACACAAATGAATGTTTTATTTGGTTAAAGGTCTTTTTCTGCTTTTATCTCAATTATCATATAATTTTTAATTATCATTTTATATGACTAATTGCATAATTACATTCCAAATATAGAACCATTTTCATATCTATGAGGTATATTCGACTAGTGCATAATGAATTATTTTCTCAAACTACTGCTGTAGTTTCCTTACTAATATATTATTTTAAAAATTTACATCAATATTCATTAGAGGAATTGTTTTATAGATCTCTTTTTTCTTTTGTCTTTTCCTCATTTAATTATCAGGAATGTATTTGTTTTCATAAATGGAGTTTTTCTCTTCTGTTTCTATGTTGGAGAATTTTTTGGAACACACATGTGAACTTCTTTTAACATATTTGATAGAATTCTCTTGTAAAAACATCAGAATAAGTTTATTTTCACTTTGTCTGTACCTTTAACATTTGCTTGGTTTCTTTTTCCAAATCAATTTAACAAATCTATTGCTTGTTTTATCTATATGTATGCATATATGCACACACATACATGCATATGTGCACATTTTACATGTATTCGGATATATTTATGTCTTATATACATGTATATTGGATACCGATCAATTTTATTTTAATATTTGCCTAGTTTTTTGGCATATAATTCCATCCAGTAGTTTCATCATTTTCTTTATTTTCCCTCCCTTGTGCATTCAATCTTCTTTTTTTCATCTTGGTAGTTTTATTTTTCTTTCTTCTTTTTAAACAGGTTATATAATCTATTTGAATTTATTTTTACTTTTACTTTTTTTTGAGGGGGAAAGCAGGGCAATTGGGGTTAAGTGACTTGCCCAAGGTCACACAGCCAGTAAGTGTGTCAAGTGTCTGAGGCCAGATTTGAACTCAGGTCCTCCTGACTCCAGGGCCAGTGCTCTACTCACTGTGCCACCTCGGTGCCCCTTAATTTATTTTTACAAAAAAAGTTTTATTTATCATTTTAATAGGGAATTAGTGATTTATTGATATGGGAACCTTCCAAGTGATTAAACTCTCTTTTACCAATGCAGATTAATACCTTCTCTGTAATTTCTATTTTAAAGAGTTTTCTAGAGCACTAATAGGTTAAGCAACTTGCCGAGGTTAACACAGCCAGTATTAACAGTCTGAAATGACAGCTACTGAGTTTGCTGAATCCAAAGCCAGCTATCTATACACTACACCAAGTTGACTTTCATTGTCTAGTTTCTCTAGTTCATCTCTATACTTGTTTTATGGTTGCTAACTTATTTTTAGTCATTTTAATTGCATATTTATTTCATTGATACTTCCATTTACTATGCTGTAAATATGTTTTCAGGTATAAATTTTCCTTTGTGGACATCTTTGACTTTACCTTAATTGTGTTGACTTGTCTCATTGCTCCTTGAGGGTATGGAAACTATAGATTGCTTTCATTCTTCGTATTTACATCCCTATAACCTAGGGCAGTATCTGGCAATTAGGTGGTTCTTCATAAATAGTTTCTGAGTGATTGATTGTCGTTATCTTTGACATAATATGTATTATTTTAATAGTTTGTCCTTTGATTTCCCTTGCTATTTTTACTTCACTGAGACTATTAAGTTAATAATAATCATATCTAATTATCTTTTGTTCATATTTAAATTATTCATCATCATTTATTGACTAATTTTCTATAATTGATTATCTTTTCTCACATTTTCCACTGACTGATTCCTTTATGCTGTAGCACATGGCCAGTTTTTCTAAAGGTACTACCTGATGCTTAGGGGCATGTATATTCTTCAACATTCCATATCAGAAGTCACCATAATAATTTTTATTAGATAAATTTGAAATGATAATTTTTTTAAATATCATACAAAGTTCTATTCTTAGCTCTGTATGAAGGACTTGCCGTACTTTACTATTCTTATTATAATGAGAGCAAAAGTCTCTACAGAATTAGGACATAGAACTAAAATTCCCAGCTTGTCATGTTGAACTGAGCTCAGTAGAAGAAGATAGAGGAATCCATTAAAAAATGTTTCTTGTGAAATAGTCTGAAATCTAATGAACATGAGAATGCAGCACTTACAAAAATCCAAAACCAAGTTAGCATTTATTTACCTACTAAGGGCTGATTATGTGTCTTTATCTTTTAATATTTAATTGTTGGGTTTGACTTTATGTTTGATGGGGTTTTGTTTTTATTTATTCACTTGTTTGAGAATTCAATTTGTTAAAATAAGGGTTATAATTTTAAGACTCTGTTTTCATCCACTCTGTTTAAAAATATATTTTCTCCTTTCCTAAGCCTGTATCTCTGTTCTGTTTCACTTGCATTATTTAAATCATATCATCCACTCTTACTGCTTAAACCTCCTGCCAGATATTCCAGCCAATTCCAAATAATTTGAGTTAATTATTATTGTCATCTTTTTTAAAAAATGACCTTTCCTTCTGAGTTCTGAGAAGAGTACTCAATGACTAAGAATTAACAATTTAAGAGTAAATGTGAAAACTAGAATTTCCTAATCAAACACTACTATTCATTTGTGAGAATCTTTTGAGTAGGTAAAGGGTCAAAAGCGATCAAGGACAGTGATAAAGAGTTGTATAAAGATTCCTTTTTCTGTTGTAGTTGTATTTTTGTCCAAAAGCTTACTCATTGTATCTCAGGGTGAAAAAAAAAAATCAACCAGTCATAGATATTACCACAAGCACTTGGGGTTGGATGAGAAAGAGTATTCTCAAAGTTCTGCTCAAAACATCCAGAAGACATTGATAGCTAAGGGGTTTCTTCATGGCATCTACATTTTTTTTCATGTCATCATGTTTTTCAACCAATTTAGGAATATAAGAATTCTAAGCCAGATGTATCTCACAATTATGCTTTAATTTGTCTGGGATTTTATGATGAGGGTTCCTGTCGAGTTATTTTTCAGGTAGTCCCGTTTGTTAACTTTTAACTCTGAAATTAGGTTACAATTAATAGTAGAAGAGCCAGGTTTGAAACTTAGGCATCCTTAGAGTGCAATAGAATTTCAAATATACTATATCATCTCGCATGTGGATGTAGGTATGGCAAAGGTTGTATATTGGTTCTACTTTGCTCTATGACATTATCACAAGTTGCTACACCTAAGCTATTTAATTCATTTTCACTATATGATGACTGAACTTCACATAAATCAACTATAGGTGTATCTTGACAACATTATCCTGAAAATATTCTGAAAGGTGAACAGCGCCAAAATTGATCATTAAGGCCAAAGTATTTTCACTGAAAACAGAACTGAATTGAATTATAAAAACCCTGCCTCAGCCTTGATCAGCAGAATTTTCACTCTTTGTATTAAAATGACACTAGAGGGTACAGTGGCATAACTGGTATTTCAGAAATTCTACTATTTTCTTCATACTCAGGAAGTATGTTTTTCATTAAATAGCCATGTATTCTAACCACCTATGTAAATTATGCCCTAGGCATACGTCAACTTAATTCTAAGCATGTTTAACCTATGCACTGTCTTTTAGGAGAATGTTTTAATTAACATATGTATTTTTATATTGTTGGATGAATTGAAAAAATACCATGTGGCTCAAATAGCCTGTCCACTTTTATCATAATTCCACCTCCTGACTTCTTGGTATATACTTTAATCCTCTTCCTTATGTAAAAATGTCTGTTTCTTAAGCTCATTTATATTATTTTCTTTGATGGCCACTTTGGCCAATGTATTCCATATGCTTATTACACAATGTTAGAAAACCTTATGTCTAGATTCCTTACATATTTTAGATCTCTAGCCTTTGTGCATCATAGGCTTCAACCTCCCTCCAATGTGAGATGCATGCATTGAAGCTAATTTTTTATTCTCATTCCTTTGGGTTACAGAATAAATTCATGTAAACTATTGGAGAGGGGCCTCTTGTGAATCTGTAGAGTCAAAACACTAGTGCAAATGTAGAGAGAAGAGAGGAAATATCTGCCCAGAGCGGTGTTGTATTCCTAAATTTGTGACACTATTTCTCATTCCGGGGGAATGTTGGAGGCTGATTGTGGTTTTGGGTAGTGTCCAGGGAAGTAAGGAAGAAAAAAGGTCAAATATATAGACTAGCATTTATGTCTCCTATTTTAATCCATATAGGAGAATGTGGATGTTAGAAGTCATTGGCTAGTGACTGCAGAAAAATAATTCCATACCCAAAATATAATGGCTGTTGAGATAGATTTTTTTTCACCTATCTTAACCCCAGCAGCAATTTAATTCTGATTCCAGAATCAAAAAGGCAAGAGTTGTTATCATGGTTATTTTTATTGTCTCTTTCCCTGCCCTGGGGTGCAAGCCACTTGGAAAGTGGCATGCCAAACGTAATGCATATTTGAATTCATTCAGAATTAAGCAGAAATAGGAAAGAGAACCCAGTGTTAGAGTTATGTAAAAAAATATATACATGAATCATTCTGCAAGCCTGAATTATTTAACATATATTGCTTAGTGGTAACCTAGCGAAGAGAACCTAAGTGCAAAATGCCACACAAGGAAGAATCAGAGAAGTAACTAAATAGGCCATAGGGGCTGGATCACAAGATGCCAGTGGTTTTCAGGAAAGTTTCACAAAGCCTCATTTCCATTGAGGCCTTACACACTGAAAGTATACTGTGAGTTACTGACTTTTCTTTCCTATTTCATTTGCAATTGGTTTTGTCCATGAGAACTACTTGGGTGCTTATTTTTTTCTCCTAAACTTTTACAATCGAGACAATAATACTTATTAATAACTCCAATGTTTATAATCCAATGGCTCATTGTGGGTTGTCAATGAACATGGCTTCGTGAGGGCAATACCTGCAAAACTAAAGGTGGACATGTTGTACAAATGTGGAAATAAAGTGCTTCTAAAAATATCCTTGGTGGTGAATTGGATGTCCTCTCTAGGCAAGTTCTGTGCTATCTAGAGGATAATTCTTGTTACAGCTACAGCTTGAAGTGTAACTTCAATAGTGTCGATGGAGGCTAGAAAATAGTGGGGCACCAGTTCATGGAGAGCCTTTAGAAGCTAGACAAAGGGTAGAAGCTGAAGTGCATTTTCCCATTTATTGAGTTGTGGAAATCTTTTTTGTGGAGAAAATACCTACACACATGAAACTGCATATCCTAAAATAATAAAGTATTAAGTGACCTTTTGTGTTTGCTAAGTAAAATAAGCTCTTACCCCTAATAGCTTTTGATATCTGATGTTGTATCTCTTAAAAATGATTGATCAAAAGAATGACAAAAATAATTGTGAAAAGAGATTCAGGTTAAGTCCTAGAGACCATTTTTGTCCCCTACCTACTAATGTGCCTGTACCTTTGGTAGCTCACACTTTGTTATCTTGAGTGGCTTATTGGATGAGTGCAGGCATTGGTGTGGGCAGGCAAGAAAATAAACTTGAGAGATATAGAGAAAGTGAATTCATTTTGATATGAAAATGAACTCACTCAACATCTGGAACTGATGGGAGAGTAAATTATGGATCATTGTAAATGTACCAAAAAGGCAAGTATTAGTGATGTGGTAGGGATCATCTCTATATTGGGTAGAGACTTGGATTACATTGGCTCTATGCTTTCTTCTAACTCAAAGATTCTATAGTTTAGAATTTTTATCAAATATAAATATATGCATTTATTTTATTAAATAAAATGGCCCTAATGAGAATAACATTTACATTTTTAACTTCCTACTTACATTCCATAGAATACATTACAGAGATAACATGTTAAAAATTAAAAATTGATAATAAAAAGGTATATCTCTATATGAAGAAAGTGATCATAATAAAATTGTCTAAACATCAGCTTATTACTATTCTTGACTTAGGGTTGCATAAGATTGTTTTCCCTGCTTTTGGCTTCCACATATGTTAGAGTTCATATGCAGAGGTTGGAAAAAAGGGGTCAAATGTCTCAAAACTATTTGACTACTTACTATGAACATGAAATTCCCTCAAGTGACTCCCAAGTTCTTTTGGTGTGAAAGCCATTTATCTCTCTGTCTTTTATTTCCCTCATGGAGAATTGTATAACTGTAAATTTCAACAAACATTCACTATGTGCTGAAAACTGCGTGAGGCACTGGGGGAAGATATGAGGATTAAATGCAATATCATTACTACATTCATGAAGTTCACAATCTAGTAGAGAGTGATGCACAAAATTACAAGACAAAATCATAATAAATTGATAGAAGAGGAAAAAAAGAATATGGATTAGGGAAAAACAGGAAAGGTTCAGGAAGCTTTTGTGGTTGAGCGATGCTTTAAAGAATGGATAGGAATCCAAGTGGCAGAGATTAGGGGATATGCCATAACAAACTGTGAGCAAAGGCACAGAGAAAATTCAGAACATTTATGGGTGACTTTAGTAACACACTTCAGTTGAAAAATAGAGTGTTTGAAGATAAATAGTGTCAGTGGAGGCTAGAAAATAGTGAGGCACCAGTTCTTGGAGAACCTTTGGAAGCTAGACAAAGGACTGAACTTCAATATTCTTTTGTAACAAGAAGGGATAGTGAGAGAATGGGTATTGCTCCTTAGAAAATATTTAGGAGTGAAAGAGGTATATTGAAATAGTGCTAGTGAGATGGCTTCAATCTACACTGAGTGAAGAAGGCAAATCATGTCCTCTAAGTGCAGTGAGTGATAATGTCACTGGATTGAAGAGAGGAGGAATCATATGAAACAATCATACCAGGGAATGAGATAGAAAGTCAGTGTGAGTAAAACAGAATGACTAAAAAATAGCAGTGCATGTTCATCTGAAATGGATCTATCGATTCTAGTGACTTTCATCAGTCTGATGTGAAGTAAAGAAGTGAAGATGTTGAATGGTCAGAGTCACTAAAGGTTGAAGCTTAGAAAATCTGTATTTCCTTTTCACTGCTAATCTCAGATCAAGTTGAGCTTTGTTCCTCTTGGCAATCTTCTCAAATGATCATGAAGTCTGTGTATGTGTGTGTGTGTCTGTGTCTCTGTGTGTATACCTACAGACACACACAAATGCATATATACATATATGTATGTATATATATATATATATATATATATATATATATATAAATATATATATAATATATATATTTATATATAAATATATATATAAATATATATAAATATATATATAAAATATATATATTTTATATATATATATTTATATATATATATATATATATAAAATATATATATATATATTTTAAATTCAGCCTCAGGTATCTGCTTTTCCTCTCCCCAATAACAACACGCTTCAGAAAAGTAAATGGGAATATCTCTTTTTTATGTATAAAATATTTATCTATTACTTTAAAATATTTTATTTTTAATTACATGTAAAACAATGTTTAATACCTGGGTTTTTAAGCTTTTAATTCCAAATTCTTTCCTTCCCTCCCTCTCTCCCCTGTCTCCTCATTGAAAAGGCAAGAAATTTTAGATAGGTTATCCATGTGCAGCCATGCAAAACATATTCTCATATTAGTCTTATAAGCGGCAGCTAGATGGTATAATGGACAGAGCACCAGGCCTGGAGTCAAGAAGACCTGAGTTCAAATCTGGCCACATATACTTACTAGCTGTGTGGTCCTGGGCAAGTCACTTAACCCTGTTCCCCTCAGTTTCTTCATCTGTAGAATGAGCTGGAGAAGGAAATGTCAAAACCTCCAATGTCTTTGTCAAGAAAACCCCAAGTGGAGTCACAAAGACTCAGAAATCATTGAGATGAATGAACAAAGTAACAATAAACACTCTATGAATTTTGAGCTCTTCTAGAGCCACCATTGCTGATTCAGTTGCATCCCAAGGCTTGCTACTTGCTTGCCAGGGCAAGCATGTCCTGCATTGTACTAGTCTCCACTCTCACATTAGTGAGACAGACATTTCCTTCCGATCTTTAACTTGTCTAAGGCTGGAAAATTGTTTTACCCCATTCTTTCATTGGTTATGTTGCTCTAGAATTCTTTTGGAGATGTAATTGAAAAAGTGTTTGGATTTGAATTTGACACATCTCAGGCATGTGCCTGCCTTTACTCTCCCATTTTGGTTCTTTCCCCCTATAGGGGCATTTTTTAAGTTAATTATACTAATTCTAAGATAACAGACATAAAGTCCATTGTAGGACCTATATTTAAAGCACCACCTTGGCATTTGAAGGAAGAACTAGCAACTGAGGCTGAAAGCTGTAGAGAAAAAAGCTGAATTTATGAGAAAAAGAATATACTGTTCAAAAGTGGAATTGGTTGCTTCAAGAGGAAATGGGCTTCCTCTCAAAAGAAGTTTTCAAACAAAGCCTAGATGACTTTTTGCTGGATATTGTAGATAACATTCTGAATCAGTTTTAAGTGGAACTAATTGACCCCAGAGGCTTCTTCTAAATCTTATCATCTGTGATTCAATATTACTGTGATCTTCTGGAACATACTCTACACTAGGATATTAGAGTGACCATGGAAAACCCAGGATGACTTTCAGCTTGATTTTATATATGTGTGTGTATATAGTTAACAAATTGGATGAAAGTGTAGACATGTTGCCTAAAGATAAATAGATGGGGGGGTAAAGCCCAGAAGGTGGAGTAAACGCAGAGACTTGCTTGAGCTCTCCCCCAAACCCCTGCAAATACCTGTAAAAATGACTCTAATCAAATTCTAGAGTTGCAAAACCCACAAAATGACAGAATGAAACAAATTTCCAGTCCAAGACAACCTGAAAGGTCAACAGGAAAGGTCTATTGCACTGGGCTAGGAGAAGAGCATAGGCCAGCATGGGCCAAACCAGCACAGAGGGGCTGGAGCAGGCCTCAGGGGACTGAATTGCTGGCAGCTGTGGCAGTTTCCAGACTTCTCAACCCACAAACTCCAAAGACAACATAGAAGGTGAGTGGGAAAGGTTTGTCAGATCTTGGTGAGAGAAGAGCTTGGTCTGGCCCCAGCCCCGGGCCTCCTGAGGTGTTGCAGGAAGTGGTGGCAGTGCCCACAGCAGTAGCAGCAGTAGCAGGAGCAGCAATGACTGCTTCTGGAGCTCCTGGCCCACAGACAGTGAGGGGATCAAGTAGCTGATCATAGGGTAATTGCAGGGATCTCTTTGCTGGTGCTGAGACAGGATTCTCTTGCTTTGCCCTGCTTGGATCTGGGTCATAGTTCTGGGTGGCAGTCCTGGGGTGAGGAGGAGTATTGGTGTGGCAGAACTTGTGGCTGTGGTGGAGAGAGAATTCTCCTACAATTCCAAGGCAGGAAAGAGGGCTTGTGATCACTCACAGACCAGAGCTGTAACAACAATGCTACTTGCTGCTACTATGGCTGTGTAAGACCAACAACACCAGCACACAGGAGGGCTCCTAGCACAGTTTTTTTGATCTGTTTTTCTAAGGAAAGCAGAATTAAGGGGTTAAAAATATTGCTTCAATTCAACATACATATACCATCTTACCTATTGAATAGGCTTCAGGTGGGGCCAACAAAGGGAGGTCTGATTAGAGATAGGCCCACACCTTTTCCCTAACTAGATGTAAGGCCCCAGGCTGGTTATCAAACTAGTTTGCTAGTCTTCAAGAGGCCTGAAGCCCTCAGGGCCCTAAGGGGAATGGCTAAGACCAGAGTCAATGGTATGTTCCCTGAGTTCCAGTAAATCATATGAAGGCTAGGATTGCATAAAAAGAGAGCACAGAACTGGGAGTAGCAGAACTGGGAGCAGTGGAGCAGAGAGTGGCAGGATTCAGAAACAGAGAGCCAGCATCAAGAGAGAGTGCTGATTGGAGAGTGCTAAACAAGAGAGAGTTGCAGAGATCAAGGAACTCTGAGCCAGCAGAACTGCAGGAGAGACTGCTGAGAGGAGACTTAGGATTTGTGAGTGATCTTTTATAGGAAGGCCCTAGCAGCAAGGGGAAGATACAAGTATGGCTTGCTTCCTTGCTATAATATTCTGTCATAATTTCCTTGTTAGTACAGTGAGGTGGGCATACCTGTTTTGGAATATTATTACTACTATATCAAATTGGGGGTATTGATCCTTGAATCTGATCCTCTGGAGTCTAAATAAATGTCTGCCTTCTACCTAGAGAATTCCTTATACTTCGCGATTCTAAACCACTCAGGCATGTCCATGGCCCTCTGTGAGGTCATGAATTTTGCATTACTACTATAACTCAGTTCAATGGGAAAAGCCAGCACCCTGAACTTCAGAGAGTATACAAACAGAAACTACAAGCACACCTTATATAAACAGAGCAAATAAACACAAACCAGTAGACAGGCTTCTAACCATCTAACTATAGCAATACATACAGTTAGCAGTAAGAGAAGCATCAATATCTGGGTTTTCAAAGGTGGAGGGCTCCATGATGGCTACCCAGAGTCCCATCTGGTCAAATCACACAACAGTCTTCCAGTGAGTGAGAGCCCCAAAACAAAACTCCAACCTCAGATCATATGCCCCCTTTGCAAAGTCAGAGGGCTTCACAACATGTGACTCAAACCCATGCGAATTAGGCTTTCTTGTGGCTTAAGCTGGTCATCAAAGACTCTTGATTCAATCAAAGTCTCCCAATTGAAACAAAGGCAAGACTCATCAAAGGCACTTAATTACCTCAGTGCTGAGAAGCACTCAAACAAAACATAGCAAAAAGTCCCACTTTGCTTGCCATTACATTTGAAAGGCAAAACTCATCAAAGGTACTTGACTACCTCAGCATTCCAAAAGAGAGAAAAAGGAAAAAAAGTCCCATCCTGATTTCCATTACACGAGCACAGGCCAGGAAAGGAAGAAACACCTCTTCTTTGATCATACCACCTTGGAAGAAATAAAATGTACAGGTCCCCAGAAGTCTCCCTGAAAGCAACTGCACAAAACCCCTGAATTTGAAACAGGACACCCTGCACACTGAGAACAGAGTCCTCCCATAACAAAGAGTTAGATAGTCAAATATTTGGCTGGGGAAATGAGCAAACAGCATTTTAAAAACCTCAGACTATAGAATCTTACTTTTGGAGACAAAGAAGATCAAAGCATGTAACCAGAAGAAGACAACAAAGTCAAAGCTCCTGCATCCAAAGCCTCCAAGGAAAATATGAATTGGTCTCAGGCCATGGAAGAACTCAAAAAGGATTTGGAAAAGCAAGTTAGAGTTGGGAAGAGAAATGAGAGTGACGCAAGAAAATCATGAAAAATAAATCAACAGATTGCTAAAGGAGAACCAAAAAATGCTGAAGAAAATAACATCTTAAAAAAATAGACTAACCCAAATGGCAATAGAGATCCAAAAAGACAGTGAGGAGAAGAATGCCTTAAAAGGCAGAATTAGCCAAATGAAAAAGGAGGTCCAAAAGACCACTGAAGAAAATACTGCCTTAAAAATTAGAATGGAGCAAGTGGAAGCTAGTCATTTTATGAGAAAGCAAGAAATTATAAAAGAGAACCAAAGGAATGAAAACATGGAAGACAATGTGAAATATCTCATTGGAAAAACCACTGACCTGGAAAATAGATCCAGGGGAGATAATTTAAAAGCTTTTGGACTACCTGAAAGCCATGATCAAAAAAAAAAAGAACTTAGACATCATCTTTCAAGAAATTATCAAGGAAAATTGCTCTGATATTCTAGAACCAAAGGGGAAAACAGAAATTTTAAGAATTCACTGATCGCCTCTTAAAAGAGATCCCCAAAGGAAGACTCCTAGGAATATTGTAGCCAAATTTCAGAATTTCCAGGTCAAGGAGAAAATATTGTAAGCAGCCAGAAAGAAACAATTCAAGTATTGTGGAAACATTATCAGGATAATACAAGATATAGCAGCTTCTATACTAAAGGATCAAAGAACCAGGAATATGAAATTCCAGGTGTCAAAACAGCTAGGATTAAAAACAAGAATCACTTACTGAGTGTACTTCAGGGACGTATACTTCAGGGGACAAAAAAGATATTCAATGAAATAGAGCACTTTCAAGCATTCTTGACGAAAAGACCAGACCTAAATAGAAAATTTGACTTTCAAATACAAGAATCAAGAGAAGCATAAAAGGTAAATAGGAAAGAGAAATTATAAGGAATTTATTAAAGATTAATTGTTTATATTCCTTTATAGAAAAATGATATTTATTTTTCATGAGAACTTTTTCAGTATTAGGGTAGTTGGAGGGAATATAGATAGAGATAGATAGATAGATAGATAGATAGATAGATAGATAGATAGATAGATATAGACAGAGGGCACAGAATGAGTTGAATATGAAGAGATGATATCTAAAAATAAAATTAAGGGGTGAGAGAGAAATATATTGGGAGGAGGAGAAAGGGAGAGATAGAATGGGGTAAATTATCTCACATAAAAGAGGCAAGAAATAGCTCTTACAATGGAGGGAAAGACGGGGGAGGTATAAGGGAATGAGTGAACCTCATTCTCATTGAATTTGGCTTTACATATGAATAACAAACATACTCAATTGGGTATCTTACCCTACAGGAAAGTAGAGGGCCAGGGGTTAAGAGGGGGTGGATGATAGAAGGGAGGGTAGATTGGAGGAGTAGGTAGTCAGAAGCAATAATTTTTGAAAAAGGACAGGGTCAAAGGAGAGGATAGAATAAATTGGGGGTGGGTTAGGATAGAGGGAAATATAGTTAGTCTTTTACAACATGACTATTATGGAAGTATTTTGCATAACTACACATGTGTGACCTATATGAAATTGCTTGCTTTCTCAATGAGGATGGGTGGGGAGGGAAGAAGGGAGAGAATTTGGAACTCAAAATTTTAAAAATGTAATGCAACTGGGAAATAAGATATGTAGGCAATGGGGTATAGAAATCTATCCTGCCCTTCAAGAAAGCAGGGGAAAGGGGAAAAAAGGGGGAGTGATAGAAGGGACGGCAGACTGGAGGAAGGGGTAATCAGAATGCATGCCATCATGGAGTGTGGGGTAAGAGAGAGATGGAGAGAAAATTTGGAACTCAAAATATTGTGGAAGGAAAGCTACAACGTGGGTGACAGAAATCTGAAGTGGCTTTTTTCTTTTTCATTTAGATGTTGACAAATGCAAATAAAGAGCTTGAGAATGAAAAACAAACAAACAAAAACAAACTGATAGATAGATAGATAGATACATATATACATAGAGCTATAAGTATAAAGAGTGAGAAGTAAATATAAATACTGATACAGCTATACTATAGAAATATATGCAGACATATTTATAGATATAGATTTAGATAGAGAAATAAAGGTGTAGGCATAGGATGGGGGAGAGAGAGGGAAAGAGAAAGAGAGGCAGAGAGACAGAGACAGAGAGACACTCAGAGAAAAGTACAAAGGTTTCTTTAGTTTTTTTAGAGAGTCTTCAATCTTAACCTCTTCAATATATAGATATCAGAATCCATTCATAGGCCCAATCTACTTCTAATAAACATGGGACATTTGACCCACTCCATTTCTTACCTGGGCCAGATTCTCCTTCTTAGGCAGTCCTGTGGACATGACCTTTCAGAGACTTACCACATTGGTGGCAAACATAATACAGACTCCCAGTCAGCAGGACACTGGAGCTCAGAACTCTGTAGCTGAAGGTCTCCACCAATCTCAAACTCCCTAACAGCCATGATTATAAATGGACCACCACACCCAGCTTCCTGTATAAATTTTAATGACTAGTATAAAAGGGGCAGATAGTTAAAATAATTGAATTATTCGAACCTACAGTTAACTTCTCCCCTGAATATGGAAACTATAAAACAGAAAAGCAGTGTGGTTAGTTGGTTAGAAGGCTGATCTTTAAATGATAAATTCTTCAAATGCTTCCATCAGAGAGATACCAGCAATATAAGCATGAGCATATGAATCACTTAACCTCATTTCTCCTGGCCACCTCTCTAACATTCTAGGTTACAGATTAGTTCCTGAAGTGTATTGGTGGAGGGAATTTCCTCACTGGTAGTTACTTACACTATTGAGATGACAAACCCATTCTACTTTGTTCTTCCCTCCCACCCAATACTGTAAAATTCTCTAAAATGGTAAACAAGTTACTAATTAAATGCAGCAGTTTTATGTAATTATGAATTTCTCTATTTTGTCAATGTGCCCACAGGTATTGCTACATCTGGTAGGTTCAATGTAAAAAGGAGTGAGAGTCAATATATCTTCATCCATTGTCATTCTCTTCTCTCTCTCTCTCTCTCTCTCTCTCTCTCTCTCTATATATATATATATATATATGATGTGTGTGTGTGTGTGTGTGTATACATATATATTTCTATATATCTGTGTTTATATGTATATTTTCCCCTCATTCAGTCAGTTCAAGTGAGACTGAACTTCAAGAGTTGCCCACTCCCTCCATTTCCCCCTCTATTGTAAACAATATTTTTTGTAGACCTATTTTTTTAGATAATTTTCTCCACTCTTCCTCTCCTTTCCCCCTTCTCGTACTGTATCCTTCTTTCTTACTTTTCCATCATTTTTTTAGAGACAATCCTAACATAGTAGAGTCATGCCCATGCCCTCTATGTAATGCGCTATTTAAATGTCCTAAAATAATGATAAAGTTAGAAGTTACATGAATTATCTTCCCATATAGGAATGGAAACAGTTTAACCTTATTGAGTCCCTTATGATTTCTCTTTCTTGTTTACCATTTCATGTTCCACTTCAGTCTTGTGTTTGAATGGCAAGTTTTCCATTAAACTCTGACCTTTGAGTAAGGAATTTTTAGAAGTTGTCTCTTTAATTAAATATCCATTTGTTTTCACTGTAGTATTATACTCAGGTTGACTGGGCAGTTTGTTTTTGGTTGCTATCCTAGATTCTTTGACTCCTTGAATATCATATTCCAAGCCCACTGAGTTTTTGTTGTGGTAGATGCCAAATTTTGTGTAATTCTGACTGCGGCTCGTGAACTTTTTTCTTTCTGGCTGCTGATATTATTTTCTCTTTGACTTGGGAACTCTGGAATTTGACTATAGTATTCCTAGGAGTTCCCATTTTGGGATCTCATTCAGGAGGTGAGTGGTAGATTCTTTCAATTTTTACATTGTCCTTTGATTCTAAGATATTTTGGGAATTTCTCTTAATAAGTTCTTCAAATATGCTATCCAGGCACTTGTTTATGATCTTGGATTTCAGGCAATCTAATACAGCTGAAACTATCTCTCCTTACTCTGTTTCCTAGGTCAGTCCCCCCACCTGCTCACAGAACTATTTCACATTTTCTTCTCTTTTTCATTTTATTGACTGTGTTTAATTGTTTATTCATGTCTCATGGAATCACTATCTTCCGCTTGACCAATTCTAAATATTCAAGGAGCTTTTTTATTCAGTTAGGTTTTGTATCTCTTTTAACAATATGTGAATTCTGTTTTCATAATTTTCTTTCAATGTTCTAAAGTCTTTTTCCCATTTTTCCTACGACTCTTATTTGTTTTAAAACATGTTTGCTCTTAAAAAAAAAAAAAAACAAAACTCTTTCATTAATGCTTCTAGGAATTCTTGTTGGGCTTTTTTGAAATCTGCATTTTTCTTTGAGTCTTTGCTTAAAGATATTTTCAAGTCATTGTCTTCTGTTTGTTTCTTGAGAATCCCTATGTCCACAGAAGCTTTTTATGAATAGATTCTTCTTATTGTTGTTCCCTCATTTTTCCACACTCTTTCTTGACTTTGGACTTTCAACTATACTCTTCTCTTGGGATATGGGGGGTGGTGGTGGTGGTGGTGAGTAACCTGAGATTCTGTGGCTATATCTATGCTTCCAAGGTGGTGATAGGGAAACTTCTGTTCAGTATCCTCCTGCTGTATACCTTAGTCCTTACTCAAGTAGGGCTTCTACTTCCTCCATGACTCTCCGTCCTGGAACTTTAATACAAAACTGGCTAATGGATGAAGGAGTTGTCAAATGGCTTACAGTCCTGCACCCAGAGATAGCACAGTTGTTTTCTGTAATCTTTATAACCTGTTGTTTAGTGCCCTTACCATTAGGTGTATCCCAGGGTCCACATGCAGACCTCTCTTTCCAATTCCTAAACTTTCCTGGGATGAAAAAAATATTTACTATGATTTGTTTCTATTGTGATTGTTATTTTGCTCAGAATTTTAAGTATTTTTTAAAGTTGTACAGGGGTTTAGATTTGGAGAGCTCAGCAGAAATACTCAATTCCCTCTGTTATTTTAGCTCTGCTCCCTCTTCATCTATTCTCAATTAAAGACATAGAGGCAAGTGTATCAACATTAGTACAGTTGCTGAAGTTCTACTTCCTTAAATACAAAATGGAATGATGGGATTCATATGCACAAACATATTTATAGCAGCTCTTTTTGTGGTGACAAAGAATTGAAAATTGAGGGAATACTCATCAATTGGAGAATGGCTGAACAAGTTGTGGGTATATGATCATGGACTGCCGTTACGCTACAAGAAATGATGAGCAGGCAGATTTCAGGAAAAAAAAAACAAAAACAGAAGGACTTATATGAATTGTTGCTGAGTGAAGTAAGCAGAACCAGGAGAACATCATAGACAGTAACAGCTGCATTGTGCGATGATCAACTTTGGTAGACTCAACTCTCTTCTGCAAAGCAGAACAGAGGTTCCCAAACTTATTTGGCCTACCATCACCTTTTCAAAAAAGAAAATTGCTCAGTGCCTCCCTGAAAATCTACTTTCTTTGACCATTTAGTGGTTTTTTTTTGAAAGCTGCATCATTTAAAAAAATTACACATGCGCACATATTTAAAATGACACGTTAAATTTAATATTTTTTGTAAATATGTGTTTTTTCTGCATTGAAATTTTGATGATGCAATATTGAATGATATAACCATATAAATCATATTGTAAACAAGTCAATACATACACATATTCCTGCCCATGCATGTTAGACTTCCTGACAATGCTTGACACACTTGCCTGCCAACACTTGCTTGTTAGGACTTGTCAGCAGACTTGACCGCTAATGGGTTATAACTTGCATTTTCTGTGTTTATTTGAAAAATAATGTAATCATTGCAACTTTAACTCTGTTACACAACAGATGAAGCATGTAAGAATGGTTTTTAAAATTTTTCTTCTCTTCTCTCCTTTCCTTTTGCTTCCACAGCCCCCTTATTCATATTTAACTTCCCCCAATTGCACCCAAGGCTACTACCACCCTCTGGATCATTCTTGCTTCCTCCCCACCAGGGGGTGGTATTGCCCACTTTGGGAACCCACGAAAAACAATTTCAAAAGACTCATAATGGAAAATGCTATCCACATCCAGGGAAAGAACCATGGAGTTTGAATGTAGATCAAAGCATATTATTCTCTCTTTTTTGTTGTCTTTTTTCTTTCTTGTGTTTTTTTCCCTTTTGTTCTGAGTCTTCTTTTACAACATGACTGATGTGGAAATATGTTTGCTATGATTGCACATGTATAGCCTATATAAGATTGCTTACTGTCTTGAGGGAGTGAGGAGAGAAGGGAGGGAGGAAGGGAGAAAAAAATTGGAACTCAAAATCTTATAAAAGTGAATGCTGAAAATTATATTTACATGTAATTGGAAAAAAAAAGAAAATGCCATTAAGTGTGAAAAAATGTTTAAATTTTAAAAAGGAATGATGAATTAGTGTTCTTGTAGAGGAGTTTCAACTATGTAACTTCACTTCTTTTTGATAGATTCAAGATGATATCGGAAAGAGTTTTCCATGTAGTTAATAAGGATTTAATTGGAAGAAATGCCTTTTCATTGGTAACCTTTAATTATCAGTGTTTAATCTCTTTTGCCTGAAAACATTGATGTTTCTTATTGAACAGGGTTATTTGTTCAAAGGAGAGTCAAATGTCACTTTTTTTATATGTCGTAGGGAGAGATTTTCTACTATGTCTACCCCTTATTGTTTACAAGCTACATGATAACTTTGCCTAATTATCTACATGCCTTGTCTTTCATGAGACTTATTTCTGATTAACAAAAAATAATAATAAATGAAGTTCTCATCCTAGAGCAATCAAAAAAGTAAGCTTAAAATAAATACAGTAGCCTGATTCGTTTTTCCCTCCTTTTCAGACCTGACAAGGCAGCTGTGGGAACACTCACTTAGTAATCTTTGTTTAGAATGAAATTCAAAATGATGAAGCTCCGGCCTTTGAAGACAAAATGTGTTATGTGGTCAATTGGAAAGGAAATGTTCACCAGGCTGCTTGCTCTCTTAGATACACCAAGAATTAAAAGAATGTGAGATAATTTAGAATGGTATAATCATCCGATAATCATTTTTTTTTTTTTGCCACTGCATTTTAAATCAACACCTGGGTTAGGCTTTGGGAGTGGTATATGCAGACAAGTACATTGAAGGAAACAGTAGGCTTTGCTTTTAATATTCATAAAGTGCTTTTAAAAAAACATAGCTGTACAATATGTTCTAACACAGGTGGCACTTTAGGAAATTATGTCACATGATGGTGAATCAGCAGGTGCGTGATTATCCCTCTGCCAAGTAAGGTTGGACACAGGTATGATACTCACCTACTTTTTAAAATCATAGCAAAATATGTATGCAGACAATCTAGGACCATAAAGATCTGTTTTAAAATTGGCAAGCACTAGTAGATATCTTCCCACAACATTTTAATTTGTATGAATCACTTGTTTATATTGCAGATTAAGTTTGTAGTTGTGTCTCATTGACACCCCATATAGAGCACAACACCCAGCTGCTAAACTCTAAACTTGGTCAGACAAATCGTCCTCCCACCATACCTGCATAGGAGAAGTCCACTGATTGCCTAAGGAGCAACTTACTCATCCCGTTGAAATGTCATTATCAAGGTAATAGATAGCATGATGCAGTAAGGGCTGAATTTGGAGTCAGGAGGCCTGGGCTGTTCCACTTACTCCCAGTAGGATATTGGGCAAGCCATTTTACTTATTTAGGCTTCAATTTCCTCATCTGTAAAACAAGGGAGTTAGAGTAGAGAAAGTCCATCATCCCTTCCATCTCTAAATCTATGAGCCTACATAAAAAGACTTTTGTCAGTCATTGTGTTTGAAGTTTGTTCTTTTCAGAACAACTGATTCTATTTACATAAGACTCAATCACCAAAAATAAAAACCCAACAAAAAAGCAAAAGACAAGCTGCCAACTATAAAAAATGACAATGAAGAATCACAGGGAAGCCATGTTATCATAACTTCTGTAATTACAAAGGAAAGTAGTAACAGTGGACTTGTCACAGCCCGATATAAATCCGTAGTGTTAAAAGATATGGAAAATGCAAAATCAAAATAGGACATAATTCTCCTGTTTGAAGTTCAGTCATTATTTTTAATCTATACACACTCTTTGCCATAGAACTCTAAATAGTTTTCAATGTCATTGTTTATAAATTTTGACCAAGAAATTATAATCTTAAGTCTATCCATATGACTCTGATACCTAATATTCCCTTTCTTTTTACAGTATACTCTTTTACCTTTTATATTGCAACTTGAATCAATCTAAGAAATATGAATGAGGTAAAGTTCCCGATGAAAACAGCCATATAGACAACAGACATGAAAACAGGACCTTTGATTTAGGATGAAAAGAATTGAGTTTGTATGTGTATTAACTAGAAGAGAAAATTGGAAGGCATGTTCAGCTATATAGAGCTATAGAATCTTAATGCTCAAAGGGATATTAGAAGTTGTTAATAGAGAATCTCCTTCTATAACATCCCCTAACATGTGGCTAGCTAACTTTTACATAAGTTTAACTTAGTATTTCGATAATCACATAAGTCCATTTTGAGATAGCTTAATTATTAGGTAACCTTGCTTACATGAAGTCAAAACCTAACTCTTCAAGAATTCTATCTCTCTTTTTTTCTGCTCCTTGGATGAAAACAAAATTAAATACAATCTCTTTTCCAATAAACAGAATGCTGCAAAAGGCATTTACGATGTCCATCCTTTAGTTGCAATTTTCAATTTCCTTCAATCTGTCCTTGTTCCTCCTAGCCAGGCTCTTCTTAATATCTGAGTCATTCTGCTCAACTTATTTCAGCTCTCAGCTGAAGTTACTTCTTCTGTAAAATGATGAAGTTATAGTAGCTGCTTCATAAGGTTGTCATAGAGATCAAATGAAATAAAGCATGTAAACATTTTTGTGAAATGTTAAAGCATCATATTGAGGCTGTGTAGTAGAAAAAGAAGTGGACCTGGAGTCAGAAAGACATGAGTACAAATCTCAAAAACTTACTGGCTGTGTGAGCCTTAGAAAGTTACTTAACCTCTGCCTGCCTCATTTCCTCTTCCATAAAATTGCACTAATAACTGCACCTATTTCTCCGGGTTTGTTGTTAGGATAAAATTAAATTGCATTTGAAAAGCATTTCACAAACATCAACAAACCACATAAATATTATTTCTAGTATTTTTTTTAGGGATTACTGTATCTACATCTATATTTAGCAGGTATTATTATTATTATTAGGCATAGCTAGCTAGCCCAGTGGACAGAGTGCTTGTCCTGGCATCAGAAAGTCTCCCCTTCCTGAGTTCAAATCTGGCCTCAGACACTTGCTAACTTTTTGACCCTGGGCAAGTCACTTAACCCTGATTGCCTCAGTTTCTTCATCTGTAAAATGAAATGGAGAAGGAAATGGCAAATCATTCCTGTATCTGTGACAAGAAAAGTCCAAATGGGGTCATAAAGAGAGAAGCATGGTTAAAACGGTTGTGGAAAACCAATAAATTATTAGGTTACCTCCATGTTACCTTCCAGCTCTAAATATGTGTTCCTTTGTGGTATGCAATTCACTCATTATCATGGTGATCATCTCCTGGGATGCCTCCAGCTTATCAATGTTCTTTCTAAAACATGGCAGAACTTCACATAGTAACTCAAATTTGCTACCAGAGACTCTAGTTCTGGACATTATGCTTCTGTCAAATAATTCTCTCTCTCTCTCTCTCTGTCTCTGTCTCGTCTCTGTCTCTGTCTCTCTCTCTCTCTCTCTCTCTCTCTCTTCTCTCTCTCATATTTATGTACATGTCTGTATATATGTATATGTATGTTGTGTATATACATATCCATACATGCGTACATAAATATACCCACTCACATATATATACACACACATCCATATACATATATAAAAGTTTATTTTGATTCCATAGCATAGTCATGTAAACCTTGTAGTCTTTTTTGTCACTGAGATTTCTTTTACATAAATTGTTGTCTGAAGCCAACTTTACACTTATTCTTCACATTTATCCCTAATAAATTTCATTTTATTAGAATCAGACTTTTGTTCTACTCGGAGGAGATTATTTTAGTTCATGTTTCTATCATCCAGCAAATTGACCTATGAGTAATTTCTAACAGCTCAATGCCACATGCAACTTTGATGATCTAGTGACCTATGCCTTCACGCAAGTCATTGGTAAACATACAGAACTGAACATGATCAAGGACTGAGTCCTATGGTATTCTACTTGATATCACCCTCCAGGATTACAGTGACCCATTAATCACCACTTTGGGAGTTCTGCCACTTGGCTAGTTCTGAAAACACCAAATGGTACAATGATGAAGTTCATATCTTTTTTATCCTGTCCAGAAGGATATCATTAGACTCTTTTTCTTTCTTTTCTGATTCAGTTATTTTATGACTATGGCATTTCCCTTGTAATTTAATGTACTTGCCAGAAAATAAAGGAGAAGGGAGGGAGGGGAGGGTAATCTGGAATGTCTTGTTCTTGACAAGTCAATGTGGACTGTTATTGTCTACTGCTTCCCCTTCTATATGTTCACAAACTATCCCTTAGCATAGTGAATAAGGGTAAGAAATTATCGAATATTGCTAGGACTGTCATTTCATCAGTCTATTTCCTCTACTCTTTAAAAAAAATAGACTATTTGTGAGTGGCTGGATTCAAATAAATTAACAACCAGTTCGTCACGGAACTGAGTGGAGGCACCGCTGCCACTGCTGATGTGGCGGGTACCCACTAACAATTGGTTCGCAGCCCCCCACCCCACACCGCTAAAAACCAGTTCCTCGAACACAATCTAAAATTACGTACCAGTTCTACCCATGTGAACCAGCTGAATCCTGCCACTGCTTTTTGCCCATATGCAAATAAGGAATATTGATACAATTATAAACCATGGTTCTTCATCCCCCAAAATAGGTTTAACTTTAATTAGGATAAGGACAGCTCTAATTTACAAAAACAAGCAAACAAACAAACAAAAAAAACTTTACAATTTATAAAGTATTTTCCTCCTATCAATCCAGGGAAATAATTAGCATCAGTATTATTATCCCCACTTTACAGATAATAAACCAGAGGTTTAGAGAGATTAAGCCATGTGGTCATCCCACTCTACTATATTGCCCACCTTTCAGTATAAATTTCAGGTTACAAATTTAGAGTAAGGAGGGACCTTGGAGGACATTTGTTCCAGCTCTCTCATTTTATAGTTGAGGAAACTGAGGCCAAGAGCAGTTTAATGACTTTGCCAAGATTACACTTGTGAAAGGTAAGATAACCAAGGCTTTTGGCCAAGGTCTTTTGATGCTACAAATTCTGTACAAGTACTACACCACAACTCTCACATGGTTTTCTAGCTTAAATATTGACAAATATTTGACAGATTCCTGGAATATTTTCCTGGGGATATTATAGAATAATGTATTTATTTTAAAATATGTAGGAGAAACCTCCCTGAAGGAAGATTAATTCATCACAAGTTTATGATTACAATACATTATAATTGAATCCAAAGAGATATTTTTCTAGAACAATATAATTTACATTATCTGTCTATCAAGAATATCACATTTTTAGCATTTTAAAAAGAGGCTCTTAGATCGCAGGAAGGAATCACTTTTAATGATTTTGGTTCAAGCTGCTTCATCCAGAATAGACTCTTGGTGCCCTAAGTGTAATGAACCTCTGTATTCTGCTTTCAGGAAAATCACTAGAGTCTGCCAGGATCAATTATATAATTTGAATGAAGGGTTACTGTAAGATCTCCCCATGGTTCAGTTAAAGCCCAATTATTTAGTCCCCAAACAAGGTCTCCTTTGGAGGCCCATATATAGATGGTTCTTTGTTATTTCTTTTAACCTTCAGCCCATTATCTTTTACTTACAGTATCTCCTCTAGAATAAGAGAGAACTTGAAAGAGGCATTTAATTCCTTCTTAAATCCAATCCAGAGTATTAAGAAAAGCTCATTATGGACTACAAACTCAATAACACTTAGCAGCATGTGATGCCAGACAAGAATGTTAATGCAATCTTAGGACTCCATTAAGATACATTAGTCTGCTAATAAAGGAAGTAAAAATACCATTGTATTCTGTATTTAATAACATCTGTCCTGAGCAACACATTTTAAGAAGGTGTTTTTAAGCTGGATAGGATCCATGGGAGGGCTACTGGTATGGTGAAGAGCCTTGAATTCTTTCCATGTGAAGACTAGTTGAAGGAACCGGGGATACTGATGGAACTGGAAGGATAAAACTCATGGCAAAAATGATAGCGTCCTTTGAATATTTCAAAGGAAATAAAAAGAGGTGAAAGGGCTGACAATAGAACTCGAAGCAAGAGATAGCAGTAGAAAAGAGGACCATTTGAGCTTGGCATAAGCAAAGAAGAAAAAAAATCATTATGACTAGAGAGATATTCAAAAATATAAAAGGCTACTTCACAGAGTAGTGGATTCTCCTTCATTTAAATATTTTAATCAAAGGCTAAACAAAATTTTATCATATGTATTGTAGAGGATATTATTTTCAGAATTTAGATCGAGCTTAATGGACTCTGAGAGCTCTTCCAGTTCTGAAATTCTGTGACTCTATTATGCTACATCTTCTTATCATTATGTAAACATTAGTTAGCATCAGCAGTCATACCAAAATCTTAATTATCTTAATTGGACATATTAATTCCTCCCTTTCATTCTTCCTGTTGTATCTTTTATTCTTGATTAGAATGTAAGCTCTTTGAGGACAGGGACTATTATTTGGTTACATTTATATCTACATCACTTAGCACAGTGCTTGACTTTTGATAAATGTTCTGTCTACCTGTCATTTATCATTCAGCATAGAAAGAATGTCAGTCTTTATAAAACATATATTTCACTTGAATTCAAATGCTCATGAATTTCATTATTACAAGTGATCATTCTGAAAGACTGAATTGTGCTTATAACGGTTATCCCAGCATGGCAACCAACAGAACTCTTCCGTTTCTGCTCATTTTTTTTTCTTAGCATTTATAATTTTTGGAATGAAGTTTTAACTATTTGTTTAGCTTTTCCTTTTCAAAAAGTATCAGAATGGCCTTTGTACAAAGCAGTCTCGGTCATTTCATATTGTTTCATTCAGTATTAAAAGAGATAATAAAAGCACTTAGCACAGTGCTTGACACATATGAATGTTTTCCCCTCTTCTTCATCTAAGCACGTATTCCAAAACTCACCACTAAATGCATCTCCTTTCACTATGTCTCACTCTACAACTGATACTTAGGCTGCTCTACTACTAAATAAGTAAAATTAAGAGCTATATAAATTTACTACTAGCATAGCTTTTTTGAAATTAGATAAATGGAAATAAAGAATGAGAGATATAACATTTTTTCATGGTTATAATGAAATAAGGGCTTATAAACTTAAATGTTGTTCTTACATATTTATATGTTTAGGAGAACTGTTTTGATCTATGGAATGAAAGAAAGAAAGGAAGAAAGAAAGAAAAAGAAAGAAAGAAAGAAAGAAAAGAAAGAAAGAAAGAAAGAAAGAAAGAAAGAAAGAAAGAAAGAAAGGAAGGAAAGGAAGGAAGGAAGGAAGAAGGAAGGAAGGAAAGGAAGGAAGGAAAAATAAAGAAAGAAAGAAAGAAAGAAAGAAGAAGAAAGAAAAGAAAGAAAGAAAGGAAGAAAGAAAGAAAGAAAAGAAAGGAAGAAAGGAAGGAAGGAAGAAAAAGAAAGAAAGAAAGGAAGGAAGGAAGAGAAAAAGAAAGAACAAAAAAGAAGGAAACAACAAAAAAGAGAAAAAAAGAAAGAAAAATAGAAAGAAGGAAAGAAAACACATAATACGGTTTATATAATTCCTAAATATTTTCATCTTTTTATTAGGAGTGAAAATTTTAAAGAGTTGAAAAAAGATGGCATTTGATCCTTAACTAACCCCTTTGTAAATAAATTTGAGATTCCACACATAAAATAAAGGGGGAGAAAATATAAAGACGAACTGGCCACATGGACTTCAGAAAATTACATTCACATGTCTTGGAAACAAAACACAGGCTCCCTTTAAGAATAAAAGTGTCTTCTTTGTATCTGTTTGACCTCAGAAGGTCAAGACTGAATATGGAACATGAAGCCTTTTGTTTACATAGGCCAAACATAGCACTTCCCCATCCTTCTTTAGCTATAATCTTAATCTTGCCCTAAAGGAACAATTTGGTTGTATAAAGACAGGTAATTGCATCTTGTTTTCCTCTAGGGATCATCAATTTAGTAACCAATCTGTTTTACTTGGTAATTCTGGCCTCCATAACTGTGAAGTAGATCCTAATGGAGAGGTCGGAGTGATTTGTAGTGGGGCAGGCAGGTAAAGGAGTCAAATTACTTCTGTTTCCTTTCAGAGGAATGAGGAATGGAGGTGAATAAGGCAATGCTATTTCTTTATTGTTAGTAAGTATAAAAGATGTCTTCCTTTCTCAATTTCCACTGGCAGAGTCTGCAGCATCTTGAATGAAACCTTTATTGTTGGCATTCATTGAAAAAGGAATTCAATTCCACACTATCCAGAGTGAACACTGCATTTGATATTCAGAAAAATGAGGTGGACTATTTGCACTAGGAAGGAAGGCCAAGAGAAGGATTTCCCAAAAACATTTAGAATAAAAATAAGAACCTGAAAAAATATCAAAAATGTGGGTAAGACATTGAGTTTTAAAGTGTTACTTGTAATTTTCATTGGTGTAAAGATTAATTATATTAAACTCAAGTAATTAACAACTTGCATATTTAGTTCAGTCAAAATTAGGAAAATTACATCTCCAGTTTTTAAGGAAGTTTTTGCAATGTCAAAAAGTTACTCTCATTTAAACTTAGTGGTCTCATTTTCTTTAGGTCCTGAAAAGAAAATGAGTTTAAAAAGAGCACTTTTGAGTAATTTTTGTCTCTGATGAAAATTGCTGTGGATGGGATAAGATACTTAAGACCACTAACTTCAAAGGATAAAAATTCACCCCATTTCTTAAAGTTGAATTTAAATAAGGTTGAAAAAGGTATTTGGAGGGGTAGCTAGGTGGCATAGTGAATAGAGCACTGGCCTTGGAGTCAGAAGGACCTGAGACACTTGACACTTACTAGCTGTGTGACCTTGGGCAAGTCATTTAACCCCAATTGCCTTGCTTCCCCCCTCCAAAAAAAAAAAGAAAAGAAAAAGTATTTGGGAAATAAAACAAAAAAGCCAAATAAAATGAAATGATTTTTTTTAAGTGTAAAGCATATTTTTTCTCCTTTAGAGAATTATAAGGACAAACAGAAAAAGGAAATATCAAATGTTAGGAAAATAGTTTCACAAGTGGAACCCTCTTTTTCTGTAAAATAAGTGACAATTTTCTTCAAATAAGATCCATTCCATTTTAATCAATGTAAAGTAAAATGAGCAAAGGCACTTAGGAAGATATTTCATAAAAACAAAAGAACATTGAGAGATAAGGATTATTCTGTTTCCTACATCGTCAGATACTTCTGTAAAATCTGATTCTGGCTTTTGAGTTTGAAAGGAATCATGGTGTGCTATTTAGATATGTCAGCAAAATAGCCCTGGAAAAAAATGAGTACTATACCATGCATTTATACTTTACTATATGAGATTAAGACAATGGACCTGATGACAGCAGACTGAAAAGAAGCTGCATATGTTCCCTTTCTAGTCTCCTTTTATTTAGATTACATGAAAAAATGTGTACGTAAAAGGTCATTGCAATGATTTGCTACTGGAAAAAATCAATTAATAAATTCAAAATTCCTACAGAATATTGTTATACTAACTAGAGATTGTATACGTATGTACATACATATGTACATACACATACATACACACATGCACATTACATACACACACCCATATTTATATATATATGTATATATCTGTATATATATATACATATATATATCTTTCTAAAACAGACAGATGATATCCTATAATGAACTGTCTAATCTAGTCCTTCCTTAGTCCTTCCTAAGGAGCTGGTTTCAGTGACTGGAGCTCCCAAAAAGATGATTCAGTTGACTAAAACTCAGGAGCATATGAATTTTTGTAGGAAGGGCTGCAGATTTCAAGGGGCCTGTCTAAGCAGATGGACAGATCTACTTAGCTCTTTTTGAACTCCACCTTTTCATTGAAGCTTTCTTCTTCAGGGTAAACCACAAAGGAACAGGCTTGCTCTTTCCCTCTCCATTCCCAGGAACAATTAATGATGTCTTTTGGCAGAAGCCCACGCCAAGGTAAAATATGTTTTAGGCAACAAAGCCAAAGGAAGAGTTCATGGACCTCAGGGACTTATTAAATGTCCTGCCTAAATTCAAGAAATGACAGCACACAGGTCAGTGATGGAACAGTAAGAGTTTTTACAGTACATAGCAGAGGCAGATATCTGCTTGTCCACATGGCCCAGAAAGGGAGATCATGGAAAATATGCTTGAACCCCAAATTCTTGTGTAGTGGAGGAGGTATCTTGAATATCAAGGCAGCACAAAGAATCCTGAGGTGTAGTCAGAGAAGGAACAATTGTGTGTGTGTTGGGGGGGCAGTATTAGTATTAAAGTTAGATTCTAAGTAATTCCACATTTGAGAGTACCTGAGCAGCATTCCTCTTGGAAAAAGAAGAGGATAAGCTTTGAAGGACCAAAGCTATAACATCAGAATGTGAACAAGGGACAGAGACCTTACCACCTCTTGCTTATTATCATAAGTGATTCAGACTGTGTAAGTTATGAGATGGAAACTTTAATGCCTGTCTAGCAGCTCCAAAGTTTGTTTGCCTTAAGCAAAAGCTTAAACCATAGGCTGTATTTTGTTTGGGAGGTATACATAGTATACTGAAAGAAAGGTGAAAATTCACTAGAATGTTAAAGTGTGGCTTGGTAGGCAATTTCAAGTTCAATTCCTTTCCTAGAGGAGTTTATAGAGCTATTGTGGATGTTGCGTATGCTCTCTCTATCTGTTAAAATATACCGATAAGTCTTTTCCATCTTCTGCATTCTTCTCTTGTGTAAAATAAAAGCTATTCAATAGCTGATAAGCATGTACAAGACCCTACAATTATAGAAACCTAACCATGTGTGATGGGAGCAATAACTTAAGCATCTTACCATTCAATTTAGGCTAGTTTTTTTTTCCTTAAAAGATATTGAAAGTTGCTTTGAGATTTAGTTAGCTCGAAACTTTGATTTAATAATGGCTTAGAACAGAGCTTCTGATTGCCTGGTTACATAGCAGTCAGGACTTAATAGTGATTCATCCTTTAGTTTATGACCATAGACCAACAGCATAAACCTCACTGGGAACCTGAATAAATGTTTTAACTGGGATGAATATTCCTTTCCTATTCTGAATGTCCTTCCCCCGTCTACAGCTAAATAACCTCCCCTTTATTAATTGTTAGATGGATTCTGAGTGCTTCTTTTCATTCCAACTTCACACCTAAACTAGCAAGGACTAATTTGAATTAGATCCAACACAAGAGAATGAGTATATTTGGATCTTTCATTAGGTAAATGAAAGACAAGAATGTTACTATTCTGGGAGAAGCTGACCCTTAAAATTGAGCTCCTGTGTTGCCCCTAAATCAGTCTCAGTCCCTGTGATCTCTTGGATTCATTTTTCCTGCTGCCCTAGAAAAGAATACATGGATAGGTTGAATAAGTTCAAAAAGGTCTGAGATGGCTTACCAGCTCACTTTCAGAGGCTTCCTACAAGGGTCTATGAACCCATGTGTCTATGAATCCTGAACCTTAGTAAATCAAATCATTTTGATGGCAACCCAGATCACAGGAACCAATCCTTTAGAAAGAACCAAACATCATCTCCAAACTAGCCAGAGCACCCTGGAACAGTCTCAAACTAAATAATGTCATCTCTCAAAAATTCTCTTCACAAACAGATTTGATAACAGCTTCCTCATAAAAGATCCCCTGGTGATATATCATTGGTGAGGGGAGGGGGAAGAAGGGAAAATGGAAAGAGTCATAGGGAAAGATAAGGATATATTAGGAAGAAACAAAACTCCTAGGGAAAATATAATCATTCTCAAAAATCTTATTTAGCAAACTAAACTGATAAATAAATAATGAAATAAATAAATAAATGGAGAGATAAATAAAATAAATGAATGAATAAATCAATAAAGGGATAAATGATTTTTAAGGTATTCAAGAAGCTATTGTAGTTCCCCTCGTAATTGTTCCCCTTTTCCTGTTGGTGTTGTTGTTAGTGGGAAGCTGTCATATTAGAAAACTCTTGATGTTTCTTTAGCACTAAAGCTTACACAAAACAGGTGCTTGATGAGTATTTTTAAATAGTATTTTTTTCCAATTACATGTAAAGAAAGAACAGACCAAAAGAGAAAAAAACAGGAAAATAATAAGGAAAGTGAAAATAGCATGCTTCAAATTGTATTTAGAATCCATCAGTTCCGTCTCTGGATGTGGATAGCATTTTCTATTGAGTCCTTTGGAAGCTGCCCACTTAACTAGCTAGATCTTTCTGTCTTTGTTTCTTTTTTTCTTTCTTTCTTTCTTTTTCACTCTGTATTTTGGGGCCTCCTTGCTTACAGTGAATGTTTGTGGTAACTGTTTCTCTTTGGAACAGCAACCCTGCAGGACTTCCTCTCCCAGCTTGATTTTTTTTTTCTAATTAAAGGGGCCATCCCTTGACTCACTTCTTAAAGAGGCCTATTGGGTGAATGGGCATTAACTCACTCTAAGTGAGTACATGAAAAGGCCTGGGCCTAAAAGAGCCAGGGTCTTCCATTGGATCCTGGGTCATCTCTAATCATCCTGATGAATATCTGGTCACTGGATCCAGATGGCTCTGGAGGAGAAAGTAAGGCTGGTGACCTTGCACAGTCCTCCGTCACTCAAATCAAAGTCAACTGCAAGTCATGTTATCATTTCCCTGATGTCATGGTCCTCTTCAAAAACAAAGGACAAACACAATTGCACAGTGTTTCTGTTACTGTGTAAAATGTTGTACTGGTTCTGCTCACTTCACTTTGCATGTATTTCCAGGTTGTTGTTGTTCGTCTAAAATTTCCCTGCTCATGATCTCCAATTGCACAATAGCATTCCATTACATTTATATAACACAATTTGTTCAGCCATTCCCCAACTAATAGGCATCCTCTCAATTTCCAAGTCTTTGCCACCACAAAAAGAGCTGCTATAATTAATTTCATACATGTGGGTACTTTTCCCTTTTTTATGATGTCTTTGGGATACAGACCTAGTAGTGGTATTGCTGGATCAAAGGGTATGCAGAGTTTGATTGCCCTTTGGCATGGTTCCAAAGTGCTTTCCAGAATGGTTGGATCAGTTCATAACTCTACCAATAGTGCATTAATGTCCCGATTTTTGTTGAAATTTTTTGAAATGAAATCTAAATAAGATAGTCCTCTACCAGCCGCTCGTTCCAAACCTAACGGTCATACCTTTTTTTTTTTTTCCTGAAGAATATCTCATTGGTGAATCCCTGCTTAATGCCTTATCATGCTTACATTCTCCTGATGTTAATCATCAGGAAATTATATATTTAAATTAAGATAATTTTTCCTCAAAATAAAGATGGAGCTTTAAAAAAAAGAGAGTGAGAAAGAGTTCTCCTGAAGTATAGATAGCCTTCAGAGGGAGTGCCAAATATTGTCCATAATTTGGTCCAAGTGTGCATGACAGTTCCAATGAGCATTTCTATATTCAATAATTCATTTATTTAAGGTAACTAAGTGGCAATGTAGATAGAGTTCTAGATCTAGCGTCAGGAAGACCTGATTTCAAACTGAGACATCCATTAGTTAATGATAACTAATAACATATACTATGTGCTAGGCACTCTTCTAATCTCTTTAATTTTTTTTTTTGATCCTCACGATGCAATGAGGTAGGTGCTATTACTATCCCCATTTTAGAAATAAGGAAACTGAGTGTATTAGGAGGGCAGAGTTTATAATCTCAAAGAGGATCATAAACATGTCTGAAAGGTTCGGAACTGCCGGATATAAGAAACTCTCAAAGTAGAAGGCAGAAGAATCAAAACATATATTTAGGCTCCACAGTAACCAACCCATGAACCAGCATCCCCATTTTGACATATTAATGAAAAGTTTCCAGGCCCAATAAGTACGCCTTACAAGAGTAACCAGGAGGCTACAGAGAAGCATGATTGCGTAAAGCAAAATCATGCTTCCCCCTCTATGGTAAAAAGATTACCCACTGGCCTGAAGTCTTTGTTCAGCTTCCTCCTGTAGGTCAGCTCTGCTACTGGCAGCTCCTGCTTCAGCTGTGGCTGCGGCTATGGCTATGGCTATGGCTATGGCTGTGGCTGTGGCTGTGGCTGTGGCTGTAGCTGTAGCAGCCTCTGGCTCCAACGGGAGCTGCTTTTAACCATCCAGCTTCTGCGGGGGGGTGTAAGGTACACCGGGGAAAGCACAGGTTCTTTCAATCTGCTTAAGCAAGGGAAGCAAGGTGAAGGGGCCGACAAGCTTACTCCAGTCCAACATACAAACAGCATTCAGTTCAGGGGAAAAAGCCAAACTAGTCAAGGGCACTTGTTGACTAAGTGCTAAGGAGCCCATTTTTGGTTGCCAATACACTCCACCCCTTGTTATAGGATACATAATCTAATCAGCCATGTATCCTAGAACATACACTGTGATCCAATTACAAAGGAAACTAAAACATATCATTCATTATAAAGCAAAACATATCATTTGGTGACATTCCTAAATATTGGTTTACAATTCAAATGTGATCTACCCCTAGGTCCCAGCAAGATAATCTCTTCAATCAATCATCCCCAAAATAATTATTAATAATTCAAATGTCCACCCCTAAATCCTTGTATCCATTACATAGAATCAATAATATCATAATAATAAAACAACATAGCAAAGATAACACAAAATAAGTAAACATAGAACACTATCATCATTCCCACCCCCCCCTTGAATGATTGGGGCTCAAAATCTTGGGGTAAGGGGTGAAGGTCTCATTTTCCATAGCTTCTTCATGCTGAAATTGGATGTAGAGATGGCCCTGCCCCAAAAAGTCCCATTCCAGAGGTCAGTTCTTTAACGAGCTGGCAGGAATTCCAAGAATGCTATGTGCTTAGGCAGTCACCAGAAAGTGCAGGGTGCTTAAGCCTAAAGGAAACAGAACTAGCAACAAAATTAACCAAAACAAAGAACAAAAAGAGTAGGCAAGTATGGGCTATTATCCTTCAGATAAAATCATCCAATATCAGAAGCCAAACTCAGGTGGGAAATGTTTCTTTTCAAAAGGAACATAATGAGGAAGCCAAGAGGATCCCACCCTAGATAGAGACTAAGATTGTCCTCTCAGCCTTTCCCCAGATGTACAAGGAAACACAATGGGAAAATTAAACTAAGAGGATCCCATCCTAGATAGAGACTAGGATTGTCCTCCCAGCCTTTCCCCAGATGTACAAGTTTTCATCCGTTAATCACACAAGGTCACCTTCACTCTGAGTGGCTTGTGGGCTTGCAGGAGCAGTTCTTATTTCCCTATTTCTCCTGTTATCAAGTCCTTTATCTCTATACATTCTATATAATTCATTGGTTGGAATTCCATCTATCATTTCAAAACCTACCACTGCTCTCAATAGAGCAGTAAACATTTCTTTCCTTGTTACTCTCCTTTGGCGCCAAGTTTGCTGGTTATTCACCCTTCTCTCTCCAGGAGATCTATCCCTTCCCCAGTCACCTAAGTCATGTAACTGTAAAATCTTATTTATCACTGTTGTAAGATGGCTCCCTACTTCTCCAAGTAATAAATTCAAAATTAGTTGTTTATAAGCAGTGGGAGCTGTCCTAATTATTAAATTCCTATGAGGCAGTCCCATTGGATCATTGTGATATTTGTCTGCGGTTCCTATCATAATGGCAGTCTTCATCACCTCCTCCTTTAGTCTCATGATACAATCTCTAAGTGAATACCAGGGTCTGTGCTCAGTGGGCCACATAGAATCAGTAGCATATCTCTTATTGCATCCCACAGCGGCTAACGCCAACAGAGTAGTCCTGCTATCACCATCTCCTTGCTGATGATGTTCCCTAAAAGCTTGTTGAACTAGAGGATCATGGCTGATACCTATGAATCTCATACAGTCTGTCCTATCTACTGATATTCCACTGGCCCCTTGATCACTGAGTCTTACCATCCAAGATATTAATGGTTCTCCTATTCTTTGGCTGAATCTACTCAAAATTTCTGTGACCTCTTGCGGTGAGAAATCTTCCTGAATTTCTCTTGTAACTGAATCTTCACCTCGGGTTTCTGTCTTCCTCCTTTGTATGGGTCGAGCCCTTGTCTGATCATTTAACCATCTCCTATTCTCTGTGTGAGGGACATCCTGAACCCCAGTAGTGTTTTGTGCCTCAGCCCCTAACGTTGTCTCATTTTCCCCCCACTCACTTCCTCTGCCACCATGGCTAGGACGAAGCAGGCAGTCAGGCTCTTTCTGGGCTGGGTTGAAATGCACTCTGGGCTTTTTTGGTCTCCTGTTGCTCTTAGCCACATTAATAGAAAAGTTCTTATTTGAGTCAGTTTGGTCTCCTGCTATCTGAGATTCCCCTTCTTGCTGTGGGGTAGGAGTGCCCCCATGTCTTTCACTTAATCTCAATCTTTCATATACTAGCCGGTAGGCTGATAACACTATCCAGCTTTGCCTTTATAGTGATGCCCCTGACTGAATTCCAACTTCTTGTAAACACTTTTCCAAATCCCTAGGATCTCCTCTCCTTAGCCTTGGTTCCCAGTTTTCACAGGGTCCAGCTTTTTTAGCCAATTCTTTTGCTAGGGAGGAATAAAATGGATCCTCCCATCCTGGGATATTCATCCCTTCCTCTGAAATTGTTCTGCTTCTAAATAGAGATCTTATACCTAGCGATCCCATCCTCGTCGCCAAATGTATTAGGAGGGCAGAGTTTATAATCTCAAAGAGGATCATAAACATGTCTGAAAGGTTCGGAACCGCCGGATATAAGAAACTCTCAAAGTAGAAGGCAGAAGAATCAAAACATATATTTAGGCTCCACAGTAACCAACCCATGAACCAGCATCCCCATTTTGATATATTGATCAAGAGCTTCCAGGCCCAATAAGTACGCCTTACAAGAGTAACCAGGAGGCTACAGAGAAGCATGATTGCGTAAAGCAAAATCATGCTTCCCCCTCTATGGTAAAAAGATTACCCACTGGCCTGAAGTCTTTGTTCAGCTTCCTCCCGTAGGTCAGCTCTGCTACTGGCAGCTCCTGCTTCAGCTGTGGCTGCGGCTATGGCTATGGCTATGGCTGTGGCTGTGGCTGTGGCTGTGGCTGTAGCTGTAGCAGCCTCTGGCTCCAACGGGAGCTGCTTTTAACCATCCAGCTTCTGCGGGGGGGTGTAAGGTACACCGGGGAAAGCACAGGTTCTTTCAATCTGCTTAAGCAAGGTGAAGGGGTTGACCGGAAAAGCACAGGTTCTTTCCATCAGCTTAAGCAAGGGAAGCAAGGTGAAGGGGCCGACAAGCTTACTCCAGTCCAACATACAAACAGCATTCAGTTCAGGGGAAAAAGCCAAACTAGTCAATGGCACTTGTTGACTAAGTGCTAAGGAGCCTATTTTTGGTTGCCAATACACTGAGGTTAAGTAAATAGTCCAGAGGGACACAGCTAGTAAGTACCTGAGGCTGGATTTGAACTTAGGACTTTGTGACTCCAAGCCTACTGCTCTATCTAGCTATGTGACCTTGTACATTTAAACCTTTGTTTGCCTTAGTTTCCTCAATGGCAAAATAGGCATAATAAAAGCTGCTTTTTCCTCTTCCTTCCCTCCCTTCTTACTTATTTAAATCATCTATGAGACAGTATCAAAGATTTTGGGAATGCAGAAACAAAATTGAAACTGTCTTGTCCTTAAGGGCCTTACATTCTACCGTAGGAAATAGTATGTGTATATGGAAAATTAAATCCAATAATTATAATAAATAAATACCAAACAATCTGGGAGCTGAACTAGCATAAGAGGATCAGGAAAAGTCACATTAAAAGTGTATGACATGAGCTGAACTTGGAAGAAAACTGGGAATTCTAAGATGTGGAAGTAAAGAGGTTATGAACTCTAGGCATGAGTGATGATTTTCTAAGTGTGAGGAAACAAGAGATATAAAGTGGCATACTCTACACGGCAGTCCAGTTTGGCTGTATCATGAGGTTGATAGAGGGCAGTAAGGTGTAAAAAGCCTGAAAAGGTTCCCAAAACAGGCATATCCAGATAAACAATTGAGAGCTTTATTATTCAGAAATTCTTAAGTTCATAGGGCCTAACCATCCTATTCCATTATTTTATTGATGAGAATGCTGAGGCCAAGAAAGATTAAGTGATCTTCCCAGGTCCTCACTGTAGTGTATTATTGTTGATAGCTGCATAGTCTAGGGAGCAGGAAGACCCAGATTCAAGTCTTATTTCTAATACATGCTACTTATGTATGAACCTAATTTTTCTGTGCCCTGAGAAACTCTCTAAAACTTTATGCTGTAGAAGAATTGCTTATCTGTATTAGTGCAAGGCTTTTCCACACTAAAAAGCCCAAGCATTGGTGAAAAATCAAAGGTTAAAACAAAGCAATTAATTCAGAAGGTAGACAGTTAAGAGGACAGAAAGACAGATAACAGAAAGACTGAGGGAGAAAGAGACAGAGAAACAGAGACAGAGACAGAGATGAACAGACGGACTTGTGGATGAGCTCTCATCAACTTTGTATGGTAAGTCCTCTGGCCTGTTGCCAAAAAGAAAAAGAGAGAGAGAGAGACAGAGAGAGACAGAGAGACAGAGAGAGAGAGAGAGAGAGAGAGAGAGAGAGAGAGAGAGAGAGACAGAGAGAGACAGAGAGAAACAGAGAGAGAGAAAGAGAGAGCATATTGCTTTCTTTTTATTACACTTATAAAAGTGCCCAGAGATTATTATGTGATGGGTGCATCTAATAAATAGGATAAATAATTTAGTTCATAGGAAAACTGTTTCAAGGCAACCTTAAAAGTTCCAGGCTGCCAAATAGTTACAGAATAACTGGTTCTAGACAAATGCTAAAATTGAAGTATGATTTCCCATGTGGTCAGTTCTCCTTTCGATGTATACTTTTGATGAAAAAAAATAGGATTTCTATTTAAAATTTGATTATTGTATGCCAAAAAAAAGCTCATGCTTATTCAGAAAGCAAAAATAACACCCTGTCTTATTTAAGAAGGAAATCAAACCAAATGTGACTGAAAGAGAATTAAAATGATATTCTCATTTTATATAAAGTTTTTTAATGTAGTGTGCTGAAATGCAAAAAGTACAAAAATATCAAAATATTGCTACTTGAAAGATTTGTTTTGAACCTTTATACTATCAACTTTTTCATGTTATGTGGAGTTTGCTTATTTTTCACAAGATATAATGCAAAAATTCAGTGTGATTTAAGATTTCTTCTCAAAGATAAATATTTTTCACTGCCAATTTTATTGCAGTAGGTTTATTTGTGTCCAGTATCAAGAATGTAGGTACTTTAGAAATGTCCCAAGTGTCATAATGGATCTATTACTCTATAGTTGTATTGGCCCATACCAGATTTTAGGAAAATTCTATTCTGGATTCTTCCACATACCAATAACTTTCCAAACAAATAAAGAATCATAGAATTCAGATTTTGTTGGGACCTCAGGGGCCACTTTGGCCAACATCCATTTTATGATTGAGGCATAGATAATGGACCTGGAGTGATATTAAATATTTACTAACTGTATGAACTTGTGCTTGTCACTTAACCTCTCCTTGCCTTAGTTTCCTCAGCTGTAAAAACTAGCATTTTCCTCGCAGGGTCTAAGTACTTGGCACAGTGCCTGGCACAAAACAGGTACTACATAAATGCTATTTCCTTCTCTCTTATGATCCAAAATATTTGATTTCTTTTTCTCCACTTCTTTTTCTATGCCCACATGACAAACAGGAAAACAAAATGGGAAATACTCTGAATCAGTGGATGTGAGAGAGCCCTTGAAACTGGACCTTGGTAAGACAGAAATAGCTACCAGAGAATTTCCAGTTCAGCAACAGAGAATATCCAGGGTCAGCTACAAGGCCCCTCGGATGCAGCACTTTTATTTTGAGATGCATCGCTCTTCCCTTAGCCATGCAAATACTGTTTAAATGAGTTTCTAGGGTTTCTGATACATTTGGGTGAGATAAAATTCCTGAAACTGATTTATAAAGGTACAAAAGTCGTCATGCTCAGGAATGATTGCATGCCAACACAGGGGATGATTCTCTAGGGTCCAGTGATTTAACACCACTATTTACTGAAATGAAAAACTGCCAGGCCGGAGGTGTAGCCTATTAAAGGTGCTGAGTTATCTACTTTCCAAAATAACAGCTCAGAGTTCTTGAGATATACCATTGCAACTCAATAACTACCTTCAATATAAAATTTAAAGTGTATAAGTTAGCTTGTAATATCTACAGAAAAAAAATCTGGGGATTTCATTTGGCCACACAAGTAAAGTTCACCATGTTTAGCAACATTAAAAGGCTTGATTGAAGATTTTTAAAGTCTAGTGTAATAAACTGCATGACCTTATTGATATCAGGGTCAAAATGAGATATGTACAAAGAAGGTTTACAGTTACTTGGAATAACAAACTAGCTCACAAGCAGTAACAAATTGTAGACCTGTTTATGGACAGAAAGTGATGAAAAACAGTCATTTCAAGAAGAAGCTGATGGCCAGTGACCGAGCTTTTAAAGTGTACTCTTTCTGCCTATAGAACAGGCTAAGAATGTTCAAATCTTACAATTTTGGCCAAAGCACTCTAATTTCCAGAAGCTGTTGAGCAAAATAGAGGAATTTTTTTCTGTTAAAATTGATCCTGATCTTAAATAAAATGATTCTATCTCACCCCTTCTTTTATTTAACTGTATTTATGGATATATCTTTAAAGGAATTGATTTATATTGTCACGTACATTGCACTGTGCTATTAAAAATCAAGGTGATCTCTTCTTAGGTAGCAAGATATATCACGGAGGTGGGAAACGAGATGTGATTTCCAGCAATCATCTACACCCAACAAGTGGCATAAAATACACTATGACTGGGATGGGAGGTGGTTTTATATACTGGATCAAAGAAAAATAAATGAAACTAAAAATAAAAAAAAACACTTGAATAATCCTTCCAATAGAATATATGATAGAACATATACACAGATGGCATAGGAAGAGTTAAAGGGTACCAATGGTTGCTTGTCAGTAAGCAAAAGGAAATTTACTTAATCATAGCAGAAGAGGGATATCCAATAAGGATTAGAAGTTAGGATACCGAGAGTTGATTCAGCTCAGTAAAGCTCCCGTTAATTTCTATTGCCCACCATGATCCACCAGTGTGAAAGAGGTATCTAGAAATCCTCATGGTTGTTTTATACTCAGCCAATTATAAAGTGATATCAGTAGTCTGAATCTTTAGTCCCGCAAGTTTTGCAGTGGGTTTCAATACCTTTTTAAGGAGACACTTAATTTTCACGAAGACAGAGATTAAGATATTGGTCCTGTGACATTTGTATTCAAGTATTTGAAGGATTGTCACATGGAAAGTCAAATCAATTTAACAAAGTCTTTTTTAAACACCAAAAATTATGCTAAGAGCTAAGAATACAAAGAAAGGCAAAAAACGACCCCTGGCAAAAACAATCCTTAACCTCAAGAAGAAGAAAAAATGAAAAAAAGAAAACTACGCAAATAAGATACATACAGAACCAATTGGAGATAAGCTCAGAGTAAAATCACTAGTGCAAAGATGAATCAGGAAAAGTCTCTTGTAGAACATTGCATTTTAGTTGAGACTTAAAGGAAACCAGGGAATGAAGAAGATAGTGGTGAGGAGTCCTAAAATAACAGGCATGGAGGGAAGTCAAGGAAAATGCACACTCATGGAGTGTCTTGGATGAGAAACTCACACCAATGACCCCTACATCCATGGTCACTGAATCATAGAATCATAGAATATGTGAAAGAGGAAAAATCTGATAAAACTGTGAAGAGGGCAGGTTATGAAGGGCTTTAAAAGCCAAACAGAGGATTTTATTTTTGCTGCTGGAGGTATAATGCAGCCACTAAAGTTTATTTAATAGGGGGTGACACAGTCAAATCTGCACTTTAATTTGTTGAGCTTTTTTCTAGTATTTTGTAGTTGAATATCTAATTGGTTGATCTCTTTCTTTCTTTCTTTCTTTCTTTCTTTCTTTCTTTCTTTCTTTTTCTTTCTTCTTCCTTCCTTCCTTCCTTTCATTGATGTAAGCATTTAGAAATATAAATATTTCCTAAGTACTATTCTAACTGCATCTTACAAATTTTGATATGTTGCTTCATTGTTGTCATCTTCTTTAATGAAATTATTGATTGTTTCTATGACTTGTTCTTTGACCCACTGTAACAACAATGCTACTAGTAGCTGCTATGGAGGTGTAAGATCAGCAACACCAACACACAGGAGGGCTGCTAGCACAGGTTCTTTCATCTGCTTTTCTAAGGAAAGCAGGTTTAAGCAGTTAATAATCTTACTTTAATTAAACATACATATATCATTCACTTAGTTCAGGGGGAAAAGTCAGCACCCTGAACTTCAGAGCAAATACAAACAGAAATTAAAAAAGAGAAAATAACACAAATCAACAGACAGGCTTCTGTTTCACCATAGCAATACATACATAGTTACCAGAGACAGAAGCACCAACATCTGGGTTTTCAGAGCTGGGGGCTCCTTAACAGCTACCCAGAGTCTCATCTGGCCAAATCACATGAACACTCTTGCAATGAATAATCCCCTGAAACAAAATGCTAACCTCAGAGTATGTATACAATTCTTCAGGGTCAGAGGGAGTCACAGCCATGTGACTCAAAGTTATGTGACTTACTTTCTTGTGGCTTAAGCAGATTCTTGATTTAATCAAAGGCAAGGCTTAATCAAAAGCACTTGGTTGCCTTAGTGCTGACAAGCACTCTAAAAGGAAAAAAAAGTGAAAAGTCCTATTTTTCTTGCCATTACACCCACCTATTCTTTAGGATCAAGTTATTTATTCAGAATTGTTATTTATTTTTCAAGTTATGCTTTAAGGGTCATTTATTGAGTGTATTTTCTTTGCACTATATTAAAAAAGATACAATTACTATTTCTGGTTTTTTACATTGTTTGTGAGATTTTTATGCTCTAATACATGGTCAATTTTTGTAAAGGAATCATTCACAGCTGAGAATAGGTATATTCCTTTCTATCTCCATTAAATATTCTCCAGATATCTGTCATTACTAACTTTTATAAACTTCTTTTCATTTCTTTAAATTCCTTTTTTTTATGGCTACCTTTACCTAGCTCTGAGA
The DNA here is from genome assembly GCF_011100635.1 of Trichosurus vulpecula. Taxonomy (NCBI): domain Eukaryota; kingdom Metazoa; phylum Chordata; class Mammalia; order Diprotodontia; family Phalangeridae; genus Trichosurus; species Trichosurus vulpecula. The sequence goes on from NC_050576.1 coordinate 379,979,707, forward strand.
GGGATAAATCAAGGTCCCGCATTAGTACTGTTTCAGTATCTATTTTCTCCTGTAACTTATTTAATATTAGCTTTAAGAATTTATATGCTATGCCATTTCATGCATATAATGATTAGTATTGATATTAATTCATTGTCTACAGTACATTTTAGGAAAAAAAACAAGTTTATCATTTTTTAATTAGTTCTATTTTTCCTTTTGCTTTGTCTGATAGCATGATTGCCATCCTCCTGCCTTTTTCACTTCAGCTATAGTATACTATATTCTGGTCCTGCCCTTAATTTTAATGCTATGTCTTTCTGTTTCAAGTGTGTTTCTTGTAAACAGCATATTGTTGGAGTCTAATTTCTAATCTGTTCTATTATTCTCTTCTACTCTATGAGTGAGTTCATCCTACTCACATTCAGAGTTAAGATTGCTAATTGTGTATTTCCCTTTATACTATTCTCTTACACACACACACACATGTACACATGTATATATATATATGTGTGTGTGTGTACACAAATATGCGCACATATATAAGTATATATGCACACATGTATATTTTTATATATATACATATATGATATATATGTATATATATGTACATAGGTACATATACAAATGCTTGCGTGTGTGTGCACATTCTGATTAGGTAAAAAAGGCCATTCTCTGTCTCCTTTCTTACCTAGCTGTATTCACTGAATGGGTATTGCTTCAGCAAAACTGAGACCCAGGAAAGACCTTATCATAAAACGGCCAAGATCTCCCATTCCATCCAGGGCCATCTCCAATCATCCTGATCTATATCTTGCCACTGGACCCAGATGACTTAGGAGGAGAAAGTGAGGCTGGTGACTTTGCACAGGCCTCTACCACATAAATTCAATCCATTTGCATGCCATGGCACCACTTCACAATGTTATGGTCTTCTTCAAGAACAAAGGACAAGGGGCACCTAGGTGGCACAATGAGTACAGCACCAGCCCGTGTATCAGCAAGGCAATAATCACAATATAGATGATAATTGTCAAAATGCCCATGTGATTCTGTATCACAAAATATACAAGACTCTCCACATAGAAGGTAGAAGAAGTAAACCATTTATTCAGACACTAAACCAGATCCCAAAACCAATAAATCCACAACATCACAGCAGAGAACCACTCCATCCCGCAACTATCTGCCCCCTGCTGGGGCATTGCCACCAACAAGCAAACTTACAGCACAAGCTATTTCATATCTGTTCTCTTTCCCTCAGCTCTGTGGTAACTGCTCTCTCAGCATTTCCTGTGACAAAATTTCCTTTTCCTCTCAGCAAGCTGCTCCCATCACATGTGACTTAGGCTTCCTGTGATTTAAGCAGGTCACATGACCTATTAATGGGTGGGAAATATCTTCAAATGTAAATTGCCGTTACAGCCCTGGAGTCAGGAGGACCTGAGGTCAAATCTGGCCTCAGACACTTGACACACTTACTAGCTGTGTGACCTTGGGCAAGTCACTTAATCCCAATTGCCTCACCTTCTGCCTCTCCAAACCCCCACCACCACCCAAAATGAGCAAAGGCCAAACAGCAACAGCAATTTTCCTATGCTTATTCTTCTATTTTTTAACCTTTTCCCTCTTCAAGAAACCAGTGTTACCCTGGATTACTGCCTTCCATAATCCACCCTCCCTCTTACTTTCCCTTTTTTCCCTTAACCTCTTTTCCTACTACTTCTCTTGTTGGGTAAAATGAATTTATGTACCCAACTATGTGTGTCCTTCCTTTAACCAGTTCACTTGAGAGTGAGTTTAAAGGGTTGGCCATTCTTCCTACTTTCTGACTCCCTCTACTCTCCTGTCCTTTCAGGTCTACAAATTCTTCTTTGTATGCCTCATTGATGTGAAATATTTTTCCACATTCTTCATTTCCTTTCCCTGCCTTCCTCAATGCATTTCTCTTCCCCATCCTTCCCTTAGTCTTTTGCAATCATTCAGACATGATATAACCACAGCTAGGTCCCTTGTAAGATTATGTTCCCTCTAAGACCCCTGGTAATGATACCATTCTGAGGGATTTACATGTATCAACTCCTCCTATAAGAATGTTTAGACCCTTATAATTTCTCCTTCATGTTTCCCTGTTTATGCATCTCCTAAATATTGTGTTTAAATGTCAAATTGTCCATTTTTTCCTCTGGTCTTTTCATTGGGAATGCTTGAAATTCCTTAATCTAATTTAAATTTTCTTCCCCTGCCCAGAGATAATGTTGACATCTGTTGTGTAGGTTATTCTTGGTTGTAATCTTAGATCCTTTGCTTTTTAGACTATCATATTCCAGGTCCTCCATTCCTCTACAGTGGTAGCTGTTAAAACTTGCATGATTCTGATTGTGCCTCTACAATATTTGAATTCTTTCTTTCTGGATATTTGCAGTATTTTCTCTTTGGCCTGGGAGTTCTGGATTTTAGCTATAGTATTCTTGGGAGCTTTCATTTTGGGGATTCATTCAGCAGGTGACTTGTGGATTCTTTTAATTTTTACTTTACTCTCTGGGTCTAAAATTTCTGGGAAATTTTCCTTTATAATTTCTTAAAATTTGATATTTTTTTGGTTTGTTTCTTTATGGCTTTCAGATAGCCCAATAATTTCTAAATTATCTCTCCTCAATCTATTTTCCAGATCAGTTGATTTTTTCCCCTATGGGATATTTCATATTTTCTTCTATTTTTCAATCTTTTGATTTTATTTTATTATTTGTTGGTACTTTACGAAGTTATTAGCTTTCATTTGATCAGTTCTAATTTTTAAAGAGTTATTTTATTCACCAAGGGTTTATACCTCTAGTACTATTTGGATAATTTTATGTTTTAAGGAGCTATTTTGTTAAGCAGTGTTTTGTAACTTTGTTTAAAACCAGGCTGTTAAATCATTTTTTATCATTGTTGTATAGTTCTCATTTCTTTTGTCATTTTTCTCCTATCCTTATAATTTGTGTTTTGATTTTCTTTTTGCTCTTTTGTATCTTTCTTTAACTCTCTTGGAATACCTATTGGGCTCTATTCAAGCTGCATTTTTCTTTGAGGCTTGACTTATAAATGTTTTTGTGTTGTGGCCATGCCAGAGGAAGGAAAGGGACATATATGAGAAATGTTTAAAGGAAAAATTGGCAGGATTTAGCAATATATTGGATAAGGAAATAAATTAGACTTGTCAAGTTGTCCTCTAATATTCAGCATGTAGAGCAATTTATTCAAGTTTCAAAGAGGAAAATTCAGGCTTGTCATACATAAGGATTTCCTCATAATTAGAGCTATTTGAAAATGAATGGGTTATAGAATATTCTTGTTTCAGGTATGAATTTACCAAATTGAGGCTAGATCCATTTCAACATTGAAACTCTGGGAGTATTAATTTGTTTTTCTTTACATGCTTCTTCATCCATAAAATGGAGTTTATGATACTTGACCTCACATAGTTACCGTAAGGAAAGTGATCTGTGACCTGTAGAGCACTATATAGATATGTTTTATTATCATCAGTTTTGCATTCATGATACTTCACCTGTTCAGGTTGCTGAATATATGTGTGTATGTATATATGTATATATATTTGTGTGTATACACACATATGTATGTATATATGTATACATATATGCATGTTTATATGTGTGTATGCATGTTTACACAAACATGTGTATATGTTTATATGTGTGTATATATATACATACATACATGTATATATATATACATGTATATATATATATATATATATATATATATATATATACATGTATATATATTTATACACACTTACCATTTGCTAAACACTGTGCTAAGTTCTTCAGATACAAACAGAAAAGTAAAACAAAATAAACCCTGTCCTCAAGGAGTTCCCACTCTAATAAGGGCAAATATATCTCCCACCAGCTGTGCTGCTTGGTTTCCAATCCATTATCATTGACTTTCTACCCCTCCTCCCCATCTCCAGGATAAACTCAACACCCAAATATGCATCATGACCGAAATTGCTTCAACTTAGGAATTTGTAACTCATCAGTAACCTGCCCCCACCCGTCCCCATAATTAGAGGACTGGAGGGCAAAGCAAAAAAAAATCCTCTCAAAGAAGGAAGGCCCAGGAGCTCATCCAGCTCTTCATTTCCTACCAGATTCCTACCAGATCCTACCAGAGTAGCTTCAACTATAAAATTATCATGCTCTTACATTAGGTATTCTCTCCCACACAGCCCCCCTTCTGGCTTTTTAGCTTCCTTTTGTTAAGGGTCTTAAATTGAAAGATTATGTTGTAAACTTCTTAAAGTCAGTGACTATCTTTCTTTTTCTTATTTGTATTGATAGTGCTTAGTGCAGTGCCCACCTGTAACAACAATGTTGCTAGCAGCTACTGTGGCTGTGAAATACCAATAACATTAGAACACAGAAGGGCTGCCAACACAGGTTCTTTGATCTGCTTCTCTAAGGAAAGCAACTTTAAGGGGTTAACAATCTCAGTTTAATTAAACATACAAATATCATTCACAGCTCAGGGGGAAAAGATCAGCCCCCTGAATTTCAGGGTAAATACAAACAGAAATTACAAACATCAACAGAAAGACCTTGTCTGATTCAAATCACAATTCACAGTTACCAGAGAATCATCAACATGTATCTGGGTTACAAAGCTGGGGGGGGGCAATTTCCGAGGCTCATCACCCACATTCTTTCAGTGAATGTACCCCCAAAACAAACTGCCAATGTCACATCTTACATACCTTCTCAGGACCCTGAGAGCCTCAATGCTCACCATTTAGAGTGTGAGAAATCACTAACACCAAGAGTGTGGGAAAGCTCCAACCACCAGTACCACGTCATATACAATTCAATGACTCTCTCGATTGTCTTAGTGCTGAGACACACTCCAAGACAAAAAAGATCCCACTTTACCTGCCCCATTCAAACAAAGAATAGTGAAAAGTCCCATTTTGCTTGCCATTACACCACCATGTAGCAGGTGCTTGAGAGTAGATGTGTATTATATTGCATTGCACTTCATGTTCTTGTTTGTCCTTTGTTCTTGAAGAGGACCATGGCATCAGGAAGATAATGTCATGACTTGCACATGAATTGGATTTAAGTGAGGGAGGGCTGTATGAAATCACCAGCCACACTTTCTCCTCCTGAGCCATATGGGTTCAGTGGCAAGACATAGATAGGAGGACTGGAGTTAGACATGGATACACTGGGAGACCTTGGCCTTTTTAAGCTTTCCCAGGTCCCAGTTTGACTGAGGCAATGCCCATTCAGTGATTAAGACTAGGTAAGAAAAAAGACAAAGAATGGCCTCTTTTACCTAGTCAAAAAAAAAAATCAACCTGAGAGGGGAAGACCCTCAGGATTTCTTGGCCAGAACAGAAACACTTGCTACTTACATTCACTCTGAACCATCTGGGCTGAAACAGTGACTACTAAATGGAGCTTGGGCTGGGACCTAGAATGGGTACTAGAATGACCTGGAGCTGCAAGAGGGGAAGGCAAAAAAGGAAGACCTGTTCAGGTTGGCAAGAGTATTTCAACATCAGTTCACCCTAGAGGCTCAAGTTTATAAGCTGGAAGGGACTTTAGAGATAACTGTATTTTATAGGTCATAGTATTTAACAGTTTTATAATATTCTAATGTTTACACTTGGCTACCCCCTTTATGGCTGAGAAGATTGAATTTTAGTATATTACCTAATGTCAGACAACTCCTACTTTTCACAGGCAAGATTTGAAACAAATCGGCCAATCAATTTCCATTGGTTCTTTTAGATCTTAGCTGAAGCTGCAAGAGGTCTTTCTCATTCCTTCTGAATCTTAGTGCCTTCCAGTAAGTCAGTAAACATTGATTAAGCACCTACTATGTGCTACACACCCTCTGACACTACCCCCAATTTACCCTGTGTATATTTTGTTTTCATATGGTCTGCATAGTTTCACCCATTTGATTGGGAGCAAGGACTGTATTTTAGCTTTTCTTTTTATATTCAGTACTTAGTAATGTCTGGCACAGTGTAGGTCCTTGGTAAATGCTAGTTGACTTTCTGACTGAATTTATCAACTGCTAACTATATTCCGGGCAGCTAAGCAGAGCAGTGGATATAGTGTGCAGCCTACAGTCAGGGAGACCTGAGTTCAAATCTAGCATCAGACACTTACTAGCTGTGTGACCCTGGGCAAGTCACTTCAGTTTGCTTCAGTTCCCCATTTGTAAGATGAGCTGGAGAAGGAAATGGCAAACCACTTTGGTATTTTTTCCAAGAAAACCCTAAAAGGGGTCATGAGGCGTTGGACACAACTGATATGACACTAATGATGGACCCCTAAAATGCCCTGGACTTTCCCACAGGGTCCAGGTCCCTGGTGTTTGGCTGGGGCACCTGGCCCTTTGCAGTTAATAATCCTTTCAACTGTCCTTTCATTGTGGCCCTCCTTATCTGCACCTGGCCCCACCCTAGACAGCCACTCCTTAATTCCATCTAGATCCCTTTTCTGTTACCTCCCAGTCACCCCAGACAATATTTGGCCACTCCTAGATCATATCCAGATCTTCCCACAGTCTTTCTCTGTTAAAGGTCCATCTTGCCTCCATTAAAGTGCTCAGATTCCTTAAGAGTCTGGCTTACTTGTCAATACAAGTGTCACAAATAGGGCTGGTTCTTAAAAGTCCTGCCTGCTTCTATTGGCAAAACAATAAACTTTCTCTCTGACTGAAAAAACGCTTGAGTCGAATTCTTTCTAGGCCCTTAGATTTGCCCTTAGATTTCAGCATTCCCAGCACCCCTGCAACACAACAACCACAAACTATGGTCCAGGCCTTGTAACAAGTGTTGGATGAATAAATAGTAAAAAACCAAAACAATCCTGGCTCTCAGGGAGTTGTATTCTTATAGTGAGGAACAGGAGATAGGCCAACATGGTCAATTTGAACCCAGGTCTTGTGATTCTAGATTCCTTCCACTACACTAAACAGGCTCTAAATGTTACTACTTGTGGTTTCCTTTGTAACTGAACACGCAACACTTCTCCTTTTGAAAACAGGCGTTGTAGATCAGAGGCATCAAACTTGCTTCAAACCACAAGTAGCAGCAAAATTCCCAGATGTGGTCTAAATAGAATGAAATGTAATCTGGAAATATTTAACAATTTTTTCTAAAAAATTCAATACAACATAGATAACTTTAATTTCTATTTTTTTAAGTCAATAAATGGCCACCAGTGTTTTAGAAAAACATAGCTTAGGGTTGATCATTTTTGCCTTAGTTAGACATAAATTTGTCCGGATTAGAGAATGGCAGTGTGGGAGGGAATGGTTATGTTGGTTATTTCACAATAGAGTGCTAGGATTCTTAGAGCATTCAGCCTTCTATAAGATATTCTCTCTTGGCTTATTTGGAGCAGAAAATCTGGGTGTGGTGAAGATTAAGTTTTTCTTTCATATGCATGTTAAGGTGACACATAGCAGTGGCTATGGACACCAAAGCCAGACTGGTTAGGTTTTGTGATTTCCCAAGCTTGAAAAAGTCTTAGCCAGGGATAGATGTTCATTTATTCATTCATTTATCCAATAAATATTATTAAGCTCCTAATGTGGGGGCGGGAGGGGGTAATTATGCTAATTTCTTTGGAAAAGACAAAAGAAATTCTTGGTTCCTTCCTTCAAGGTGTACTCAGTATTGGGATGCCTATAAAACTAACTATACAATAAAGTAGTTCTTTCTTATCAGTAACAATAACAAAGTCAACCAAGATGATGACTATAATAATGATAGCCAGAATTTATATAGTACTTGAAAGTTTGTAAAACTCTTTTATAAAAATCTCATTTTATGTTCACAACAACCCTCCATGGAAGGTAGGTGCTATTATAATCCCCATTTCATACACGATAAAAGTGATTTATCCAGGGTCACACAGCTAGGAAGCTTCTAAGGCAAGATTTGAATTCAGGTCTTCCTGATTCTAGATCCAGTGCTCTATTCACTGTGGGGGCAGCTAGAAAGTACGGTGGATACAGTGCAGAACCTGGAGTCAGGAAGACTCATCTTCCTGGGTTCAAATTGGACCCCATACACTTACTAGCTGTGTGACACTGGAAAAGTCATTTTAACTCTCTTTGCCTCAGTTTTCTCATCTATAAGATTAACCAGAGAAGGAAATAGCAGACCATTCCAGTGTCTTTGCCAAGAAAATCCCAAATGGGGTCCTGAAGAGTAAGATGACTGAAAACAACTGAATAAGGGTGACAAATATACACCACCAACTAGCTGCTTCTGTCTCTACAACAACTCACAGATTAGTATAATTAAACTTCATAGATTAGATATAAAAAAGGAAAAAGGAGAGTCAGACAATATTTGTTGATTAGGACTGACTAGCCAGCCATTTGCAATTACTGCATTTTGAAAAGGATATATTATTCAGATCATTTATTTCCTCCTTGTATTTTCATGGTTTTATTTCCTTCTGGTTTACCTTTATTGTATCTTTGAAAGCCTTAGCCAGAATTTTTTTTTTAAAGCAGCCCTAGTACAATTCTACCTGCACACAATAAGCCTAACCAGTTCAGTTCTTGGTATTCCTCTAACTCTAGGATTCAATAGAGAACTTTTAATTGTCTATTATATTCAAAGCACATAAATGTTAAATAGATCTGAGCCTTAAGATTCTACTTGTGTGAGGCTATCTTCTAAACATGGCTCAACATTCATCCCTGCTATCCAGTCCTGTAATTGGACACAGGGTTAAATAAATAACAATAGTGGGAATAACAGATGTGACTATTTACATTTAACAAGATGGTTATTGAACAGTTAATTAAAATCAAAGTGATAATAAGGACATATTTCCTGAGGTTTAATCAAGTTGTAAAATATTCCCAGTCTACTAAGGAACCCATTCAATGATAATTGAACATGTTAGAATATATGTCTGTGTGTATGTGTATATATATGTGCGTGTATATATATACACACACACATATATGTACACATGTCTGTATACTATATACGTACACATATACACACATATACATGTGTGTATACACACATATGCATATACACATATATGTATGTACACACACACACACATATATATATTTCAAATTACATGAAAAACTCATGTAATTTAAGATTACCTGGCTTAGTGAGGAAATCTTTAGGGTGAAAGTCCAAGCAGCATAGCTTGCAGCATCTTTTTTTTCTTTCAGTTGTCATCTTTCTTGTCTAGGTTTTAAGAAGAAAGCATGGCATGTAGTAGAAAGCACAGCAGAATCAAAAGGCTTAGCCCAAGACTCTATTCCTGAGTCTTTCCCTAATTCAATATATTATTATAGCTGTTGCTGATTTCTCTAGTCCTCTGTTTCCTTATCTTGAAAATAAAGTGGTCTCTACATTCCCTCCCTCTTGTAACAGTTTGTGAATCCTACCTCCTGCTCCCTCCTGTATGGAGAGAGCCTCAGTGAACGAAATAATGCAATAGTCTAAGGGAAATACAAAATATTTTAACAACAAAAATGTCTTTAATATCATTGCAAAATTTGAAGTGGCAATAAGTTTGGGTTTTAGGGGTAAAGAGTTGAAAGAACATCTGGAGATGCTGAAATAACCTGCATTCATTTATGTTATTTAAGTTGTAAAATCATATTCAATCTTGACCCACTCAGGAAATCTAACATAAACGTCCTGCTGATTTTGACAGTCATACAGCAAAAACACCCTCTAATGAGCATTTAATAGTCACCAAAAGTTTTGCATTAAGTACAAAGCCCTTTTGATTACTTATTCCACTAATTTAAAGTAAATGCTTTTACAGATGGCATCTGTTAGGCCGCAGAGCGTGTGCTGCATTCATATGTAGTCATTGGAAATAGATTCCAGCTTTGGTATAAAGATTGTACAGAAAAGATCAAACACGAAACACTGAGTAAACATTTACCAGTGATATATTTTTCTTCAAATCTCTTCATAAATACTTATCCAATAACAAAGTACAATGCTTGGAGTCCACGTAGTAATTTAGAAATACCTTGGCAAATTAACACCTACAACAAAATGATCTAGACAAAGAAACTGAGCTCTCCATTTGGTTTCCCATCTCCCCTGCATATAGAAGAATATAATATTTCAATCCCTTCAAACTGTATTATATTACAAACATGAAAAATGCCATGAAATGCTTTCAGATGTTACAGCCTATCGGGAAAATAACAATGACATTTTAGAATGAAAAGCCAAGAAAAGCCAGATATTACTTTATAGATAGATGAGTCTACATTTTTCTGTGTGTCTTTTTTTTTAATTATTTCCATAAGATATCAACTGATGTTATATCAAAGGTTTATCTTAAATGGAATGAATTAGGAGAATTATGTGGAATGACTGAATTTATAACTAGGAAATGTCTTAGTCTAGGTGAATGTGTCATAAACCAGATTGTCTCTGTACCTAAGTTACTTCCTGTTAACCAAGTTGGAAGTGCATTGCCTCCTTCTGGTCGATAGGGTATGATTTAGTGTGGCAGTTTTCTTAATGGTTCCTCAGCTACTCAGAAGAGTTATTGAGTCTCCTGATTGCTAATAGGCTATAGCTTAGAAATTGAGAGAGTCTAGTTCATAAAGTATTGAATTTGGTCCTTCTGATGTGTAAGTTACACTCTGGTTGTAAGTTTCATACCTCTCCAAGCATATCAATGAAGCCTCCACAGTTGCCAAATTTACAGCTAGGAAAGGAATAGCGATGACACTGTGAAAACCTGATTCTAAATTTAGTAAGACAGGGGAATGTTATAAATATTTGCAATGTTGTAATTGTGCAACACTGATCTCTAATGTCATTTTATTAAAATATGCAGTGAAGCCATATCATAACAGTGCTGTAGATGGATAGGACTAATGTGCTACAGGTCTATTGTTTTATGTCAGGCATTTATATTATTATATTTAATAAGATTGTTGTATTTAGAAGGGCGCCTTAGGACCTTAGAGACCTAGTTGAAAGTCCTTTATTTTTCAGATGAGTAAAATGAGATCCAGAGAGGTTAAGTATTATTTCTCTAAGATCACAAAGGGAATAAATGGCAGATTGGAATTTAAACCCAGGTATTTTAATCCAGTTTTTTTTTCTGAATATTGCTTCCTAATTATAGATATACAAATATAATCCATTGTCTTTTATATTTGAATTTTAATATTCTAAATTATATTTTTCTTAATCAAGAATAATTGATACTCCACTAATAACTTCCCTTGATACCTCATTATGACATAAAAGTGATTCTAGGTGTTTTTCATATCTAAATCTACTATCATCAGTTCTTCTACATATTGGCTTGTTCTTTTCATTGGTACTGTGAAACAAATAAAAACATTGTATACAATTAGGTAAATCTTTCTGTGGGTAGACTCCATTAGAGCTTAGGGAAATGAAATACATTCAAGGAGGAAGAAGGTTGGGAATTAAGAGTGAATTCTGCTTTGGTAAATCTGTATCAACCAACCAAAAATTACTAAGCTGTATATATACCCTTAGCCTCAGCTATATCATTACTAGGCTTTTATCCCAAAGAGATGGGGGTGGGGGAAGAGGAAAGAGGACAAATATGTTCAAAAAATATTTATAGCAGCTCTTTTTGTGGTGACAAAGAATTGGAAACTAAGGACGTTTTCTCATATTGTGGAATGGCTGAATCAATTATAATATATGAAAGCAATATTACTGTACTATGAGAAATGACAAAATAGACAGTTTCAGAGGAAACTGAGAAGATCTTTATGAAATGTGCAGAGTGAAGTGAGCAGAACTAGAAGAAAAAAATTACACAATGACAGTAGCATTATAGTTTTAAAGTCTTTAAAAATCTGATAAATGCAGTGACAAACCACCAGTTCATAAGCCAGAATTCTGATATAGCATTCGACCTCCTGCCAGAGAGGCTGCGAACTTAAATAAGAGAGATAACCATATATTTCTAAGTATGATCAATATGGAGATTTGTTTTGCTGGTCTATGCATACATATGATGATTTTATTTTTCCTTTGCTGTTGTTATGGAAGGAAGGGCAATGGAAGGCACTGATAGAAAAAGCATCTGAAATAAATACATAAATTTATTTTAAAAATAAATCTTCATTGATCATGCCTCTTTGACTAATGGGCTAACCATGTCTGTTCAGAGAGAATCTGAGTTGAGATACAAAAGGTTACTCATTCTCTGAAAAATATATAGATTTTCACATTTTCCCAGTATTAATTCTGGTGTTGATTAGAAAACATAACTACTGGGGTAAGCACGGGACTTTCCAGAGCCTAGTCTTCTGGAGAATAAAATCTGGTTAGTGCCAAGCAATACTGGTTGGTGGCTAAATACAAACATGCAACCTCATGAGCAAAAGGATGAAAATTTTAGTTTAGTATGCATGGCATAATGAATAAGCAAAAGCTAATTAGGCAAGTTTAATGCACTAGCTAGAGTTGTATAATCTGACATAAAGTAATGGTTTATTTTTACATAACTCCTAAGATTTACAAAGAGCGGTTGTCGTGACAAAGTTGTGGTTAATGCAGTGTTTGCTCAGTGGAAATAGCACCAACACCCGACTTAGAGCACTCACCTAGGTTCAAATTTTGTCTCTACCAAATTTTATAATTTTGTCCTTCTTGGCCTCAGTTTCTTCATCTGTTAAAAATAGTTCAACAATGTGGCCTCCGATGTCCATTCTAGCACTATGATCTTATAAATACTTTCAGATTTACATAATTTGCTGATTTTATAGATTAAATCCAAAGAGGAAAAACAATTTACCAGGGTTACATATCCAGTAAGTGGTAGACTCAGAATTAGAAGCCCAAGCCTGGTATCCAGCATCCTTCACTCTACAGCCTACTGCCATTCAATAGACATGGCTTCTATGTGCACTAATTACCTCCTCTATTGTTCAGCTATAAGTTAAAAAAATTGGTTGAATTATATTTTAAACAGAGTAGGAACCTATTATATTGTTTCATTAGCTTGGGGACTACATTTCAAGATAGTCATATCATATTAATATTGCAGCACATAAATGAGTTTCTCTATATTGACTCTTGGATTTCATGTCCAGGTGCCCCTTCATTCTGTGTCATTCCCAGGTTCACTTGTGTAGCTATGGGGAATTCATGCAGTATGACTGATTCAATCCTGAAACATGAACTAACACTTAGGTTAAGGCTATATTGTGAATAGCCCAACAAACCTACTGAGCATCAAAAGGTCCAAACAATGACAAAACTGCTGCAAATAAACTTGGCCCTTGATTATGTACCTAGACCTTCAGTAGCACCTTTCCTAATCATCGGACTAAGCCTTAGATGATTCCTTGGTCTTAAGGACTTTACTTGATTTTGCCCTAATCAAAACAGACCAATACTGTGTCCTGTCCCAAAACTATCACAAGTCAATTCTGACAAATTTGGGAATTTTCCCTTGGCTTCAGTTCCAAGACTAGGTTATTTATTTGCTAGTGGACAAAGCTAATTGAAAAGTAAAACATTGGGGGGAAAGAAATAATGGTTGATTTCGTAAACTTTGGGAAGAATTCTGATGATGTACAAGGGAAATATCTTTAATATTCACTGACATCATAATTAGTTCTGCTTGGCTAACCAAGTGATTTTGAAGACCTATCTTTGATTATTTTGTAACGAGAATTGTTAGCATGTTCAAAAAGACATCAACAACATTCATGTTCTCTTTGCTTGATAAAAATAATAGAAATAATAGTTATTACCATTTATGTAGTGCTTTAAGACTTGTGAAGTCCTTTGTATATATTATCTTATTTAATATCTTCATTTTCATCTGAAGGCACTAGTGCCTGTTGATACATTTTGCTGTAACAGGAAAGGCCCCAGTGCCATCTTCCTTCTAGGAGGCTCCCAGGAAATGAGGCTTTTCTAGCGTTTTTGTCCATTTGTTTCCATTCTAGGTGAAAGGCATTAAGTTACTGACCATGGAAGAGGAAGCTATGGGAATCATGGAGTCAGAATATATTCTTAGGGCTATCCAGAATTGATACCCTGAGGAAGAAGGAGCAAACTTTAGAAGTCACTTTTGGGATCCCAGCGCAGTAGTACCTGAAACATCCAGCAACGATGATGCCTATGGGCATGATCTTGGTGTGAGCAAAGCTATGTAGGAACTGAGCTAAGTTATAAGCATTTATTTATACCACCCTCACCAATGTGGTATGGGGGAATTATGGTACCCCCACCCCTGGGTGTTGTTTACTCTTGCTATAGCATTGAAATTAGTGTCCCTCTATAGAAGCTACCCAGTGGTAAGTGGTTACATAAAATTGGGATGCTAGTTATTTATCCCCTAAGAAATGGAGGAAATAAAACTAATAGGAGCTAAAGCCAATGACAAAGAAAAGAACACTGAAAAACCCCTCAAAAAATCTAAATAACCCCAAAGGGGAAATGTAATCTGCCTGACCCTTAGAGAATAGAGCCAGAGTGACTTCACTAAGTACTATTTCCAGTGATAAAAGCATATCTAATTATGATGTTAAAACTCCTTACTGTACCAAGGAAATTGGTATTAATTAAGAGGCCTCTTTTCTGAGTCTACAATATCACTGACTGCTGAGGAGATAAAGGCTTCAACATCTGGAGAAGGAGTTGCCAGGTTGTAGTTCTACAAAAGCTCATTCCCTGGATAATGTTTGTGGAGGCTATGCTAGAAGCAGGACAAGTGGTTTGGAGCTATTCCTGATATTCCTAAGATGGTTCTAGTTACTGTTCTATATGTTCCAACTAGGTCTGAGGCAAAGTGGTAGCCAAGGCGACAATGGTGGTTTGACTCAACTCCACTTGTTGTCTTTTCTTCATGTCTTCTTCAGTTGACCTGGCTTGTCTGCCTCATGGGTGGTCATCACTTGTCAGTGGGGATGGCCACTCCCCTCTCAATAGTGATTTCTCTTATGTATGATATCTGTAGGGCCCAGAATTCAAATAGGTTCAGAGGTCTGTGGACATTGCTATTCTCAGGGCCCTAGAGTTTGTTTGTCTATTGATGGAACTTGGGCTGCACTTTTTGTGGGTGTTAGCAAAGATGGCAGTTACATTATTCACAGGGGTTGCTCCAGTTGCTATCATCAGGGAGGAAGGAGGGGAGCCATCTGGGAGTTGTTGCTAATCCCATGGCTGTGGGTACAGGGTACTAGGTTTTCTCCATCTACGTTTAAGGTAAAATTATGGTCAAGGTGGTGAGGGTGGTGGCTTGATTCACCTAGAATGTCTCTCCCTAAGGATTCTATTGCTTCCTTAGGACCCAGGAAGGCAAAGCTATTGAATCCAACTATTTATTGTATACCAAAGTCCATCTACAAAAGTATTTATTTTCACCAGATTTTTTCTCATGTAAAATACTTAGATTATTTCCTCCCTTCCTCTCCCTTTCCCTCCCCTCTCCCCTTCTCTTCCTTTGTTCTTCTCTCCCTTCTTTCCTTTTCCTTCACTTCTCTCTCCCCTTCCTTTCTCTCCTTTCTTGTCTTCTCCTCTTCTCTTTTCTCCTCTCCTGTCCTTTGCTTTCCTCTCTTCTCCTATCTTCTCATTGTCTCTTATTCACAAATACAATGAAATCTGTGGTTCCATTATGAAATACCTGGTGGTAGACAATCCTTGTAGAATTTCATACAGAGATCTATCACTCAATAACTATTCATTGCCTCACATTTGTCTATCTGTACTGTTTGCTTTCCTTCTTTTTTTCTTCTTCAGATTGCTTTTTGTCATTGTTTTTAACCAAAGCATGATGAAAATATTTCAAGTGAGTTCAAGTTTCTTCTCTTGCAGTGGTCGCATTTGGGGCAGATTAATGAAAAGCCTCACATTCTTTCTGTGCTAACATGCAAACATTCAATTTTTCTGATGCACTAGGGAGTAGTAACTGGGATGTTAAGATTATGGGTCTGAGAGAAGCTCCAAGCAGTAGGTGTTTACGTACCAGGAATCCTTTGCATCCTTTTACTTCTGAAAATTTTCTACATACTAGTGGAGAGGAAATACAAAAAAAAAGAATCGATACAAGAAATCTGAAGACAAATAGTACCTGGGGAAAATGATTAAATGTTCCATAATATCATCTATGGTGCTAGGTCAGTGGAAGTGATTTTTGAACAGATATCTATTGCAATAACAATGTTGACAATCCACCTAAGAGCCCTTACCCTTTCTTTGACCCTTCGCAGGCCTCCTAAATTTTCTGAAGTCCACTTCATGACCTAAGCAGGATTCCCAATCCTAGATGGACCTGCTGCTCCTTTTTGTCTTTTGAGTTCCACAGATACCCAGATTCCTGAGGAGAAAAAAATTGCATGCTGAGAGATATCTGAGTAAAGGAAGCCCTCCCCTATAATACGATACATGTTCACACACACACACACACACACACACACATAATTTGTCTATAATAGCGAACATAGAGGATGATGTGCTATAGAATATTTAGCTACAAGGGACCTTAGAGAGTCCAAACATCTTATTTTACACATGAACACACTTAGACCCAAACAGTGTAAATGCTAGCTACTATTATCCAGACTGATCTCTATTTATTCCTGGTTAATTCTGGTCAGTTAATTCTTAAGACATTAGTTTATCCCTAATGGTAATCAGTGCTTACATGAATGCTGCATATTTAGTAGCAGGTTATTTGTTTACTCTGATCATACCTCAGTCTCCAAGTGAATTGACACATTTATCATTTAAGGAAGTAAAATCCTCAAGTTTTAGAAAAGAAAGGGTTCTTCCTAGACGTTAAGCTGTTTATTGTTGTTATCATCATCATTATTAATATTTTTCATACTTTTAAAGTTGGTCCAAACTCAATAAAGACATTTGTGAAAAGAAACAGGTAAAAAGGCAAGGAATAAAGGAAGTCAATTTAAAAGAGAATTATTACTTAAGATACTTTAGAACAATGGTCTCCAAACTTTATTGATCACACTCACTATCAGTTAAAAATAGGGAAAGTACTTCCCCGAAGATATTTATATTTATAATACTAAAATTATATATATATACATATATCTTATGCAAAAATACAAATTGTTGTTTGTCTTTCATTTTCAAAGAGTATAAGTAAAAATTATTAAATGAAGAAATAACATTAGATCTTAGTGTCAATAGGAAGCAAATGGAATTAATTGGCTAGTCACATGGTCAGACTTACTATAGAAAAGTCCCTTTGTCAGCATTTTGGAGGAGGAATTAGAAAACAGATGACCGGAAGATTATTTGGGAGGTTATCGTCACAATTAAGGTGAAAGGTGATAAGGGCTGAACTAAGATGGTGGTGATGAGAACAGAGAGAAGGGGACTTGTTTGAGTAAGGATATAGAAGTAGAAATAAGATTTAACAACTGATTACACATGTGGGAAGAGAAAGGATGAGGAATTAGTTGAAGATGATATAACAGTCTAAAAAACAGAATGACTAGAAGGATGGTTGCAGAACTGTGCTGGATAAATGTTCAACAACCCACTCTCCAGAGGGGAGAAAATGTATGCAAACACATATTTAAGTTTAATTTACGTTATTAATTCTTTATGTCTAGAATGATAATCAACAACAAGAAAAAAATTGTTTTTTTTATTCCACAGGTATATATGTTCATACTGAAATTTTGAAAGTGGGCTTAGGCTCTTGGGAGTTGGTATGAGCCATCTCCATCAAACCCTGGATAGTGGAAATAAATTATAATAGAAAAGTTTGGAACAGAATTGGGATTGGGCATATTCAGTTGTGTCTGACACTACATGACCCCGTTTGCTGTTTTCTCGGCAAAGATAATGGAATAGTTTTCCATGTCCTTCCCATTTTACAAATGAGGAATGAGGTAAATAGGGTTAAGCGACTTGCCCAAAGTCATACAATAAGCATATGAGGCCAGATTTGAACTCATGAAGATGAGTCTTCCTGATATCTGGCCTAGCACTTTATCCACTCAGCTACCTAGCAGCTATGGGTTTGGGCATATAGATAGTATAATGAGACCTGTGATGCAGTCAGAATCTAGTTGTACATGTTCATCATGCTGTACTCATTCTATCCCCACCCAAAATGAAAAGATTGAAGAATTGGAGCTCTTCTTCATTAGTTACTGCCCATCACTTTGCAGAGTTTGGGTGATTAAACAAAAGAGGGAAATGGTACAGTGGTAATGAGTTGGGCATAAGTGTCATTGCATGAAGGTCAAGTCCCATGATTGGCTGTCACAGAGATTATATGTGATGTGACCCATCTTGCCACATTGTAATTATTTGATCCCATACTCTGGGGTCAGACAGAGGTTTCCCAGGAAACCATGATTCCCTCTTTAGAGAAAACAACTAAAGAACAATGAAAGAAAAAAAAGTACTGGGTTATGTCTACACAGGTTGTGTGTAGGAGCTCACCTAGTTATTTTCATATTTCCTTTCCCACTCTCCCTCTTTCACAGACCCCTCAAAAAAGTTACACACACACACACATATATACATATGTACATACATAGATACACAGACACGTATATATCACTTATATCACTTACATAATAAATATATACACATATATGTATATATCACTACTTCTGTCTCTTGAGTAAGAGTTGCTGGATACAAAACTATGTTTATCACTTACTACCTGTGTGACTTTGGGCAAATCCCCAGGCCTTAGTTTTTTCATTTGTCAGAAAAGGCAATGGACTAGCTAGCCTCTGAGATGTCCATTTTCATTCAAGATCTGTGATTCTAAGTAAAGCCAAATCATATTATCATATAACTATTATGATAGAATAAAGCAGAACAGAGGATAATATTTTCTTATTCTTTTATTTCTTTACCTTGATCAGATTCTATCCTGCCCTAACCTCTCTGGTGATCTTGCATCTCAACATCTCGAACTTGATGTCCAATAGACATCTTAAGTGAAAACTGCCCAAAACAGGACTGATTATCTTTTCCTGTCCATAGGCATGCTGATGATATTTCTGGTAATCAATTTATCCTGGGGGAGGCATGATATTCCATGTAGTAAACCAAGCAGAGCTCCTGGTAAAAAATGGAGAGCTTCCTGGAAAGTTCAGAAAGTTCTGATCCCTTTATCAATCAGTCAAACAAACAAGTAATCAATATACTTCCAATGGCATATCTTCCCCAGACATTCTGTTCTGTCTTGGTTTTTGGGACACCATGATCTCTTGTTTCTCCTTCTACCTACCTGACTAACTTTTCATTCTTCTTTGCTGGCTCCTCATTTAGTTTCCTCTAACTGTAGCTATCCCTCAGGGTTCTGTCCTGAGCCCTCTTTTCTTCTCTCTTTCTATTACATCACTTGCTGATCTAATTAGCTCATTCGGATTTAATTACTGTCACAATGCTGCTGATTATCAAATACACCTGTCCTGTTTTATGATCTATCCTGACCTCCAATCCAACATCTTCAACTGCATTTCAGACATCTTGAACTGGATGTCTAATAGACATTTTAGACTATCTACAACAGAAATTAAACCCTAAACTCTATCCTCCACCACTTTACCTATAATTATAGAGGGTGATACCATTCTCTAAGTCTGTCAGGCTCACAAAATAGGAGTTGACAAACACAGTTGACTATGAACTGACTGAAGCTGAGCTGGTTTCAGTTCTCAGGCCAATGAATTGCCTGGGGCTGACTAGGTGTTGTCACTTTCAGCCTCTGATTATTTTGTAAAAAACTGCCACCTGCAGCTTGGCCGTTCCCTCTGCCTTAGTACTCCGTATAAACCTTGTTCCCAGTCCCCTTCTGGTTACCCCAGTACTTGGTGTGTGGCACCTGTATTGGCAACCAAAAATGGGCTCCTTAGCACTTAGTCAACAAGTGCCCTTGACTA
Source organism: Trichosurus vulpecula (assembly GCF_011100635.1). NCBI lineage: Eukaryota > Metazoa > Chordata > Mammalia > Diprotodontia > Phalangeridae > Trichosurus > Trichosurus vulpecula. The sequence goes on from NC_050576.1 coordinate 379,999,606, forward strand.
GTTTGGCTTTTTCTCCTGAACTGAATGCTGTTTGTATGTTGTACTGGAATAAGCTTGTCGGCCCCTTCAGCTTGCTTCCCTTGCTTAAGCTGATGGAAAGAACCTGTGCTTTCCCCGGCGTACCTTACACCCCCGCAGAAGCTGGATGGTTAAAAGCAGCTCCCGTTGGAGCCAGAGGCTGCTACAGCCGCAGCTGGAGCTGCCAGTAGCAGAGCTGACCTACGGGAGGAAGCTGAACAAAGACTTCAGGCCAGTGGGTAATCTTTTTACCATAGAGGGGGAAGCATGATTTTGCTTTATGCAATCATGCTTCTCTGTAGCCTCCTGGTTACTCTTTCAAGGCGTACTTATTGGGCCTGGAAGCTTTTGATCAATATATCAAAATGGGGTTGCTGGTTCATGGGTTGGTTACTGTGGAGCCTAAATATATGTTTTGATTCTTCTACCTTCTACTTTGAGAGTTTCTTATATCCGGCGGTTCCGAACCTTTCAGACATGTTTATGATCCTATTTGAGATTATAAACTCTGCCCTCCTAATACAGCACCCAAGCCACAACTCACTTGCCCGATTAAAGACCTCAGGTTTGCTATATTGGCTGTTTTCTCTTGAATTCAGGTTGACAGAGACATCCTTGACTCCTCAGCATGTTTTCATTCCCTCTTCCCCTTATCCAATCTTTGTTACCAAGGCTTCTGTCTTTAATATATCACTTTCTCTCTTCTCACAATCAATAAACATTTATTAAGGGCCTACTATGTGTCTGGCACTGTTGTAAGTGATGGTACGGACCCCCCATCACCCCGTTCCTGTTCTATTGCAATAAACTGCTAGTGGGTCTGCCTGTCTCAAGTCTCTCCACACTCCAATCTGCTCCCCTTTCAGCCACCAAAATGAAGTACAACCATGTCTTTACCAACTCAGTAAACTCCAGTGACTCTCTTATCAACTTCAGGATAAAATACAAAATGTTCTCTTTGGCATTTAAAGCCCTTCATAATCTAGCCCTCTCTTACCTTTCCAATCTTCTTACATCTTTTATCTAGTGACACTGGCTTGCTGACTGTCCAACGAAAAAGACTATCTCTCAGCTCCAACATTTCTCTGGATGACTCCATGCTGACTGAGCACTAAGAACATGCCTAGAAGTTCTCCTTCCTCAACTGAGCCTATTCATGTTCCTGTGTCTTTTAAGTCCAACTAAAATCAAATCTTTTACAGGAAGCCTTTTCCAAGGCATCCCTCTGTTAATTACTTTCTCTTTATCCAGTATATAGCTTGTTTGCATATTGTTTTCCCAATAATATTGGGATCTCCTTAAGGGGTGAGACTATTTTTTTGCATCTTTTTGTATCTCCAGCATTTTTAGCACCGTGACTGGTCAGTAGTATATGCTTAATAAATGTTCATTGACATTACTGCTTTTAATTATGTTTTGTTAATTTTTTTATGTTTAAGGGTCAGTTTGACACAATCACTACTATCAGTGTGATACATGATTTTTTGTATGCCAAGCTTATCTCTCCCTTAATTATGATTAAAGGAGAATAGTTTCCAGACTACTGGCTTGTGTTTGTCCACAGCTATATATTTCTGGTTTTTTGAAGAATACATTGATGCTAAAGGGTCTGTTTATTTCTCTATTCTTTCTAATTACAGTAAAAGTGGAAGGACTCCAAGTTCTTCAGTCTAAACTTCACTAATTCATTTAACAACCTTGAGCATTTCAGACTCTGTTTATATATGCCCATAGAAAAATATAAAACTACTTGAACCATAAGGAATAATAGTTTATACTTTTGTATTCCATACAGAGTATAGCACAGTTCTGGGCACATGCCCTAAATAAATATTTGTTGTTTTGAACTGAATTCAAGAAATGGATGACTTTAAAACCATAAACTTTTCTACTCAAAAAAGACACTAAACTGATTCAGCTACTTTAGTAGCAAAAAGTAAATAACTACTCAAAAGTATGAACTTGGCAATTGTTATTTTAAAATTTTTTCCATGCTATGAAGGAAGTCTATTTTGCTCTCAGAACCTGCATATATTTACAAGTATGCATGCATTTCTTTCTCCCTGGACTTCTTTCCCTACTATGCTATGGCAGCCATCAGTCTTCTCAAGCTTGGAATTACACTTTTCTCCTTGGGTCCTTATCACTTTAGAAGATAACTCCACACCTGCAACTCCTTCCTTTGATTGGTCAGTTCATTCTGGGATCTCCATTTTAAGGAAAGTACCCAGATCAGCCATGTTAACTGCTTTCTTCATTACCAGCTGCTATAAATATTTTTGTACATGTGGGTCAGCAATATTGTTTTAAAAACAACTTTGAGCAAATATGTCATTTTGACTATTATAAATACTCAAATTAATTACAAATGACATATGATGGAAGATGCTATCTGCATTCAGAGAAAGAACTGAGTAACAGAAATTCATATAGAATGATTTTGCATATATGTACCTATTTATGTCTAATGATAGCCACCTCTAGGGTGGAAAGGGGAGGAAAGAAAAAAAGGAAAAAAAGGAATTTACATAATAACTTTATTGTTTATTTATTAGGAATAGCAAGTTGTACAGAACAGATTTCCAGTTTCATGTTCAATAATCCTTTTTATTATACTCTGTTATGGAAGTGCTTATTTTATTCCATAAATTAAAAAAAATTATGGCCCTAAGGAATTGACTCCTTTGATTCATTTAATACAGAATTAATATTTCACTATGTTCGAATACTTTAATATTTTAAAAATCATGTCATTGCATTACATTTATGCTACATTTAATTTTTAAAAATTTTCTCGAATTTGACATCATTTTTCTTACCAATTCATATTCATTGAAATGAAGTTTGTACTTTGCTAATACTAAAGTTCCCTTTTCAACATTTTTTAAAGAGAATTTAGAGAAATTATCTAAAAATATTCCAGAAATACAATTTTACTTAGATGTACTATTACATTTTTAAATTGAAAGAAATATTTTTCTAAGATAGATTTTTACCTAATTATATAAATAAATGCAATAAAATATACTTATTCAGTCATAATTTTAAAAAATGAAATGGATCTTAGAAAATGTAGAATTACACTAAAAAAACACCCATCCAGAATCAATTCAGCTCTTAGCATTCTTTTCATCGCTGTTATTTCAAAAGACGATGACTCTTTATAAATGACTGCTTTCAGGTTTTGTAGCTAGGCTGGTTTGTTCTAGCACCACCATATTAATGGTGGGTGAAGGGCTCTCACATTACATAGGAAGCATGGGATCACTTTGGGAGAGTTATTTTTGTTGCTTTTTTTTTCCCAACTCTGATTATCTGGAACAGTATTTCTCAAAGTTATTGACAAAGCACACTATATGTTTTACCAGGTATGCTATGATGCTGCTCACCATACCTGGAAACCTTCACATAAAGCTGCCCCTACCTGCATCAGTGGATCCCTACATTTCTTAGCTGATTCCAACATGAGCTTTATCAGGCAGGTTCAAGCTACTTCCTCTACTGTAAGTCATGGGAGTAAAGAAAGAAGAGCATAAGGGGGCGACAAAAGGAAAATAGAGGAAACCTAAAGCCAGAGTTATGAACCATGTTCCCAGCTTAAACATTCTGTATGCCATGATTCTTCTTAGGAAAGGGTACTGTGCAATGATCTGAAAGAAAAAGAACCACTGATCCAGAAAATTCCTATTATAAACTGGTATGTCATCAATAACTTCCCTTGCAAAGTACATGGGTCACAAGGCTAAATGTATAATCATAATAATTTATATCAATCACTGAAAATAGTGAGAACCTATACTAAAGTGATGTGAGGGATAGGAGGGGGAGAATACTTTCCAGTAAATGACTCTCTGTAGATCTCTGCATAACCTGTCATTTGAACTCAGTGTTACTCTTTTGTACATTTTCCTGATGAGGACATGGCCTTCCTCTTCAGGGAGCAACTCCTCCACATTTACTCAAGCAAATCACTAAAAATAAAGATTTCTGTTGTTGTTCATCATTCGTTCTTGAAGGGGACCAATGACATCAGTAGGGTGATGTCTTGACTTGCTAGTGAATTTAAATGGATTGGAGTGAGGCAGGATTGTGCAAAGTCATCAACCTCATTCACACTCACTTGTCAGTGGGAAGACATAGGCCAAGATAACTGGTGATAGCCCCAATGCAGTGGAAGACATGGGCCTTTTTAAGCTAAGGTCTTTTTAAGGTCTCAGTTTCTTTAAGTCAACAGCCATTCAGTACTTAAAGGCTAGGTAAGGATTGAGGTGAAAGATGGTCTACTTTGCCTTCACAAAAGCATCAGTCAGAGAGGGGAAGACCCTCAGAGTTTCTGGCCAGAATATTTCAGCAGAGGTTGGGGCTACCACTCTAGTTACTGTTTCCCTTTCATGGTTTCTCTCTTCCAAATTTCATTGGTGTGCCAGTTAAATCTATTCTCAGGCAATAGTTTCTCACAGAGACAAAAAACATTCCCAGAATGCCTTTGATACAGCCAGGAATTCCAAGACTTCTTGGTTCTAGCTATGCCAAAGAAAGGCCTGGTCCCTGGTTTCTTGTTCATGCTAAATATTTTCCTCTTTTTTTAAAACTAAAACATACCCAGACAAGAGGAGCATTCATTGTACTTTTTCCTTTGGGGGCTCACAAGTCTGCTTCTGGCCAACTGTCCCATACTAGGTTTATGAGACATCTCCCATTCCCCAATAATAGTATGGATGGGGAAAAAATCAAGCCAAGTGCTAGTAATTATCCCATTGCAGGAAGCTAGGTAGTTTACTGGATAAAGTGTTAAATTTGAAGTCAGGAATATTTGAATTCGAATCCCATCTCAGTCTCACTGAGTTTCCCTGGGCAGATCACTTAACCTCTCTTAATCTCAGAATCTTCATCTCTAAATGATGATAATAACACCTACTTCACGGGGTCATTGTAAGGATCAAATGAAATTATGCATTTGAAGTGCTTAGCAAACCTTTATCCTCTACATAAATTCAAAAGGATTTGAACAAATCCTAGTGAACAAAGATAGAAAAAAATGAATGTGTGATCAGAATAAGGACAAATTTAAAGTATGGTAATGTTATATTTCTAGCATGAAGCTGATGAATAAGGTGTGGTAAACATTCCTTAAATAAGCAGAAAACCCAAATAACCAGATTGGGAGTGAAATAGGGAGGCAGATTTTGGACTGTAATTTTATGAGATAGATGACAAGTAAGTTGATACTGGGATTTAGTTTGAAAAGCAACTTCCAGTTATGTCCTAGAATTTAGGCAGACAAGATATAAGATATGACGTCTTCTCTACCTATGGGAGGAAGAGATGTTCACAACATAAAAATGTTATAAAGCATAATATTAATATATAACATACATAGTGCATGCACACACATATATATACACATGTGTACATATGTATATATATGTATGTATATATATATATATATATATATATATGTAGTATACCCAGAACATATTTCAGATATATAGTGGCAATTGTAGAACTACTGAAATTCTTCACTGCCTTCTGAATCACCCAAGAAAAAAAATAAAATCAGTTATGTTCAATGTAGTTTAAAGTCATGACCCTATTGAATCCTTGTTCTTTAAATATTAGCATTTCATATATGGCATATACTTTAATTTTCAGCCACAACATTTTTTTCTGATCAGTGCATCCCATTCCCCAACTCGTTTGTTTAAACAAAATTACACTAGATAATAGAAACTTTTATACCAAAGGGAAACTATTTTTTCTATCACCATATTTTCTATATTAGCCTTCAAAGAAGTATTCTAGTTAATGATTGCCAGTTAGGCCTCTGAAATTATAATTACTTAGAGATCTTTGATAGCAGTTATTATGAGAATTCTGCTAATAATGTATTAGGGACTTACTTTTTGAAGACCATAAATCTCTTCACAAACATATTAATTAGCATTAAGATAAATCAGATTAATATGATACCACCATAGAATATAGGGGAAGAAATCAGCTTGCCTTCAAATCCTTCGTATAGATACAGTCAAAGCCTCAGAGTTGCATTCTCAGACTCTGAGGCGTGCGCTATATCTCCATGCACAACTGAATTCAATTTTAATAAATGGTTTCATTCACTAAAACAAGCTTTTTGGTTGACAACATGCCTAATAAAGTTTGCCTGAGATGAAAATGTCAGTCATACTTCACTTTTTAACTGATTATTTTGGCATGGGGTAGGCACATTCCCAGGCAGCCTCACATATAGAACCATTCTGGAATGATTCTCACTGTAACATTTAGTTAGACTGATCAGTTCTGCTCTGTCTATTTGGCCTTATGATCACCAGAGACCTAGAATTCTCAGTGTTCCCTCAAAATGGAATACAGCTAACAACTTCCAGTAAACAAAACACTACAAAGGGTTTGTGGATAGTTCTATTCTTAAGGGGAAGCAGAAGATATGTATTTACAATAGTAGATAAAAGCCCCAGATTATTACACATTAAGGAGCTGATTCTCCATTAATGAACTAAAAGCAATCTGGTGTTATATTCTAAATGTAAATTGGACATTTTTATAGTTGATTTTGAACTTGGAAGAAAGCAAGCCCTTGCCTATTCACTCTAAATAGCTTAGGCTTAGAATGGACCATAGAAATCATCTGGTCCAACTTGCTCATTTTACAAATAAGTAACCTGAAGCCCAGAGTAGAAAAGTGACTTGTCCTAGGTCATATGGCTAACATATAATAGACCTGGGATTTAACACCACATCCTCCACTACTCTTCCTACTGCATTGAGTAAAACTATCAAGGTAACTAACAATCAATAGACTTATTACTAGCTAACAATCAATAAACCAATTTCTAAGTTTTAGTTACTCTTCTAGGCCTTGGGAAAACAACAAACATACATGGAGTGATTCTTGCCTTCAAAGAGTTTACATTCTATGAGGATAGAAAACAAAATTGGCCATTTGGACAAGAAGGCCTTTAAGATCCCTTTGAGTTAAAAAATGTAGGACCTTGTTATATTGCCCAAATAGGCAAAATCATGAAAAGCATAACCAAAGAAGATAAGGAGTCTTTTCTTTTGGGGAGGGGTGCAGGAAGCAATAGAAAACACGCCAAAATAAAAATTCTGAAAATCAAAAGAGAGATTAAGTAAATTGAAAAGAAACAACAAGTACTAATAAATAAAACTATGAGCTGGTTTTATGGGGGAAAACAATAAAATAGATGAATAATTGGCTAATTTGATTGAAAAAGAAAAGAAAAAGGAAACTACTAGCATCAAAAAGGAAAAAGGGTGAATGCAATACCAATGAAGATGCAGCTAAAATAATTTTCAAAAAAATATTGTTTTTATTTAATTTATTTTTAGTTTTCAACATTCATTTCCACAAGACTTTGAGTTCCAAATTTTCTCCCCATCTCTCCCTTACCCCTCACCCCAAGATGGCATGCATTCTGATTATCCCTTCCCCCAGTACGTCCTCCCTTGTACAACCCCCCCGGCCTTATCCATTTCCCCTTACTTCCTTGTAGAACAAGATAGATTTCTATATGCCATTGCCCGTATATCTTATTTCCTAGCTGCATGTAAAAACAATTTTTAGCATTTGTTTTTAAAACTTTGAGTTCCACATTCTCTCCCTTCTTACCTCCCCACTCACTCTCATTGAGAAGGCAAGCAATTCAATATAGGTTATACATATGTAGTTATGCAAAACATTTCCATGATAGTCCGAGTATGAAAGACTAACTATATTTCCCTCCGTCCTATCCTGTCCCCCATTTATTCTATTTTCTCCTTTGACCCTATCCCTTTTCAAACGTGTTTGCTTCTGACCACTCCCTCCCCAAATCTGCCCTCTTTTCTATCATCTCCCGACCTTATCCCAGTCCTGCCTACTTTCCTGTAGGGTAAGATACAAAAGGTCCAGAATATCAAGGGAATTAATGAAAAGAAATGCTAGGGACAGCGGCCTAGCCATACCAGATATTAAACTGTATTATACAGTGAAAAAAATAAAAGGAGGGGGGATGATGGAGGGGAGGGCAGATGGGGGTGGAGGTAATCAAAACAAACACTTTGGAAAGGGGACAGGGTCAAGGGAGAAAAATCAATAAAGCGGGATGGGTTGGGAAGGAGCAAAATGTAGTTAGCCTTTCACAACATGAGTATTGTGGAAGGGTTATACATAATGATACATGTGTGGCCTAGGTTGAATTACTCGACTTCTTAGGGAGGGTGGGTGGGAAGGGAAGAGGGGAGAGAATTTGGAACTCAAAGTTTTAAAATCAGATGTTCAAAAAAAAAGTTTTTGCATGCAACTAAAAAATAAGATACACAGGCAATGGGGTGTAGAAATTTATCTTGCCCTACAAGAAAGGAAGAGAAAAGTGGATGAGAGGGGAGGGGGGTGATAGAGGGGAGGGCCAACTGGGGAACAGGGCAACCAGAATATATGCCATCTTGGAGTGGGGGGGAGGGTAGAAATGGGGAGAAAATTTGTAATTCAAACTGTTGTGAAAATCAATGCTGAAAACCAAATATGTTAAATAAATAAATTTAAATTAAATTAAATTGAATTTAAAAAAATCTTTCCTTTTTAAGACTCAATATCTTCAGTGGCATTTTAATAGCATAGGATAGACAAATTCACTGCAGCATTTCCAGCAATAAATGATATTTGATGAAATGGAGTTTGATTTCTCTTTGCTGTTTTGGGGACATCCTCCCAACTTAACTAAGATCCATGCTGACTCCTTTATTTCATTGAAACATTCAAGTGATCTTGGGTTCTCAGATTTTGTAATCAGAGCGTAAGCTCTGGCAGGCCCTATCAAGGTGGAAAGGCTTTGAGAATCAGTCTAGTGATTGCTGTGTCTTAGTTTTATGTAAACAGGGTAGCTAAGACTAATAGAAGTGTCTCTTTCCATAATGAGATGAATTCAAGGATGTCATCACATTAAAAATATTTTGAATATAGCAACTTATTCATACTACCTACTAAGTCGTGAAGATTTTATCATGTATATCAATGGAAGGAAGACTGTGTGTTACAATGAATAGAGTATTCGCTCTGGAGTCAGAGAATGTAGGTTCAACTTCAACCCTTGTTGTTCATTTGGTTGGACAAGTCACTTAACCTCCTCTTGCATTGGTTTCCTTATCTATAAAATGAAAAAATTAGATTGCTTGGTTTTTATGATCCTTCACAGTGGATAGAGTGGCAGGCCTGAAATCAGGAAGACCTGAACTCAAACTGGCCTTAGATACTTACTAACTGTGTGACCCTGAGCACTCCACTTAACCCTGTTTGACTCAGTCCATAATCTGTAAAATAGCTAGAGAAGGAAATGGCAAACCACTCCAGTATCTTTGCCAAGAAAAAACCAAATGGCATCATGAAGAATCAGACTTGACTGAAAGGACTGAACAAAATGATCCTTTCTAGCTCCAAATCTATGATTCACAGGTGTAAGCATACCCATGAAATGAGAGGTCTTTGACATATAAAAAGTGATATTATCTAAAATGAATAGTTCACTTGACTGAAGAGAAATATTTGAATCTATTATTCACAGCTAGGAATGATCTTGCCTTCCTACAATCTTGCCTTGTATTTTGTAACCATTTTATCCCTTTTTCACATTCTTTTTGGTTTAAAGCTCGTTTGCATATGGCTTGTATTCTCCTACTAAATTCTAAGTTCTGTGATTTGGGAGATTTGATTTTCTTCCTTCTTTGAATTTTCCCCAAAACTTAGTACAGTGTTCTGTGCAGACTAGGCAGCTAATGCACATTTGAGAATAAAATAGTGTATAGCTGAACACCAGGATCATTTAAAATGAAACATTTTTAAATTCCTTCTTGAAAACAGATAATATCAAACATAATTAAATGATTGAACTGTTATAAGACATGAAAAAAGAGCAGGTTCATTTTTGCCAACTATTTGACAATTCAAGCCATGAATAAAAATACAGGAGATATCAATGACAGCAGTCACATAGAAGCTCTATCTTTTGTTAAATGCATGGTTCACCACATTTCTCAATAGCAGGCAGAATCAAATCATCCAAAAGATTTAACAGAAAAGTAGCTGCTTTAAAATGCAGAAAACAATATGAATGAAATGCTATGTTCAAGTGTTGACAGCAGTATAGTATAATGGGGGAAAAAGAGGTTTGGATTTGTAGTCCAAAGACATGTATTTGAATCTTAAAGATTCATTTACTTATAGAAGAGTAATTCAATTCAATGCAAAAAAATACCCAGAAACTTAAGTACTTGGAAAGGGTGGAGGAGGGGGAGGGATGTTACTAAGTATAGATTATACAAAAAGGAGAAGATAATAATCTCTGTACTTCAGGAGTTTATATTCTAATAGGAAGAAGGCAGTGTTGCACCATTGTGACACAACTATATTTGAAAGAAAATAAAGGAGAAAGAGAACAAGAACATCTGGGAGGAGATGACACAGAAAACATCATGGAACTTATACCACTTGAGTTGAGGCAAAGATTATATCCTCTGGGCAAGAGGAACAGGTTGCACAGACACACAATACTAAGAGTTAATAGCTAACATTTATAAAGAACCTACTACATGTCAGGCCCTATATGGAGCTTCACAATTATTACCTATCCCTCTAAGTGACTTGCCCAGGGTCACACAGCTAGTAAGTGTCAAGATGTAATTGAAGTCAGGTCTTCCTGCCCCCAGGCCAAGATTGAGCCTTATGGTCAAGGAATGGTTGACTTCACTTTGGTTGGAATATAGATTTCTAAAAGGGGAGGAGTATGAAATAAGGTTGAGAAGTCAGACGGGGAGCAGATTTTGAAAGGCTTTAAAATGTCGTGCTCTAGAGTTTGTATTTTAACCAATAGACAATGAAAAGTGACTGAAAGTTTTTTTGAGTAGGTGAGAGTCGAAGATAACTTAGACAGGGAGAGATTGTAGCATGGAGGCCAATTGGAAGGTGATTTTAGGTGTTGAGGACCAGAAGGAGACAGACAGAAAGGTAATGAGAGAGACAGAGACAGAGAGATAGTGACAGATTTTTAGAGACAGGGAGAAACAAAGAGAGACAGAGAGTCAAAGAGATGGAAAGAAAAAAAAAAGATTTAGAAAGAGAAACAAAAACACAGGGAAATACAGAGATGCTTAGAGACAGAGAAGAGAGAGAATGATTGAAAAAGAGAAATGCAGACACACAGAGATAAGAATGGATCAAACTGGTGGAGTATATGGGAGGGGATGAGACTGAAAAAATAGAGTGCTTAACCTTGGTAAAAAGAAGAGCTAAGGAGGACAGAGCCAAGACGGCAGCTGGAAAGCAGGGACTTGTGTAATCTCCCATGCAGGTCCCTCCAAACACCTTTAAAAAATGGCTCTGAACAAATTCTAGAACTGTAGAACCCAGGAAATAGCAGAGGGAAGCAGGGCTCCAGCCTAGGACAGCCTGGATGGTCCTGGGGTAAGGTATATCTCATGGGAGCAGAGCGGAGCAGAGCCCAGCATAGGCCAAACAGACCAACCAGATTGGGAGCCGGGTGGAACAGGCCCAAGCACCTTGAATCAGTGAGCTGTGGCAGTTACTAGATTTCTCAACCCACAAACACCAAAGACAACAGAGAAGGTTAGTGGGAAAAGCTTCCGGGACAGAGTGAAAGGAGTTTGCAGTCCGGCCACCACCCAGGAGGCAGTGGAGGTGGGGCAACTCTGAGGACAGAACTACAGTTGCAGTTGCTACCAGCCCCAGGCCCACCTGATGAGAGGAATTAAGTGGCAGATCAGAGCAGGAGTGCAGAGCCAGCTTAGATATGAGTCCAGTCAGGGTTGGTGGTTCTTGGGGGAGGAGGAACGCTAGTGTGGCAGAGCTTGCTGTGTAGCTCTGAAAACAACAGTGCAGCCCCTCAAGTTGGCACAAAGTACTCAATACTCTACAACCAGTCATACCCCAATGAAAAACTCAAGGGTCAAGTAACTTGGCTGGGAACATGGCCAAGCAGCAAAATCTTTCTTTGGTGACAAAGAATAACAAAACATACAGCCAGAAGATGTCAACAAAGTCAAAGAGCCTACAACAAAAGCCTCCAAGAAAAACATGAACTGGTCTCAGGCCATGGAAGAGCTCAAAAAGGATTTGGAAAAGCAAGTTAGAGAAGTAGAGGAAAAATTGGGAAAAGAAACGAGAGTGATGCGAGAAAACCATGAAAAACAAGTCAATGACTTGCTAAAGGAGACCCAAAAAATACAGGAGAAAATAACACCTTAAAAAATAGACTAACTCAAATGGAAAAAGAGCTCCAAAAAGCCAATGAGGAGAAGAATGCCTTGAAAGACAGAATTACCCAAATGGAAAAGGAGGTCCAAAACACCAATGAAGAAAATACTACCTTAAAAATTAGAATGGAGCAAGTGGAAGCTAGTGACTTTATGAGAAATCCAGATATTATAAAACAGAACCAGAGGAGGGAAAAAATGGAAGACAATGTCAAATATCTCCTTGGAAAAACCACTGACCTGGAAAATAGATCCAGGAGAGATAATTTAAAAATTATTGGACTACCTGAAAGCCATGATCAAAAAAGAGCCTACATATCATCTTTCAAGAAATTATCAAGGAGAACTTCCCTCATATTCTAGAGCCAGAGAGTAAAATAGGAAAGTGAAAGAATCCACCAATCGACTCCTGACAAAGATCCCAAAAAGAAAACTCCTAGGAATATTGTCACCAAATTCCAGAGCTCCCAGATCAAGGAGAAAATACTTCAAGCAGACAGAAAGAAACAATTTGAGTATTGTGGAAACACAATCAGGATAACACAAGACCTAGCAGCTTCTACATTAAGGGATCGAAGGGCTTGGAATACGATGTTCCAGTGGTCAAAGGAGTTAGGATTAAAACCAAGAATCACCTACCCAGCAAAACTGAGTATCATGCTCCAAGGCAACATATGGATTTCCAATAAAATAGAGGACTTTCAAGCTTTCTCAGTGAAGAGAACAGAGATGAATAGAAAATTTGACTTTCAAACATAAGCATCAAGAGAAGCATGAAAAGGTAAACAAGAAAGAGAAATCATAAAGGACTTACTAAAGTGGAAGTGTTTTGCTTACATTCCTACATGGAAAGATGATGTATATAATTCATGAGACCTCAGTATTAGGGTAGCTGAAGGGAATATACATATAGAGAGAGAGACAGGGAGCACAGGGTGAGTTGAAAATGAAGTGATATCTAAAAATAAAATCAAATTAAGGGTTGAGAGAGGAATATATTGAGAGAGGGAGAAAGGGAGAGAGAGAATGTGGTAAATTATCTTGCATAAAAGTGGCAAGAAAAAGCAGTTCTGTAGGAAGGGAAGAGGGGGCAGAGAAGGGGGAATGAGTGAATCTTGCTCTCATCAGAATTGACCTGAGGAGGGAATAACATACACACTCAATTGGGGATCTTACCCCACAGGAAAGAAGGAGGAAGGAGACAAAAAGGGGGGGGAGAATGATATTAGGGAGGGCAGATGGGGGAGTAAGTAATCAAAAACAAACACTTTTGAAAAGGGAGAGGGTCAAGGGAGAAAATTGAACAAAGGGGAACAGCATAGGAAGGAGCAAAATATAGTTAGTCTTTCACAATATGAATACTGTGGAAGGGTTTTACATAATGATATGCATGTGGCCTATGTGGAATTGCTTGCCTTCTTAGGGAGGGTGGGTGGGGAGGGAAGAAGGGAGAGAATTTGGAACTCAAAGTTTTAAAAACAGATGTTCAAAAAAATTTTTTTGCATGCAACTAGGAAATAAGATACACAGGCAATGGGGCATAGTAATCTATCTTGCCCTACAAGAAAGTAAGGGAAAAAGATATGGGGGGTGATAGAAGGGAGGACAACCAGAATATTTCCCATCTTGGAGTGGGGGGAGGGTAGAAATGGGGAGAAAATTTGTAATTCAAACTCTTGTGAAAATCAATGCCGAAAACTAAAAATATTAAATAAATAAATAATAACAAAAAAGAAGATCTAACTCTTTCCCAAAGAAAGTAGGAAAGGAGAAGAGGCTAGATGAAAATGCAAAGGAGTTTTGAGACAAGGCGTGAAGCAAAAGACAAGCCATTTCACCTCTCTAGGCCTCAATTTTCTTACCAGTATAATTAGGATGTTGGATTCACCATCCCTTCCAAGTTCAAATTCTGTTATCCTATAATCTTACTACTAACTTTCTCTCACACACAATTATAAAGTCACAATTGACATATTTGCAATAAAATATTAAGGGTTAAAATACCTGTGACCTATAAAATATGTCAATATCACAAAAGAATAAATAAGCATTTGACACAAATTGATCTGAATAATCCATTTTTGCCACAAATTAATTATTGTCAGACAAAGTAGGGAATTTGACAATACTCTCAATATATTCAAGATCTTGAATATTTTTCCTCTTACATTAGAACCACATTTCCTGGCAGTGAGTGATTTTTCTTCATTATATAAACCAAAACTATAGCTCTCAAGGGAATTATTGATTATCCATGATTCTACGTTTAGAGACATTGCCGAATTTTCAGGAGTGCTGTACTGGTGTTGGACAGCATGAATCCCATTTCTCATTCCTTATTAAACCCATGCTCATTATATCATGTTGCTGGGTTTTTTGTGTATTACATTAAGGAGAGTTGGGCAGGGGGGAGAATTCCTAGTCCCTAATTTTCCTTCTTGCTTTCACAGTAGTTGAATAAAAGTGATATTCCTTGAGGAGAGCCCAATATTTTTTCTGCAATTCAGGCAATTCTTTAGAAAATCACAGGACGAGTGGTAATAGTAATTTGTGCATTTAAGAATGAGTCAAAGAAATCCTTAATCAGGTTCCCATAGTCCATTCCACCCAAGATGTGTCTGATCTATCCAATTCAAAAAATTTCATCAACTCAATTGAACTCTAATTCTGTTCAGTTCAATCCAATTTAATAAGTATTTATTGGAAGCCCACTATAACGGTATCCTGTACTGTACTAGGTAATAGGTACCAAAGACAAAAATCTAAATATTTACCCAAAAGGAACTTGCATTACATGGGTAAACAACATATAAGTAAGCACAAAATATAGGTAAATAAAGAGTAATATTGTGGGTAAAGTGCTCAAACTTGGGAGTGGTGGCTTGGCAATAAAAAACTTGATATGAGTCTTGAATGGTGATAGTGATGACACTGAAACGAAGTTCAGTCAGTGAAATAATTTACAATAGTTGCAATTTTGTTTTGCTTCTTAATGGTTAACATTTCTGCAAACATAAAAATCTGGTTAATATCTGGCCTTTATGGCAGTATCAGCTGTTTGTTATCCTATAGAATTTGATTTCCCCAAGGTTCCATGGCACATGGATAGAGCTGAGAGGAAGATGGGGTTACAGAATGTACTTTTTCACTTTAGCAATTATGTCTGGGTCTAGAAAAAAAATCCCCCAAGAGAGAAATGTAGCTAGTGATATGTTTATTCTACTACAACTACTACTACTTTTATTACTACTACTACTACTATTACTATTACTACTACTACTACTACTACACCATGCACCTCTTCATCAGTCTCATTGCTATACTCAGGCATAAGAATATAGGAAATAAATACTTCCAAGAGGAAAGTCATCTACCTAAGTCGTTGTTTAATGGTTGATATTGAAACTATGACAAATATAGATTTATGATAATATAGATATAAATAGGTAAAATGTAAAAGAGCAAGAAACAAATTTATATAATATAATCTATTATATTAACGCTAGAAGGTATAGATTTGTGTTACTATTAGTTTTGTTATTATTTTCCTAAAGGTTTCCAATGAGCAGGACCAACACCTGCAAATAACTGTAACCCATGAATGAAATTTTCATTGATTTTGTAAGATCTAAAAATATATATTAACATAAACATAATAAATAGTATACATCTTTTAGTTAGATAAGGAAATCAGCAATACTATTTATGACCTGCATTAATCTCTTTTTGGCTACAACATAAGAAAGAGAAACCATTACCTATTGAAATGGTAAGGACTTTAAGATCCAAATTTGCTTCTTATCCTCTCTACCCACAAGACATTTTAGCTAAGCATATATCGATAAATATAGATCTGGAGTTTCGGTAAGCTCACTAACTTCCCCATATTGGGATGTCAATTTTTGTCTTTACCCAGGGTGTTACTATCCCTGGGGCTTCTTTGCCTTTTAAATTCCAACATCCTGCATCTTCCCATTTTCTTTTATACTTTTAGGACTGGATGCTTAACTTTTCCAAAAAAACACACAGCTGAGGCCTTATACTGAAGCCAGACTCTTAGCATGTCCCAAAGATGTAGTATTTAGTTTCAATGCCAAGAAAAAATTCCTCTCACAGACATGACAATGATACTTATTTTTGAATTTCATATTCTTAGTGATTTCTACTCTTTCACATAGAAATATTAATCAATAACAATGGTATTCAGGCTGTTCAACAATCATCTATAGCAATAGAGGCATATAGAAACAGCATACAGAAGCAATTTTTTAAATGAATCTTCTAAGTATGGTTATGTGGACTTGGTCTATTCATTAACAATTCACAGGATTATGGCGAAGGTCAAATGAGATGACGTTTACAAAATACTTTATAAAATGTCAGTTGTGGGGAGTGGACCCAAGATGGCAGCTGGAAAGCAGGGACTTGCTTAAGCTCTCCCCCAGGTCCCTCCAAACACCTGTAAAAAATGGCTCTGAACAAATTCTAGAGTTGCAGAACCCATGAAATAACAGAGGGAAGCAGGGCTCCAGCCTCACAAAGCCTGGATGGTCACAGGGAAGGGTCTATTGCAGGGAGCTGGGAGCAGAGTGGCACACAGGCCAGTGGGGGCTGCACTAGGACCAACCAGACCAAGAGCCAGGTGGAACAGGCAGTAGGGCCCTGATTCATTGAGCTGTGGCAGTCACCAGACTTCTCAACCCACAAACTCCAAAGACTACAGAGAAGGTTAGTGGGAAAAACTGTTGGATCCGAGTGAAAGGAGTGTGCAGTAGGCCCCAGCCCCAGGCATGCAGAAGTGGTGCAGCTCTGGGGCTGCTTCCAGAGCTCCAGCTGCAGTTGCTTCAGGCCCAAGGCCCACCCAGTGGGAGGAATTAAGCTATTGCTTCAGGCCCCAGGCCCACCCAGTGGGAGGAATTAAGCAGCAGATCAGAGCAGGAGTGCAGAGCCTGCTTGGATCTGGGTTGCAGTCCAGATTGGCGGTCCTTAGAGGAGGAGTAGTGCTAGTGTGGCAGAGCTTGCTGCATAGAAGTAGCTCTGAAAACAGCAGTGCAGCCCCTAAATCTTGGGACAAAGTACTTTCTACTCTACAAGCAGCCATACCTTGACAAAAAGCTCAAAGGTCAAGTAGTTGGCTGGGAACATGAACAGGCAGTGAAAAAGGATGCAGACGCAGACTCGGACTTTGGAATCTTTTTTTGGTGACAAAGAAGATCAAAACATACAGCCAAAAGAAGTGAACAAAGTCGAAGAACCTACATCAAAAGCCTCCAAGAAAAACATGAATTGGTCTCAGGCCATGGAAGAGATCAAAAAATTTTAGAAAAGCAAGTAAGAGAAAAATTGGGAAGAGAAATGAGAAGGATGCAAGAAAATCATGAAAAACAAGTCAGTGACTTGTTAAAGGAGATGCCAAAAAATACTGAAGAAAACAACACTTTAAAAAATAGATTAACTCAAATGGCAAAAGAGCTCCAAAAAGCCAATGAGGAGAAAAAATGCCTTGAAAGACAGAATTAGCCAAATGGAAAAGGAGGTCCAAAAGACCACTGAAGAAAATACTACCTTAAAAATTAGATTGGAGCAAGTGGAAGCTAGTGACTTTGCGAGAAATCCAGATATTCCAAAACACAACCAAAAGAATGAAAACAATGGAAGACAATGTGAAATATCTCATTTGAAAACCACTGACCTAGAGAATAGATCCAGGAGAGATAACTTAAAAATTATTGGACTACCTGAAAGCCATGATCAAAAAAAGAGCCTAGATATCATCTTTCAAGAAATTATCAAGGAAAATTGCCCTGATATTCTAGAGTCAGAGGGTAAAACAGAAATTGAAAGAATCCACCGATCACCTTCTGAAAAAGATCCCAAAAAGAAAACTCCTAGGAATACTGTCACCAAATTCCAGAGCTCCCAGATCAAGGAGAAAATACTGCAAGCAGCCAGAAAGAACCAATTTGAGTACTGTGGAAACACAATCAGAATAATATAAGATCTAGCAGCTTCCACATTAAGGGATTTAAGGACTTGGAATGTAATATTCCAGAGGTCAAAGGAGCTAGGATTAAAACCAAGAATCACCTACCCAGCAAAACTGAGTATCATGCTCCAAGGTAAAATATGGATTTTCAATATAATAGAGGACTTTCAAGTTTTCTCAGTGAAAAGACCAGAGCTGAGTAGAAAATTTGACTTTCAAACATAAGAATCAATAGAAGCATGAAAAGGTAAGCAAGAAAGAGAAATCATAAAGGACTTACTAAAGTGGAACTGTTTTGCTTACATTCCTACATGGAAAGATAATGTGTGTAATTCATGAGACCTTTCTCAGTATTAGGGTAGTTGAAGGGAATAGACATATACATAGACAGAGGGCACAGAGTGAGTTGAATATGAAGGGATGATATATAAAAAATAAAATCAAATTAAGGGATGAGAGAAGAATATATTGAGAGAAGGAGAAAGGAAGAGATAGAATGGGGTAAGTTATCTCACATAAAAGTGGCAAGAAAAAGCAGTTCATAGGAAGGGAAAAGGGGGCAGATGAGGGGGAATGAGTGAATCTTGCTCTCATCAGATTTGACTTGAGGAGGGAATAACATACACACTCAACTGGGTGTCTTACTCCACATGAAAGTTGGGGGAAGGGGATAAAAAAGGGGGGATGATAGAAGGGAGGGCAGATAGGGGGAATAAGTAATCAAAAGCAAACACTTTTGAAAAGGGACGGGGTCAAGGGAGAAAACTGAATGAAGGGGGACAGGATAGGAGGGAGAGAAATATAGTTAGTCTTTCACAACATGACTATTTATGGGAGTGTTTTGCATAATAATACATGCGTGGCCTGTGTTGAAGTGCTTGCCTTCTTAGGGAGAGTGTGTGGGGAGGGAAGAGGAGAGAGAATTTAGAACTCAAAGTTTTAAAAGCAAATGCTTAAAAAAATGTTTTTGCATGCAACTCGGAAATAAGGAATACAGGCAATGGGGCATAGAAATCTATCTTTCCCTACAAGAAAGTAAGGAGAGAAGGGGTGTAAATGGAGGGGGAGTGGGGTGATAGAAGAGAGGGCTGACTGGGGAATGGGACAATCAGAAAATGTGTCATCTTGGAGTGGGGAAAGGGTACAAATGGGTAGAAAATTTGTAACTCAAAATCTTGTGGAAATCAATGCTGAAAACTAAAAAATATCAAATAATAAAGTATGGAATTAAAAAAAATAAAATGTTAGTTGTGTTTTCAGTCTGCTGGGGCATACAGTGCAGAGTCTAGAACACTCGACTTGGAGAAAAGAAGATCTGGGTGTGATTCCCACTTTACGAACTTAATAACTAGTTTACCCTGGTCAAGGCATTTAACCTCTTTCAGTCTTGTTTCCTTATATGTGAAAAAGATATAATGATACCTCACAAAGTTGTTGTAAGAGTCAAAAAAGTTAATGAATGTGAAATATTTACAAATTTGATATTGTTTTCTAAATATCAATTCTACTTATTATTTTCAGGTGATATTTGGTTAAAATAATATATAAAATATAGGCATATACATTTTGGTTCCACCATATTTCTAAATTTATAGTCTTTGAGAGTTGCTGGAAGGAAAGACAAATTACATACTAAGAGGGTCATAAAACTAGTGTAATTTCAGAGTCAGGACTTGAACCCAGGCATTACCGATTGCTGATCCAATGTATGAATTTAGTCATTCACTTAAGCGTCTAAGTGTATATTTTTCTCCAAGAAATTCAGTCAGTGAAATAATTTATAATAGTTGAATTTTTTTTTTGATGTTTAATGGATAACACTTCTGCAAACATTAAAATGTGGCTGACGTGTGTCATTTATGGAAATATCAACGAAGTTTTTGTCATCCCACAGAACTTGATTTTTTCAAGGTCCCATGGCAAAAGAGCCACATCAGATGAATTTCTGACCCACTGTGCCTATGCATATACTCATGCGATAGTTGTAATGTGAACTGTTAATCTGTCAGCATGGGGTTCCTTTCTAATTTCCAATGAGTTTTAGCCTCAGCACTTGCCAAGGGCATTCTAACCTTCTGAAAAGACTGATGTAATATCTAATTGGTAACCACGTCTTGTATATGTTCCCTATAGCAATTAGGATGATTCTGATTGCCATTAATTTTATTTTTTCCCAACCTGTTTCCTTTCTTAAAGACTGAAAATTGGTAGAACACAATAGAACAATTTTTAGATTATGTTATGCACACACATAGACATATACATGTAGACATACTATATATGTATAAAGACATATATAACATATATATTTGTTATTGTTGTTTAGTCATTTCAATGATGTCTGACTCTTTGTGACCGCATTTGGGGTTTTCTTAGCAAAGACACTGGATTGGTTTGCTATTTCCTTCTTCAGTTCATTTTACAGATGAAGAGATTGAGGCAAAGATTGTTAAGTGACTTGCCCAGAGTCACAGTGCTAATAAATGTCTCAGACCAGATTTGGACTCAAAAAGATGTATCTTCTTGATTCCAGGCCCAGCACCCTATTTGCTGCACCGTCTAGCTGACCATAACTGGGATGTATATATAGAATTTAACAAGTCATAGTGTATCTTTAAGCTTTAGTAACTTCAAAAGTATAAATGCTACAAAGCTACAGGAAGCAATATTTGAAGGACAATTGCTTAAATTTGTTTTGTCTTTAGATGTTTTAGTGAACTTTAAATGACAATTTTTTTTAACTTTAAAAAGAGGGAAGAGTCATCATACATAGCATGTACAACAGTTTCTGGATGCCACTTTCTCCAAATTGTAGATTGGTACTATCTTGGCCACCTTTGTCACCTGATCTACCTTCCTTAGACTTTTTATTGTGAGGTGACATCTAATCTGCCATGTATATATCAAAAAATCTAATTATTTGAATGATCTTAAAGCTAGGATTACAAATAAAATAATTTTAGTCACTGAACAATAATTGATTCAAATTTTTAGAAAGTTTGAAAATCCACTGGAGTGATCTAAAGCATGAGATAGTAGTTATGTTAAATTTTGATAAGGAACATATCAAATATTTAAAATTTTGAAACATTAACTTCTCAAATGTTTGTTTTTGTTTGTTTTTGTTAGCATTTATACTTCTGAAGTTAATAAAGCTTCACTAAGACTTTGGGGACCAAAAATCATTATGACTATTTGTCTGTCTATAGTGACTTTCTGTTCCCTAATACATTATAAGTTTAAATCATGCCTCAGACACTTACTAACTCTGTGACCATAGGCAAGTCATATAACTCTTTTTTTACATCAGTTTCCACATTTGTAAAATGTACATAATAATAGTATCTACCTTCCAGGGCAGTTGTAAGGATCAAATGTGTAAATATATACAAAATGTGCAAATCTTAATTCACTGTATAAATTATAGCTATCATAGTTATTATTATTAATAATAATGACAAAAATATTTTGTCTTTATTGCACTTTAAAAAAGTTTTTTTTTTAATATAGTGAGACTTCTTTTCTTTTGGTATGAATGGTGTCGTAAGATGCTTTACAGACTGACAAAAAGAAAATACCTTTTCTCTTGTTCTCTTTTGCCCATGTAAATGATATGGGTTGACCCACAACAGATATTCTGTAGCCATAACCTTAATGTGCCTGTGAGTGGTTTTTAAGGAATACAAAGACGATCGAGCTATAGTTAGCCCTAAATATAAATAGAACATATCCTTAAAATAAAATCTCATTGCAGAAGAGATAGGTGGAATCTCAATGTACACTAACAAATAGCTGCATAATATTATAAAAATATATTTATTTTGAGAGCTGGACAGTTGAAATAGGAATGGGGAAGTAGGATTGCAAGCAATATCTGGAATTGTCTGAAATGGGGCTCAGGGGACATTTCTGGTACCTTCACAGAAGATGCAGAGAAGCAGAACCCATCAGTACATACTCAACATTGCTTTAGGGAAGACACACAAACACACACGCACACACACACACACACATACACACACAGAGCCTAAAGGTAGGGAAGACATAAATTAGTTACAATACTTTTTCAGGCTATATTCAAATTTTTTAATAGCCAGAATTAGTGGGAATAGTTTCAAATAGAAATAACATTTTGAAAATAGTTATGACCATTTCTGGGAAGAAAAGAAGACAGCACATATATTTAACAAGGACTAGCATATGCACAGAATACATCTGAGTTTCCCCTCATGGAGAGGCTAGAAGCCTATTTCTGGGAGAATTATGATGAAATATGATGTCAGTATACTGGAGAGACTTTGGAGTATGCATAAACATTCTGTAACTGGTTTATTTGGGTCTGCTAACCACATGATTAGGAGAAGCCTTGAATCATAATCTTTGGCTTCTGTCTCTTGATCTGACTCCTTGTCTGACAACTTCTGATGAGAGACAATGCTGTAAAAGGAGAGACTTAGGACCTCTGTGTTGAGGCTCACATGTGGACCTGAGAAATGGGCCTCAGTCCTTTGCCTTTATTGTTTTCTATTTTAGGTGGAGGAATTGGTGACTCCAAACTTGTGAGTTTTGAAAAGTCAGGAGAATTAGCCTTAATCTATGCATAAATACTCTGAGGGTCAAAGCAATTTTTTTTGAGTGACATTTGGGATCTGGCCCATTGGTTGCTGGGATAAGAGTCATTTGATAGTGATACCCCATTTGGTTGTGAATTTGGTGTAATCAATACTATAAAAGAACTGCCCTAAATCTGAGTTTATTCTGAAAAATCTCCTATATAAGATATATGAATATTGTGCTTTCAAGTTTTTAGGGGAAATGTTTGTATTTTTGTTTTTGTTATATATTTGAAGTAAATATCCCTTTGTAAAAATTGACATTAAATGATGAAATGGAATCGAGGGATGTTAGTCATTGGTAGCTAATAGCAAGGGTGTATGGGAACAAAACCAAAGAGGCTCAAGCTGGTGGCATTGGAGAAAAAAGCCCAAATCCTGAAGTGAACCCCTACAAATCTGGGGAGCAGATGTAGCCAGCCTGGCTCTGACAGAGTGAAGCCACAGTACTATACATAAAAAATATATTGATATCAACACGAGGGATGTTGTAGCACTAATTTCCTCATATTAAAATAATAGATTTAGACCTCTGAGGAAACTTCTGAAGCCACTTGATTTAACTGCCTCATTTTACAAATGAGGAAACTTAAGTCCATGGAAACTAAATGACTTGCCCAAGCTCGCAGGTAATAAGCATCAAAGATGAAATCCGAAGCCAAGTCTTTTGATTTCAGAACTAATTCTCGTTCCACTGTATAATATGGCCTCCTATATTTAGGCTATCATGGTTCTTTTGCCAATCACAACATACATGTTCAGATATCAACACATAAAATCCAAAGGTAGCATAGTAAGAGATTGGAGAAGGACTGAGTGGAGTAATATTGCTGTTGAATCCATAGAGCAATTCAGTTCATGTGCTTAGATCTGAGAAGGACCAGGAGTATAGATAAATAATTCCTGATCTTGGTTATTGATTACCTGTTGCATATTTATCATAACATTTTTTTTTCTTTCAATAGTGAGCAATCACCTCAGAGAAAGAATGTGAGGTTAAATTGGGAAACAGATTTTCCCCTTTGCCCATAACTGTGCTTTTAAACTGTCTTCATGTATTTTAGAAATATGTAATTGTTCCCCTTCTATCAAACATTTTAAGACATAGCAAAGGCAAATCGAGCTAAAACAATATGAATAAAAGTAAAAACATTATTCCTTCAGTTTTTTCCCCCTTATTCTTTGTCTGCATTCAACATCCTAGCTTCTTCCCCAAACTGCCAGAGGGCACTTTTCTTAAATAGACCTCAGTGTCAATCTGTGATTAAAGGTACCATGTGAAACAAAAGTGTAATACTTGGATCTTCAAATGTACCATGAGCTCTAAAACTCAAGAGCAGTATACTTGACACTGTTTCCATGATATTAGGAAGCAGACCCCCATTGGCATTGGCCTTGAACGTGAAGAGGAGGTGCCAATAGTATGTGATGTCATCTTTGAGCAGGAGGCAGATTTTGATGAGTTCCAAATTTTTGTTTCCTAAATTATTCTTGTCTAGAGTTATGTTGCAGGCAACTGCCACCTGACACTGGAAAAACAGGGATCTCTTGGAGTATATCAGATCAATCTAGAATATTTTCTCAAACTCTTTTACTTCACAGTCCATGAACTCCTTGAGATCAGCAACTGTCTTTTGTCTTTCTTTACATCTCTAGTGCTTAACACAATGCTGGGCATGAAGAAGGCACTTAATAAATGCTTGTTGATAAGGCTTGACACAACCACTGTCACAATCAAATGATTCTACAATTCTATTCCCTATCCCCACTCATTTCCAAATACATTTGTAGATTTAAGTTGCTCTGTTTTAGGCAAACGCCTGTAAGTCAAATCTCATTATAGCATTGGCTTGTTTAATGTGATACTACCCTTTATATTGAAGACCACTGACTCTTGGAAGTACACATAGATTAGTGGGACCCCATTTAAGACCTATTTTTCAAAGAATACAGATGACAGATCAACTCTACCCTAAGCAGAGATAGATAAATGGTACTGTGGATAAAACACTGGGCCTGAGTTCAAATCCCAATTTCAGACAGCTGCTAGTTATGTCAGCCTTGACAAATAATTTAACCTCTCCCTGTCTCAGTTACTACAATTATATAATATGAATGATAGCACCTACCTCCCAAGATTGTTGTGAAAATCAAATGAAATAATATTTGTAATGCTTTTAGTGCAGAGTCTGGCACATGGTAGGTACTCAATAAATGTTTTGGTTTCCCTTTTCCCCTTACATCACTAATTGATGTTCCCGACCTTTTGTGGGCTACTTAAAGGCTAAACATCTAGGGAAGAAAAGATGGTTTACTCATAGTTCTCCAATATATTTTGAGCAGTGTTCCACCTGAAGTAGCTAATTGTAGAACTCAATATGACAGCTTTTGCACATAAAACAAACTGTTGGCAATGGGAATTCAAATTAGCCATTACCAAGAAAGGTATCCTGAACTCTGTCATAAGTTCCTTCAGTTATACTTGATGGTTTGGCTAGGATTCTGGTTCTGTACTCTCTTGATCTCATTTGATTAGAGTTCCTCCTTCCCAGAATGATTTCCTTCTCTGCTTTTGGATTTCTTTGGTTCTGATCTCATTGTATTTTTATTTCCCCTTTCTCAGATTCAGTCCTCCCTTCTGCTCCCAGATGCCATCCAACACCAAAATTCTCAGGATGATTGGGCCCCTCAGAAGACCCTGATGTTTGAATTGTTTCAGAGTCATTCAACCATTGATTTGCCTACAGCAAACTACATTGTTGTACTGGCAGATAATCATAGCACAAACAGAGTTAAGATTCAAGCTACACTAGATAAATTCATTGAGTCAAGGTTGCCAGATATGAAGCAATGCCAGGCAGAGGAAATATTTGCTGGTTTCTTATTTTGCTAAGGTGAAACAGGCAAACACCGCTCCCCTAGGTTCTGCTGATAGGCAGAACTGCCCTATTTAAATCCCTGCCTCCCCAGAAGTTTGTGCCAATAGCTATAGCCAGTGATTGCCATAATAATAATAAATATTTGGACATAGAGATGTAAGCCTGTAACCACTATTATAAGGGACACTGAGGCTGATGGATCATTTGATATTAAATCTGGGTTGTAGCAGGGCTAAAGCTGATTGGGAGTCCACATTAAGTCAGGCAGTAATACTGAGTGTCTGAGAGTGAGGGGCCACTGAGATGCCTAAGGGAAGGTGATCTGGAACAGGTCAAAAACAGAACAAGTCAAAACTTCCATGCAGATAGTAGTGGGGCCAAGCTCGTGAGTGGCACATATGTTTCTAGTTGGGCTGAAATAGGAAGTCTTCAGCCTCAAAAATATCTTATTGTCTGAAGAGAATCAGCAAGGCACATGCCCAGTAGGACAGCCTGTGAAGCATCAGTTCCTGAATTGCAGAGAACCATTTTGGCAGATTCTCCGGACAACTTCCCTTACCTGTTTCTACCTGAGACTCAAAAAAAAAATGAAAAAAATACTAGTATATCAGGCGTAGTAGTTTCTAGTGTATAAATAGCATGCATTTTGTGCAAGGCACCATAATAAGCACTTTATAAATATTATTTCATATCATTCTCAGAACAGTCTAGGGCAGGGGGAGAGATGGTAATATCATCATCATTTTACAGTTGAGGAAACTGAGGCAAATAAATGACTTTCTCATGATAACAAAGCTAATAAGTGACTGAGG
Source organism: Trichosurus vulpecula (assembly GCF_011100635.1). Lineage (NCBI taxonomy): Eukaryota > Metazoa > Chordata > Mammalia > Diprotodontia > Phalangeridae > Trichosurus > Trichosurus vulpecula. The sequence continues at coordinate 380,026,196 of NC_050576.1, forward strand.
CTGGATTTGAACTCAGGTCTTCCTAACTACAGGACCAGTGTGCTATCCACTGGACATGTTGAAATGATACTAAAGAAGGATATCTTAATTTTGTGATTAATTCATTAAAGAAACAAAGATGTCTATATCTTCTATTAGAAAACTTTATATTGTTAAAGAGCAAATTACTATTTGCCAGGGAGACTGCCTCTCAGTCTATTTTCTATCAGACACAGTTAGGTGGTTCAATGAATGTAGACCTGGGCTTGGAGACAGGAAGACCTGAGTTCAAATCCAGCCTCAGACATTGCTAGGTGGGTGAGCATTAGAAAATTGAATAACCTCCCTCAGCCTGAGTTTATTTATCTAAAAATGTATGTAACAATAGCTCCTACCTCCCAGGGTTATTTGGAGGATAAAATTATAAGGTTTGCACTGTGTAAACCTTAAAGTGCTATATTAATGCTGGCTAACATTATTCCCTCTAGGATACTGTGAATATTCACTATTTTAATAATAGACCATGATAGCATGTAGTCAGTTACTGGAGGGAAAAAGCCAAACAATAGAAAACATAACCACGTTTACTGAATAGAGGGTCAAGATGTGAAAGGAGAGTAGCAATTAGTCAAATGGCTATACATAACCAATAGATTTCCTAGATGTTTCTGTTTTTCAATAAATTGTTTTGGCATATTGTAGGCTATTTTAAATGATCCAAAAACTTGGTTTAACTGACTTTTTCAAGAAATAAGTCATTATTTCTATATAAACTAGTGGAATTGACTATTTGCCTTGTTATTCCATTGATATAGTCAGTGTTGTTTCAGTAACCCAATTAAACAAATATTTATTAAGTGCTAATTGTGTACATGTCACAGAATTGGATGACTTGATTTGAGAAGACTGAATCTGAAGACCGGGAAAGTTTACTTCTTTACCAATGTCAGCCTTCTAGTCTCAATAAGAAGTAGTGTTATTCAAAGGGTGATGGTATATGCAAATGGTGATAGTGGATGCTTCACAGAGAAGTAATATGATCCAGATAACAGGTTATCAGCATCCATGTTAGATCTGGGTTGAAGTTTTGCTTCTCACATATACTAGCTGGGACTATAGACATTTGCCCACAATTAATTCCTTAATGCTCCCAGGCAACTTTCTAATTTATTAGTGCAAGAAGGAGGAAGAAAAAAAGGGGAGGAGGGAGGGGGAAAAGGAGGGAAGGAAACAAGGAGGGTGGGAAAGAAGAAAGGAAGGAAGAAAAGCAGGGGAAGGAAGGAAGGAAGGAAGGAAGGAAGGAAGGAAGGAAGGAAGGAAGGAAGGAAGGAAGGAAGGAAGGAAGGAAAAAGGAGGGAAGGAGAGAATGGAGGAGAAAGGGAAGGGAGGGAGGGAGGGAGAGGGAAGAAGAGAAGGGGAAAGAGGGAGAGAGAGAGAGAGGGAGAGAGAGAGAGAGAGAGAGAGAGAGAGAGAGAGAGAGAGAGAGAGAGAGATAGAGAGAGAGAGAATATCTCTCCAAATAAGAACTAGTTATAATATAATCTATTGACATAAACATAACATGCAGATTGATTCTAACACAAACAGGTCAAGGAAATCCATCTGGCAACTTTTAATTTACACTTTGGTAGAATCAATTTAAAACAAATTAGCCAAGTTTTCTTTCTCTAAGCTTTGTCCTATGATATGGAAGTAGCTTCACTCAACAGAATCCTATGAATGGTATATGTTTAAACTGCATTTTGCCAGTATTTTTCATTTCCTGGGCTGATTTACAGAGATTAAAGGCCTGAGAAAAACGGTTCAGGATAAGCATCTTGTTTACATTGTATAAAATGACAGCTCAGACAGAATACATAGTGTGTGAACATAGGCAGACATGTAATCTTATGTGACTGTGACAGTGGATCGCCAACCTTATGTCATTATCAGTGGTTTAAGCTTCTTCAATGGTACTTTGGGGAATCACTCTAGCCACCTGGCATTTTGTGAGTCTTTGCTATTAATTACAGCCACAAGCTGCCTTTGGGGAGGTAGCAGTTGTCACAATGCCATGGGAGAACTGGGTCTTAGAGTAGAAGTCAGCTTCCTGGTTAAATACTCAACAAACCCAAGCATGAACAGTCAGGGGCCTCCATTGTTTCATACATAGCAACTAAATGACTGTTCTCATACAGGGATGAAATTCCTGACCCACTGTCACTGGGCCCACACTGTGAGCTGTCTTGTAGTGGGGATGGATGTGAACCAAGCCAACCACACTCTCTCACCATGTCGTGCTTGTGATCGATGGCTTGAATGTGCAATCTGGCTAGCGAGGTTAATGATGTGGCCTGTAGCCATGAAACCAAGTCAAGCTAGCTGGCCCATATAGACATTGAACCCATGACCTTGGCCTCATTAGTACCATGTTCCAAAAGCACCCCTACAACCTCATCATCTCTGAGTGGTACAATGAATCCTGACAAACAAAAGAGAAGAAACCTGTGACTTGAAAGGATGACTATCTTTTCCTGGAAAAAAAAAATAACCTTTAAAGTGTAGTACGATCCTGGCAAGCTATTTGACCATGGTTGCTGAAGCTAAAGCATCAAGATAATGAGCTGTCACCAATTCTTCCCTCCCCCCCCAACCCCCAACACACACACTCACTCTACCCTACAGATTTATTTAGGGTGTCAGGGAAAATATCTCTCCGCACTGTGTATGAGTGGTATGCAATTCCCCACCTGCCAATACACAAATCCAAGTTGCTTGCCTTGTACACACAATTCCAGTTATTCACAGCTATGTCCTTGTTCTTTTCTACTTTGCTGTAGCCAGCCCACTAAGTTCATCTTGAGAACAGAAGGGGCAAAGTGTTTATACAGCAAAGCTAAATGGTAGATTATGGAATTTCATTGTCTATGGCTTCAAACCCTTTGATTTTCATAAGACATTTTCAAATGCAGGAATAACTTGTATGAATGCTTTAAATGTCATCTTATTATTCTATTTTATTTATTATTACTATTTTTTAGTTCAAGAACGTTCAGTAATGTAATTTTATAGTGAAATGCTTTACAGGTGTCAGAGCTCCTTCTTGGGCACAGAATCAGCTGCTCAAAGTCAGACTTGTTACTCTTAACAAAGGAAAGTCATATATATCTCTAATTATTGGTTCTCTCTATTGAAGGGGCCAGGGAAGGAACTATTTATAAATCAAATTTAGAAAGATAAATAATTATATCCAGTCTATCTTACATTACATTTGTATTGATAATGTAAATCTTGAAGATATAGGAGTTATTTATTTTATAGCAGATATCCCAGAAATGGAAAGGACTGCCTTGGGAGGAAATGAGGGCCCCATTACTTGAGATTTTCTAGGGTTTTCATGTGAGGAAGGGTTGCTATTTAGATACAGTTTATACTTTCCTTGCAATTCTAAAATTTTATTCTATAATCTCTGAAAAGAAAGCTTAACATAGAAAAAAAACAAGAGTTCTTTTCATGCCTTACAATGGGTATAAGCATAAAAAGCTATGAATCCAAATCAAGGTACATTTTAGAGGTTTCCAAGAAAATATCAAAATTGTTCCATGTATATGAACTCTCTCTCTGTATACACATACACACATGCACACACACACACACACACACACACACCATAAATTCTAAAAATAGAAAAAATATTACTTAATGTACATAATTTTCTAGCATGTATATGCTATGTGCAAACCAGATTATTCCAATAATGAAACACAGGATGGTTATGCAGAAATATTATGAGTTTAGAATTTACACTCTTATATGACATCATTCATTATGTAAAGAAAATGGGTGCCAAGATTTTGAAACAAAGTGGTAACTGCATATAAGGATACTCATCCATAAAAGATAAATTATTTAAAGGTTAAAATAAAAACACAAAAACATCAGTTTGACTATAGCCCACAACAGGGCTGTCCAAAATGTGGCCCACAGGCGGCACGAGACCAGCAGTGTGATTCATGTAGCTTGCCTACAAGCATAGAAATTTACATAAATGCTTTAGTAAAGGAAGCTGAGCTGCGGCAGAGCTCTCACTAAAATGGCAAATTGATATGTTTCATGATTCAACGTTTCAACAAAAACCTAAGGTTGGACAACCCTAGTCTGCAAGATTAAATGTATATTTTGAAACTCTTTCTGATACTCTCTGTGGTACAACAGAAAACAAGGGTGGAGGGAAATATCAGGGTTGATGGAACCTTCTCCGTAGATAAAATGGCCTTTCCTCTATGATTTCCACATAAATCACTCAGTGAGTCAACAATGATTAATTATGGTATATTTTTTTTTTTTGGTCTCAGGACCCCTTTAAGGTCTGAAAAAATGTTGAGAACTCCTAAGGAGTTTTTTTTTTTTAATGTGGGTTATATCTATCTATATTTACCATATTAGAAATTACAATACCTTAGTATCAACGTGAAAACAGTTTTGACCTCACCAATCCCTTAAAAGGGTTCCCAGGATCTCCAGGGGTTTCTAAGAACGTACGTTGAGAACCTCTATATTAAATGATTACTATGTACCACCTGTGTGAATCACTTGGTATACAAAGAAAGGCAAAAATAATTCCTGTTCTCAAGGAATTCATATTCTAATGGGAAAAGACAAACATCAAAAGAAGTAGGCTTATGAACGATATGTACAGAGCAGAAAGAAGTTAATCTCAGAGGGACCTCAAAGGCCACTTGAAAAAGATAGGATAAGTTGAGCCTTGAAGGAAGCCAGGGAAGCTAAGAAGTAAAGGTAGGGAGAGGAACAATTTTAAGAAAGGATGACAGTCAGTACAAAGCTTATCCAGAGATAAACTGTGGAACGGTGGCTTTATCCTAGATAGCCCATTAATGTCAAAAGTTGAAAAAAAATAGCACTGGCTTTGAATACCAAAGATGCGAATTTGAGTACCAGCTCTGCCACTTATTAGCTGTGTGACCTTGTATAAATCACTGAAACTCAATTGTATCTTTTACAAAATGGGAATGGTAGTAGGATTGTTATCTACCTCCGAGGGGTTGTGTTTTGTATACTTTAGTGACAATTAGTCTTGAAAGTATCAAAATCTACCTTTGATCATATTTATTTTTAAAAATGCCTTCTCTTATGTTCCAGAAGTGAAAAATGACCTGTGTGAGACTATAAGCATGGGAGAATACAGAATGACATCAGGCATAAGATTCATTGTAGCATAGAAGGGGAATTAAGTGAATGGGAATTAAGTAAAATAAGTCCGGAAAGATAGTTTTAATTAGACTGGGGAGGACCTTGATACCAAATTTAGAAGTTATCTTACAGACAGCAGGAGTCTGCTAAATAAGATTCGATTTTGTGTATTAGGATGATTATTTTCGCAGCTATGTAAAAAAAATGGAGTAGGAGAAAGCAGGGAGACTACATCGTATAAGAATTGATTAAAGAAATTGGGAATGTTTAGCCTGGAGAAGACAAGTTTGGGAGGAGGCCTCAGTTGCAAATAGGAAGATTTTAGCTTTATATAATATGGGAAAACATCCCAACATTTAGAGCCATTCCAAAATGAAGAAGGGTTGCCTCAGGAAGTAGTAAGCTCACCTTCTCAGGAGGTTTTAAATCAAAGACTGCCTGATCACTTGTCATTCATGTTGTAGCATCAATCAGACTAAATGCCCTCAGGGATCACTTACAAGTCTGAGATTCTGTGCATAACTGGTTGACAGGGCCTTGAAATAGTCAGGGAAAGATATAATGATAATCTGAACCAAGATTCAGGGTGACAATGGGGGTTGAATGAAAGGGATAGGTGGGAGGAGGACTATTAAGGTAAAACCCATACAACTTGGCAGCCGAGCTGACTGAGTATGTCAGGAGTAGATTTCATACAGAAGTCTGGGCCCAGCAATGTCATTATGCTAGTTTCCCATCCACATTCTTTCTCCACTGGAGCAAATGTCTCTTTACCTACACAATATTGTATTTACTACATGAATGATATAGCTAATATTATAATTCAATAGTGGCATTTAATTGATTTTCACTTTTATTGTGGCTTTACAGGAATGGATTTCTTCTCTGAACTAGAAATGTTTATTTTGATGTCTGTGATCTTCAGTATAAATATAACTGCAAGTGACGTCCTAATGAGGTAATTTATAACTCCTCTTCAGTTACATGTTAATGGGAAGCCTGTAGATCTTGAGATTCTAATGGCTTGTAGGAGGCTCAAATGGAATATGATTCTTGGTTACATTACTGAGCCTCCCTGTCTAATATCATATCTGACTGTCTCTAACTCCCATGACAGTAGCTTACCTTATCTCACATTAATTGCTCCCACAATTTCTCAGCAATAATCTATTAATCACCAGATCTTAGATTTAGATCTATAAAGAACAGACATCATCTAATCCAACCTGCTTATTTCATAGAAAAGGAAACTGAGTCTCATAGAGGTTATATAAGTTGTCCAAAGTCATTTAAGTAAGAAATGGTGGAACTCAGATTTGAACTCTCATTTCCTGACTTTTTGCATTATATTTTCATTACACTATACTATGCTGTATCATGCTACCTGTACCTAGAATTTCTTTGGTGGTGATAGTTGCTAGTGAAGAATTCCCTCTATTAGTCCAGGTTGATTCTTTTGTAGAATCAGATAGATTAGATAGAATATATTAGATAGATAGATAGAATTAGATTAGATAGAATAGAACTTGTAGGAGCAGATATTGTATATAAGTGCACATTTAATTAAGCTAGCACAAGCTCTGAACTAAACATTCTTGAGCTCTGAAGAAGATGCCTGGGTAAGGTACCATTCCAAGCAGGAACCTGTCATTGTCCCAGATGCAACCACTGCTTGCCTTTCTGTTTTCAATCCAATATTAGGCCAATCCCTTTTATCCCTTTCTGGGGATCTGAAGCAGAGCATTCCTAGAAGCAACATTGGACCTGACCTCTAGAGTCACAGGGTGTGCTAGTAAATATTTAACAGTCAGCTCTTTAACAACTGTCAATACTCTTTTAAATTTAATCTGCATTGTTAAAATTTTCTCTATCATTTTCTTAAGTCTAAACAATATAAGTTGAATCTTGGTTTGTAGCATTTACTGATTTCTGAGGTATAAAGACACACAAAACATTTAACAATTGACCTTCTGGAGCTACTTCGAACCATCACACCCAAGCACTAATCCCTTAATTATCCCAATCAAGTTATGGAGAGTTCCCCTACCCCCACCCTACACAAACACACAGTTTATTCAAGATAAACGTGAAATTTTTCAAAAGGAAATTTATAAAGGATTTTTTAAAAGGAATTATAAAAATACAGAAACAAATAAAATCTCAGAGATTTGCCTTATTTTAACTTTAAAAATGTTCGACAGCAACATGGCACAGTGAAAAGAGACTTAGACTTACAGTCAGAAAACTGGTGTTCAAATTCCAGCTACATAACCTTGATAATAAGAGCTCATATTTATGTAGGACTTTAAAGTTGCCAAAGCACTTTATACAGGTTATCTTATTGGATCCTCATAACAACTCCATGAGATACAGGTTATTGTTTTCTCCATTTTATAGATAAAGCGACTGTCAGTGAGTGTAAGAGACAGGATTTGAACATATCTTCCTGATTCTTAGTCTTAACGCACCAATACTGTCATTTAACCATGCTGAGTCTCAGTTTCTGCATCTGCAAAATGGGATTAATATTTTTCCAATTATGTGTTTACCTTTCAAGTTAGTTTATCTTTCCATGATTGTGTAGGTAAAGATCAAATTTAAACCTGAAAACATAATATAAATATAAGTAACCTGTCTTCTTTCATTTCATTTGCTTCATTCCATGTTGCTCTGCTGCTTTTCCTGGTTCCAACTCCAGGGAACTGGATGACCCTCTTAGGATAAGCTCATCCCTTTTAATCTCATCACCCTGCTGTTTAATATATCCTCCTCCACACCTTCTCCCTTCTGATTGGAGGACTGTAGTGTGGAGTACCAACCTCTTCCCAATGCCTTCTGTGATAGAGGGAAGAAACTGAACTTTCAGCTCACTCTACTTTGCATTGGCTGCTCTACCTGATTTCAAATGCACAGAACAAGATGTCCCTGTGCTGGGTATCTCCTAGTGTTCTCGCACCCCACCTTTCCTGACTCCCTTAGTGTTTTCTTTTCCCTATCCCATTAGATTGCAAGCTCCTGGATGGAAATGCCTATATTTCTTTTATTAATTGTATACCCAATGGTTAGCACAGTGCCTGGTACTTAGTAAATGCTTAATAAATATTTATCGGCTTGGATTGGATTCTCATTATTCACAAACTCCAGCTATAGAATTGCTTGATTTGCATAGCCTACATTCTTGTTTCTTTTACCTTCACCTGAAACTTCACCTGAGAGGGTAGACACAGTATGTGTTTCCTTGCTTGAAAGACCCTTGATCACCTCTGGACCACACAATCATCTTTATTCTATCCCAGTGTCCCTAGATGAAGACATTTCTGTTCCTGGCTCCAAGGACTCCTTTCTTTGACTTCATGCTATGATCTGAACAGAACTTTACTTGGCTTCTTCCAAACCTCTAAATAATTGATATACCTTGAGCCCAATGAATGAGTTAGACTTTTCTGACCATGTGGCCAGGAAGACTTCAGTTCCAATCTCACCTCTGACCCTTGCTGTCTTTGTGACCCTGGTCAAGTCACTTAACCTCTTATTGTTTTAGGCAAGTCTAAAATTAGTCATATAAAATTTATCATGTTGTGGTGTAACATTACAAATTACAGAGAAAGTGTCGAATGGTCTTCTGTATTAATGAAGGAAATTTCCTTATTCTGTAGTTCCTAATACTATATCTCTATCTATCTATCTATCTACCTCTAACTCTCTATCATCTACCTCTCTATCTCTGTCTCTATATTTCTTTCTTTCTAATGTCCACCTATACACAAATGCATGTATATATGTATATACGTGTATATATGTATACATATGTAGATATACAGATACACATAAAGTCATATCTTGGCCAAAAAAGTCTTTGTAGAGTTTAAATTTTTAATAGCTATATACATACAAATATATACGCATATACATAAATAAGCTTATATGGTTAGTTGTTGCTTGTATTTCTCTCCTTATTTAAAAAAAAATCTGAATGATAAAGTGATAAAAATTATTCCAAACAAATTACATAAGGAGAGCTTGAGACATTTTTAAATGAAAATATCATAAGGTTGTTCTGCTTCCTGATTTACAGCTTGGTTTTAAAATTTTACAATTGTGCTCTAAACAGCTTTTATGGCTCATTAAATACCAAAGAACTCCTTAAGTCTTGCTTATACAGCTTTTAGGTACCATCTTAGGCTGTATCTGCTAACTAACCACTTTGAAAGAGTTTTGCTTTTTTTTTTAAGGTCATATTCAATCAAATAATCTTATTTAGGAGACATGTATTGAGTGATTTATTTTTCCCAATTTTCAATGGATTATTTTGGAATTATGCATAGACAAATTAAAGGTTTTTCTTATTTTTACTAAGAAAACTTCTCAATTAAATAATGCTTAGAAATTGTCCTTGATAAAGGTCAAAGGTTCTTAAATATATTTTCTTTTTTATATTCTATAACAGAGTTGTACTTACATTTTATAATAATTTCATTTACTTTTTCATTTATTCGAGAATGGCTTTATTAAATACCTACAACACTGAAAGTACTGTGCTAGGCCCTAGAAAATACATGTTAATGAACCTCCTTTACAGAATTTACAATAAGCAGGGATACAATACAAAAATATTATGCAATTATTTATATATATACACACATATATACATGACTATTAATCTGTTCCTAAAGGCTAGAAAGATTTATTATAAGAAATAGTTTTAGAGTTGGACCTTGAAGGTATGAGTAATGTTTTAATAAGCAGAGGTAGGGAAGAGTACATTCTAGATACTGGAAATAGCATAATCATAGTGACAGAGGTGGTGAAAATGGTAGATATTATATAAGAGTTAGTGAATAGTGCAATCCGTTAAATATATATCACAACTGGAGAAGACTGATATGAGATAAGATTAGAACACCAAATTGTGGAACCCCTTGAAGACCAAATTAAGAACATGGGATAGACTTGGTAGGCAAGAGGATTTTCAAGATAGCCATGGCAATGATAAAAGCTGTGTATTATTTGTTCATTTGTTTGCTTTACTAGATCTGGATTTCATTGATGCAATAAGAATCAAAGGTCAGCTGTTGATATTATGATTTTGTTGAAATCCATTCCCCAACATAGCTTTGACTATAACTATATAGGGTAGCTAAATTAGCTGTTCCTTTCAGCACATCAGCTATCCTTCATTGTGTGGAATCATTTTGGACTAAATTAGAAAGTTGTGGTAGAATGCTACAAATGGTAAGAGCTAACACAAATCAAAAATATCGATTCCCATATTGAGTGCAGACAAAATCTTTCACTGTACTGTAGACTGAAAAGTAAAAACAAAGAAAAAAACCTATAAAAACTGTAATGATTAGTTTCTGCTTTTCATGGTATGGTAGAAGTTCAGATTTTGACTGAATTTGTCCCATCTATCATATGCAAAAACAGGACAGCTAACCAAAACATTTTATTGTTATTTGACATTTTTGCTTGTTGGAAGTCAAAACAATAGTGTCCGCATTTGTAAAATGAGAAAGAGTGAGGACAGACAATCTCTAACGTTCCATTTCGTTTAGAATTTCATGATATTATATCGTGGCATTATCTTTTAAATTTATAAGTGAAAAGAAAAGACACAGAAAAAAATATTTGCTTCAATTACCTGCATAATTCTGGTGATTTTTTTTCTGTAGTTGAAATTGTCTGAATAATTATCCTAACATAATTTTTCACTTTGCATCTACAGAAAGTGCCTCACTGCATAAACATAAAAATTTAAAAATTACTTTTTTTCTCCATGTTAAAGTCTTAACGTAATGAAATTAGGACATGTTTATATTGGAATGAGAGTACTTCCCATTTATATAATGCTGTAAAATTTGTAAATTAGAGAGTTTCTAAAAATCCTGTTTTTTTAAGTATTATTTTATTATACAGTATTAGAAATCTCTACAGGCAAAGTGCATCAGAGCATAATGAGAGGCTACTTTGTGGCCACAGGAGGGGCTACAGGAGCAATAGTTTGAAAGTCATGAGATTTGGATTCTAGGTCTGGCTCTTCTATTAAGTAGTTTTATGACTTTGGACAAATCACTGTATTTCTTTAGACCTCAGTATCCTCATTTTTAAAACAAGGTTGCATTACATAATCTTTAAGGTTCTCTCCAGACCTAGACTTCTGGTTCTATATAATAAGGATATATTTCCCCTGCCTTGCAATACATTTATCAGATCACTTTAGCATACATGCCCACATGCACATGCATATTGACATATATGTAATGGAGAGAAAACTCTCTCTTTGGTTAATTCATAAACTATTGAATGCAGCCTATCAATATAGCATGATGTTTTCATACAGCGCTAAAAATGTCATGCTTACCTCTTGAAAGGATTAGGAAGATTCTATATAGAACATATGCTATTTATAAGGCATCCCCAGGCTTTCATGATCTCATCATGAACTCTGCCCAGACCCATTTACCCAAGTCAAAAGATTAACTGGAGGCCTTCTATTCCAAGTAGAATCTGGCACCCAAGTTGACTTTCTAGCATAGTTTGAAGAGTCCCTCTATTACATGTTTCCTTTGTTTGGGTATCTACAAAGAGTTGAGCTCTAATACTGAGCTGATTGCATCCACTGTAAATAAGCTGCCTTGTTTCAAGATTTGTATGCAGGGTCATCATCATTATAAACATATGTACAGCTCCACAGTGTAGGAACTTTAGGAAGCATCATTTGGTATTTATTAAAGTTCTGACATTATGGATGGTATTGGGATTCAGCGCTGAGGATTTTACTATGGGTGAAATACTCCTTATTCACAAGTGGTGATTTTAAACATCAGGAGCAGAGAAATCCACAAACAGGTCAAGCATTGCCTTTGAACTGTGCATATTAATGAGTTCTAAGAAATTAAGGGCAGCATGAAAAATCCAGTTAAACTCAGAAGCTATGGCTGATAATCAAAATATTCTGAAACCCAAGTGAAAAGTTATTGGAGAAGTGTGTATACTCGTCTACACACCCACTTCCTAAGGAAGTATATGCTATTGTTCTAAATGTCTCCAACAAATGCTTTCTTAATTCAGTTGGCCACATGATATCCTAATATAACTCTTTCAAGATTAAAATATACAGACTCAAGATTTAACACATACACATGCACAAACAGAAGAATGGCAAGATGCCAGGAGTTTTGGAAATGGCTCTAAATGAAGACATTTTTTAAAAATATGAAATGTTGAGAAGAAGATTTTGGTGCTGACACCATATCAGAGGGAAAAAAAAATCTTACTGGGCTGCAAGTGATTGTCAGAGGCCACTGTGTCTAAAGTTCTGGATGGAAGACATTCAGCCAATGATAAATGTCCCTCAGACAGTTCAGTAATTTATGTGTTTGAAAGCCACATGCAGAGCTCTCAAGGTCAAAAGCTACGGAAACATTCCATTGTGTCATATAGTTGAGCCTGTTCTTTTGTGCAAATCTGTGATATTTACCAAAGTAAAAATGATCATTGTATCATGAGATAACCTTTCCACTGTAGAAACAAGATGACTGGAGATTTAATGAACTGAAATCATCCCATAAAGTGGCAATTTTATGTCCCATTATATATTTAGTAAGTTCCTAGTTTAATGGTTTTGCTCTAAATGTTTATTTTATAAAGGGAGAAAAGCACAGCTACATATTTAAGCTGATTTTCAATTATATTTTAACTCAATTCATTTCTAAATGCTGATCAGTGTTTAGAAGTAGCAAAGGTGGAGTAATGTAATTTATCCCAAAATTTTAATAAAATAATGTTTTATGTTCTAGATAAGTTTAAGAGAATATATTACTATAATTGGCAAAGTAAAATAATACAATTAGGCTGACTATTAATAAAGTTAATTCTTGATTAATAGCTATGCTTGGCTAAGTTATTTGTCTGCCTAATTAAGGGTTAACCAGAAAACCATTTATTCTTAGGGCTTTTACTATTTAAGAGTATCATATCATTTCTCTCACCAGTGAACTGATATTACATTTTTGAATGATTAAGTAAATAAGTACATAAACAAGTAATTTCAGCATCTTTATTTTCAGGAAGAATACAGCTTGGATAATTACCTTTCTTAATTAACTTTCTTTGGATTCTAACTTCTCCTTTTCATATATCTAGGACATTTTTTGTTTTGGCCCTAGTTCTTTAACTTTTCATCACTTTCTAAATTTCACTGATTAATAAACCACAGTTATAAGCCCTTAGCTACATGTATTTATTTTTAGTTCTGGAATAGGCTTGGAATTTTGGCTTTTATCTCACTATTGCCTTAATGTTATGATAGAAGTTCCACAAGCTACTATCATCAGAAGCATCACTGCTGATTTCCACGTTCCTAAAAGAAGGACTCCACTCCTGTGGAGACTGGAAGAGTTACTGAAAAGCAGACAACTAGGCATGAGGATTATGGAATTACAAGACATCAAAAAGATTGGGAAGTTAATTCTAAAACTAGGTGGATAAACTGATTTGAGCTTAGACAAGAGCACACCTTATCAAGAAAGTACAGCTCTGGGTAAAGGGGACTCTTGCAAGAACAACCCAGTATCTGGCTTACATGCTTCCCATGTTCCTACAGGCCATGTTTCTGCTTACAACCTATCTTCCATAGAGGTGTTAGCTAGAAGGTAAGTGAGTTTGAGTTAGAGAAGACCAGGAAGCTTGGTGCCTTGACTTAAAGACCCAGCATCAAAAAGAATATAAAGGCTATTTGACAAATACTCCTGGGAAAACTGGAAAATAGATTGGCAGAAACTAGGTCTAGACCAACATCTCACACCCTATGCCAAGATAAGGTCAAAATGGGTATATGATTTGGACATGAGGGATGATATCATAAGCAAATTAGGAGAGAAAGGAAGAGTTTACCTGTCAGATCTATGGAGAAGGAAAGAATTTAGGCCCAAACCAGATAGAGAACATTATGAAATGCAAAGTGGATAAATTTGATTTACACTAAATTAAAAAAGGTTTTGCACAAACAAAATCAATGCAACCATGATTAGAAGGAAAGCATAAAGCTGGGAAACAATTTTTACTATCAATGTTTCTGATAAAGGCCTCCTTTCTAAAATAGATAGGGAGCTAAGTCAAATTTATAAGAATATGAGTCATTCCCCAATTGATAAATGGTCAAAGGATAGGAACAGGCAGTTTTCAGATAAAGAAATTAAAGCTATCTATAATCATATGAAAAATGCTCTAAATCACTATGATTAGATAAATGCAAATTAAAAGAACTCTGAAGTAACTATCAGATTGCCTAATATTACAGAGAAGGAAAATAATAAGTGTTGGAGAAGATGTGGGGAAATTGGAACACTAATGCATTGTTGGTAGAGTTGTGAACTGATCCAACTATTCTGGAGAGCAATTTGGAGCTACACCCAAAGAGCAATGAAAATGTGTATCCCCTTTGATCCAGCAATAGCACTACTATTTCTGTAGTCCAAAGAGGTCATTAAAAAAGGTTAAATGACTCACATATACAAAGATATTTGTAGCAATTTTTTTGTAGGGGCAAAGGGGTAGAAATTGAGGGAATGTCCATCAACTGGGGAGTGGCTGAATAAGTTGTTGTATATAAATGTAACAGAATACTATTGTGCTATAAGAAATGATGATCAGACAGTTTTCAGAAAAACCTGAAAAGACTTACACGAACTAATGCAAAATGAAGTGAGCAGAGCCAGGAGAACATTGTACATAGCAACAGCAACATTGCATGATGATTAACTATTATATACTTAGCTCTTCTCAGTAATACAAGGATGCAGGACAATTCCAAAAGACTTGTCACAGAAAATGCTAACCACATCCAAAGAAAGAACTATAGAGTCTAAATGCAGATCAAGTATATTATTTTCTTTTTCTTTTTCTTTTTTTTTTTTTTGCTTTTTTCTTTCTTGTGATTTCCCATTCAGGTTCTGATTCTTCTTTCACAACCTGATTAATGTGGAAACATGTTTCACATCATTGTACATGTATAACCTCTGTTAGAGCGCTTTCTGTCTTTGGGAGGGGGGAGAGAAGGATGGGAAGATAAAAACTTGGAACTCAAAATTTTGTAATAATGAATGTTCAAAACTATCTTTACATTTAATTGGGAAAAATAAAGTACTATTAAGGAAAATAATAAAAAGTAAAATCCCTGGTTTAAAATTCCTAGGTCTCTTATACTATTTGAATCCAAAGAGAAACCAGAATCTCAAAGCTAACTTATTTTCATAAGTTTGGCCCAAGTCTGAATCTTTCATATATACATATACATACACATACGCATACACATATACATATATGTAGGCATATGTGTATATGCTTATATGTATCTATGTGTATGTTTGTATACATGTATAGGCATATGCATGTGTATGTATGCATGCTATATGTTTACATATATAACTTTGTATGTATGTACATACACATATACCCATACATGCATATATATAACACCTCTGTATATGTTCCTATGTCTATACACCCACATCCTTAATATCACCTCAATTTATTTTAATATGTCTTTAAAGGGCACAGAACAAAGTTAAACAAGTCTCTGAAATGATGAGATTTTAAAATTCCAATCATGAGTAATATCAGCTATGGTAATATATCTTTTCAAAATCCCTGAAATGTCCAAAATTGTAAAATTTTAACATATCATAGAATTGACCCATATCATGGATCCTGGAAGCTTATACCCATAGAACTTAATCTCTGGTAAATTCGACCAAGCTAGAAAGGTTTTCATTATGGCCTTGAAAAAAGATTGCCTGCTATCTGAGGAACAGTCCTGCTAAAGACTGAGAGGCACTCTGGTGAGCAGGCTAATGAATTCACAGACCATGGGGACTGATGGCTATAAATGAGTAATTTTTAAAAAGATTTTTAGGATACAACAGAGATGTTTTAAAGCACCTAATCCATTTTGAACAAAATTTGTTTTGTTTCCCATATGAATCAATGTAAGAAATGCCACACATTATAATTAAAAGAGTTTTGAGTTGGGAGTTAAGGGGCTTATATCTGAATCCTTGGCCCTGGAACTTAATATTTATGTGACACTAGGAAAGTTAACTTTTCAGGAACTCAGTTTCTTCACCTGTAAAAAAAAATGAAGATGAGACTAGTTTGTTTCTGATGTTCCACTTCAGCTTGAAAACTATGATCCTATTAAAATGCAAATATCCCTGGTAGTCTAACAGCTTTGTATGTGCCAACATTTCCCACTGGTTGCCATGGCCCATTTACTTTTCCAGGATCTGTCTGTAGAAAGGTACAAGGAACAACCATGAGCTGTCAAGTAGGCAAGACTTAATAGACTTACTCTAGATGCTCATGTAACACAGGGAACTCACATCAAGAAAGAAAGAAAAAATTGATGCTCATGTAACACAGGGAACTCACATCAAGAAAGAAAGAAAAAATTGATCCCAGGGTTTCAACTATTTTCATGAGACATTGATTTTTTTTTTTCTTCTGGAAATTTCCTCTCAGAAAGATGCACTGTCTATGTAATACTTGGATGAAATACTTCATCTAGTGAAGCATATTTAAGGCATGCATGCATCTAGGAATCAGTTGAGTCCATCCAACACAGATTGCGATGGCTTATAATTAAATCTCAATCACACATCCGCTTGTAGAATTCCATTAAAAAAAAAAAGAATTGGAAAATAGATGAAGAGGATGGTAATATTTCTTGGAGGTAGCACTTTATCCATTAAGTTATATATTATTTAGGGCCTAGACATACCCGTATTCAGTTTTGCGCCTGGAATAATGAATCTCATAATACTAGTAAAAAAAGATAAGTGCCTTGAGGGAAAGCACTATTTCATTTTCATTTTTTTTTTTATTCCCAGCAATATAGTAGGTATTTAATAAAATGTTTGATGAAAACTCAGAGGCAATTTTATTTTACTATGTAAAAGCAGCACTTATTTCATTGGGGGTGGATGCACCATTATTTTATTTTATTTTTTTGGTCTGACCTGTGATTTCACAAGTATAGTAAGGAAACTCCTTTTACCAATGAGGAAGTTTCTAATCTGCAGTTCTATAGACGCAAAAGTTTCCTGGGGCACTGAGAGACAAAATGACTTGTTCAATGGAATAATCAGGATATGTCAGAGGCAGCCTTGAACCAGAGTCCAATCTTACTCATAGTAGCAGAAGATGATCTTTGTAACTTGCTCTGACCCTCCTGAATCAGTACCTTCTGGTCAACTTTCTGGCAATGAGCCTTTCTGAAGTTGTGAAGGCTTATTCTCAGACAATAAAAACATATTCCCCAAATGAGCCTGTACTCAATGTCTTTTCCTTAAGAAAGTCAGAGTTTGAGGTCTGTTGCCCTATCTCTTGTGTAGACCCAGAATCATCTGTAGACTAAAAAAAGGCACTGAAATAGGACTTCAGTGAAGGAGACAATTAAAATGAATAATATATTTTTAAAACATATTTGAATCAGAAGCTCACAGAATTGAATGATTGTAAGTCAGGTTCCTTGGAAAAGGGAAAGTTATGGCTCACATGGTTCATTAGCTACTGGAAATTCTGATTTACATAAGAAAAACCCCATGTAGACAGGGAAGGCTAGGTTTGTTCATTCCTCATTCAAGCAGATTGACGCGTGTGTGTGTGTGTGTGTGTGTGTGTGTGTGTGTGTGTGTTTGAGAATGTCTGTGTGTCTTGATCCCTAAGGGAGAGAAGCAAACAGTAAGACAACAAAATAGTGGCCACAGTTCAAACCTAAAAATCATCTTTGCAAGTAAATAAAAGGTGTTTTGACTTCAATAGGTCTTTCCAGCCCATTCACAACTCTAGAGAGCAATTTCCACTAGGAGTATAACCTTTCAATGTAAAGGGAAGCAATGTATAGATAGAATAAATCTATTCAAACTCTTTCTACATACACAATAGACTAGCATAAACACGTTGTGAATCCTCCCCCCTGAATTTTTAACCAAGGCAGGTTGGGGTGGAGTGATTTATCTTATGTCCTAAAGATATAATTTGATTGTAGACTTATCAAAGTGTGAGGGAGGGGAAGAGGGAGGAGATACTCCTTGTCCCATCAAAATGTGTGACTTCCTTGAGTGCAGGGATTCATTCATCCATCTATCCATTCATTCATTCATGCACTTACTTATCCATCTATCTATTTGTTTGTTTGTTTCTTTTTGTATCCCCAATGCTTAGCATAGTGCCTAGATGGTAGATGCTAAATAATTTTTTTTTATTAAGTTGAAAAGAGCAAGAGCATTTTATTATTGAGTAATGTCTACTTTGATTCTTCAGGATCAACCTTTGGTTTCCCCACATTCCTGTGGTGATCTTTAAAGTGTACCCAATGAACTCACCCTACTTCCCAACCCTAGGAATCCTGATTATAGGAGGAGACCAGGATGACTGCCTCAGTATTCCTGAGAATTCAAGAGAAGAAAAAAGGGAGACAAGCAATTTTCCTCTCATAAAGACAAAGGGCATTCAAAATATCCTTAACACTTTATGACCAGAACCAGATGTGTGGAAAAGACATTCTCCTACAAGCTGTTTAAAATATCTATCTATATATAGATATAGATAACCAAAAATATTTCAAAGCCTAATTCAAAATTTCTCCTCTTCCCCTCTTTCCATATGTTATCAAGTACTATTTGATTTCCCAGCAAGGGTGCTCCATCTTAATCTCTGTTTGCTAGATGTTCTCTGTGTCATTTTTATAAATGAATTTTCATTCCTTTGTTGTTTTTTTTTTTCTTTTTTTTCTCACAGAAGGAAAACACATGATGCTTAATACTGTTAACACTGCCTCATATTAACTGTTCAGCTACTGACTAGAAAGAAGCACTTCTATTTTGGTTAGGCAATTTCCCTGTCTTCAAGGTATTTGTCAGGGTCCACTGGACAGTGAAGCTGCTTAATTAAGTACAAGTTCAAGATTGGGTGAGTCCATTTGTCTATGCTAGAACCTTTCTCAATCTCTCTCTAAAGTGAGAGTTGGCATTTTGTCCTTTGTTTGGGGACCAAGACATCCTTCTATATACATGGATACTAGCTGATGTTACATGCTTTTCTGCAGTTCTGGGATATAGATGCCTCATACTACAAAGTGATCATGGTCTCTCTTAGGACATGATCTTTGCATTCTTATCCATAACCATACATGGTCTCCACATCATTTCCCCACTAGTTCCCAAAGAAATCAACTCCTGCTCTAGCAGCATGACAAATTTCCTTGTGGAAACTAACAAAGTAATAGGGAAGTGTCTTGTATTTCTTTTCTCCCTCTTTGGTTAAAGCCTTTGGTGAGTAAACTGAATCCAGAGCCAAACAAGCCAGAAAAATAATGCTTTCCATTTTAACAAACCATTTTATGTCTTGATCTACAGACACAAAGTTCATTTTTGAGGCTTAGAGACACTGCTGCTATGTGGATTAGTTTTGTGGGGTCACTCACCTTTTCCTTCTCCTACAGACTAAAACATTGGCAGAAAAATCAACCTATACAAATTAGCTCATAGGAAAATCAGTGCTTTTTGGACATGCCAACCTAGTTATTTCTTTTTAATGATTTTGGGGCTAATGACATAAAATGATAGAGTGGTACAGTGCTCACTAGCAATAGATTAACTAGACTTTTCACAGTCAATGTAAGCTGTCTTCCAATGTCATTTCAAAAGACAAAAGATTCCTGAACAAAAGCTTCTCTTTCCCCCAAAACGCATACACACATGAACACATACACACACACGTACACACACACACTTCAATGACTTTGATGCTGCTTTATCAACCTCTCTGTACAATAACAGCCTCATAGATGGAGATTGATCTGTGAACCTATGCATTTTTATTTCTTGAAACTTTTTGGGTCCCATTTTGCCAGACCCTGTTTTATATGCAAGTCCAATATCTGTGACTTCATCATATCCATGTCCCCCCACCAGATACAGAAGCGCTTTGTTCTGCCTCTTTTCATGCTAGAGGAGTTTTTTCCTAGGGGTTGCTTCTTGTTCTAAAACATGAAAATGTGCGAAGCATAAAACTCCAGCTGTGAATACTTACCTCCCTGCAGTGTTAAAAAGTTCAATATACAAAACACCTGGTTTCAAGTAAAATGTACATCAAGATATATGGCAAAGAGACAGATTTAATATACCCCATAGGGCCCTTAGGCAGTTTTTAAATGAAAGACACAACACACTTTTTTTTTTCCAAATGAGCTTTTACTATTTCACAAATAATGAACTAATAAAATTCATACAGTTGAAGGGAAAGTGGTAAGAAAACATTAGAGAAGACCATTGTCATGTAAATGAAAGTCAAAGGGCAGAGATCACATAGGCCCATAGTAAATGTGTTTCTTACACTGCTTAGCAAAATCTCTTTATAAGTGATAAATCTGGTCCTGAAAGTGTGGAATTAAGTTATGAGAAGAGTAGATCTTTTTATTCTGTTGGCTTGCTAAATTATCATCTTTAATACAACTTATTAACTAGGAGATAAAAATGAAGTATTATTTTAGATGTAGATAGCCAACATAAGAATTTCAAATTAGTAATTTATATTTCATTTAATTCAAATTTCAATTTGAATAAATCAGATGTGCTATAATTTAGAAACGTCTGTTCCCTTAGGATTTGTTTAGAATTTTTTTAAAAAAACCTAAAAAGAAAAGCAGACACTCAGAAAAAAAAAAAAAAGACTTTTTGAGGTTTTCTGCATTACCACTTCTCCTTTAGGTCTGATAACTATCTGAATCCTGGGAAACATTTGGTTTTTTGAGTCTTGAGGAGAGAAGAAATGCTTTCATACTCCTGAGTCTCCTTGGCTCCTGGGCTTACATCAGGCCAAAGGGAGAAAATAATCGAGCTACTCCCAGGAGTCAGGTTCATTGTTTGTGGACATAGGGAAACTACATCTACTATGTATGCTTTGCTCTTGCTATGTATTTACACATACTGATGCCCCAGAGCATATAAGATCAGTCAGCTTTCCTTCTCTGTTTTACTTTATCTAAAGCTATAGTTCACATTGATCATGCTATCCTGGGCTTTATGTCTTGGAATGACTTCTCTGCTCAACTACTTTGTAGAATGGGGAGTAAAAAATTCTCTTCCATGACAAACTCATGCAAGGTATCTGCTATAGTTTTATACAAGTAAGTTCTCTGTATTCACTAATGGGCTGGTTCAGTGAAAACAGGACAATAGATTGGGGCATCCTATACTACTATACTGTAGATAAAATTATGGGAAACTTGCATCCTAAAAACCCAAAGGGTCAGAAAATATAAGTACCCAGATCTTCTTGTCTTCTACAATCTATATTTTATTTCTAAAAGATAAAAGGAAAGAAAAAAGAAAAAAAAATGAGAAGTCAGAAAGTTTCACCCCTCAATGGTTTGTTTTCTTCTATCACTTTTATTGAATGTTCTGAGCTCAATACAGATTCATATAATTTCTTTACATTTTTGATATTTTCAAGTTTGTATTGTGATTATTGATATTTTAATGATGTATCTCACATAAGAAAACATAGAGAGGTATGATCTACACAAGTCAATGGTCAATAAAGGTTCATGATTAAGCATCTACTATGTGCCAGGTGCTAAGCAATGGGGATACAAATAAGAAAGATAATCCCTGATTTCAAGGACTGTATAATCTAATGGGACAAGATAATATACACTCAGCTCATGAACATGATATTCATGGAGTTAAAACAAAGCTAAGTAGCTAATGAGATGTGAAGTTACCTGGAAAAAACTATGCCTTCTATAAAGAGATGCCTTGGGAGGAAGGTTCTGCCTTCTAGAGGAGCGAAGTAAAAGAAAGTGCAGAAGAGACATTAGCTAAATCAGTCTCCAAGATGATGAGATTTCAGGAGATAAGTTTATCCTATGTGCCACACCATGTTTGTGGAGCCAAACCAAGCAGAAGAGTTTATGGTAAAAATCATCGAAGAATGTTTTAATCATGCTAACTAAGATCTTGTGGTCAAATTATCTCAATGTTTTTATTCATTCTTTGAAAAGTGGTAGTTAATGAAATGATTCATGATTTATAGATAACACAAAAAAGACAGAGACATAAAGCTAATTAGTTTTATGATAAATTGGGGATCCAAAAGAAATGGTAGCCTAAAACATTAGTATGACTCAGAAGAATCAACTTCATAAATCCAAGATAGGGGTGTGTGGCTAGAGAGCAGTTCATCTGAAAATAACAATGGTTTTTATGGACTGTCTGCTCAAAATGAGGCAATAGTATGATACAGGTGGCAAAAAAGTTAATATCTTAAGCACTAAGGATTAGGATAACGATAGCCCTGTTCTTTCAATCTGAGAGTTTATCCTAGAAACTACAAATATAGAGTGTTGTGTTCAAAGCCTCTTATTTCATTCAAATATGCTGAGCTTGTGTTCAAATACTATATATTATGTTCAAATAAGGTCATAAATAAGTTGGAGATCATCCAAAATAGAGTGATCAAGATGGTGCAGAATATAGAGATCATTTCACAAGAGGATTAATTGAAAGACCTGGTGATGTTTAGCATAGAAAGAGAAAGACTTAAGAGAGATCTAATAGTTTTCTTGGAGTATACAAAAGATGGTCATGTAGAAGAAGTATTAGACTTACTATACTTAGTCCAGGGGTAAAGGTAGGATTGAAAAGTAGAAGTTGCAAAGACTCATTAGCTTCATATAAATAACACTAAAGAATCAGTGCTATCCTAAAGTCAGATGCACTGCCTTAGTAGAAGTGGTTTTCTTGTCATTAGAGACCTTCAAACAAAGAATGACCATTTGTTGGGCAACTATTATTCAGGAATGTTTTGGACTAGGTAACTTTTGAGGTACTTTTCATCCTTCAGATATTGTGATTTTATAATACCTAATTTGTTTGACATTGGAGAATAAAGTGTTTCCTCAACAAGAAACTCTCATAGATAAACAAAAGGTCTGCATTTAAATACAAATGTTAATTTTTATTTTGTCTTTTAAATGAAGGAGTTTTCTCAAACATATTTACTGTTTGCTTAAACTGAATAAATTGATGGCAAGTTAATATTTAATGTTTAAGCAGGATTATCTTTATTAATGTTATTTATGGTACTAGTGTTCTCAGGGCCAACTGGTATGTGAAGGATAGCATGCTATTGCATTTGATGGCTTCCCTCCTTGTGCCTCTCTCTTCCCCTCCTCCATACCCCAAAACTTGCACAAGTCCCAATTCACATATGATAGGTTCTGATCTAGGAAATAAAATAAGTGTTTTATTAGAATTCTGCTTGAAATATGAGTAAATATGCTTCATGTAGTAATGATTTTTGTAAGTAAAGGAGCTTTTAATTCATGGATTCTGTGTCATCAACTTTTATTTCTCAAAGCTGTAGAAAATGCTTTTTTTTTTCTTAAATTTTCTCACCTCGGTACTGACCTTTTAGCTCTACCAAATCCCTTCAATGCATATGTTTTTGGCTCTCTGTGCAACAGCCAAACCATCAATAAACATTTAGTAAGCACCTTCAATGAATGAGGCACTGCGCTAGGTGTTGGAGATAGGAATAAAAAGAGTGAAACAATCCCTACTCTCACTAAGTTCACCATGGTGAATAAAAAAGTGCATATATAAGTATGTCAGAGCAGGGGAAAGAGAATAAATACAAGGTAGTTACAGAGGGAATTGCCTTAGTGAGAGGAATCAGGAAAAATTTCCTCTAGAAGGTGGTGTTTGAGCTACATGTTGAAAATAGAGTACAGAATTTTAAAAATTGACATCAAAAGTCAGAACTCATCAATACTTTCAACGCTTAACTAAATCTACATGGGCTCAATTTTCTGAACAATTTACATAAAAAGGAACAAACGTGATTTCACAAGAGTTATGCAAAAAGAGAGGTATAAAGGAGACAGGGTAATTTAAATAGAGAATCACTGAATTTTAAAACCCCTAAAGACTTTAGCAGCCCTCTTGTTTTGTAGATGAGAATATAACATCCATAGAATTTAAATGACTTGTCCAAGGTCAAACAACTAGTTAATAGAAACAGAACTAATATCCGTGTTACCTGGCTATGTTCAATGTTCTTTCTATAGCATTATACTTTCTTCCAAATATAATATTATGCCAAAAAGTAATATAGTTAATTGTCTCTTGGATGATTCATAAAATATTTCATGATCTCATGTGCCTTAGTTCCATCAATATAAACATTAATAAGAAGTCCTTTCCAGCTTTAAATTTGTAATACACTGACTTTTATATGTTATTGTAGATAGTGCAAGTGTTAGGAATTGAGCTGAACCTATACTGACCCAATGATATATGTTTTACATTGCTTTTAAAATATAAAGATCAATATTAAAAAGAAAATTAAAATCACTAACACATCACCATCTTTCTACTTATCCTTGTATTACATATGTGAGAAATAGTTCTTGTTTTTCTTGTTCTTCTTCTCCTTTCTACTTCTCTCTTCTTCTCCTTCCTGCAAAACTAAATGCACTATACAGGCCTCATTCACAAGTTTCCTGTGAAGTCTTATGACCTTGACTCTGAGAAATAACTGATATTTGATACTTTTAACAAAACTAGTAAGAATACATGTTTATACTCATTTTGTCATTTGTTTATTATGTGAATTGCTTGAAAGGATAAGTAAGTAGTATCATTGCAATTTACAAATAGGAAAAATAAGATATGCTCTTACTAGAATGTGGGCAGAGTCTATATCTTATTCATCTTTAAATCTCTAATAGTGTCTATTACTATTTCTTGGCTACTGAAAAGCATTCAGTAATTTTTTTTAATCAATTATTTGTTCAAGGTCACTTAACAAATCCACAATGGATTTAGAACTTTAGCATATTGACATCATGACTCAACAACTTTGGATTGTGAAATGGAATCAGAACTAAAATTCTAATTCAGTTCTGCCTGACTGAACTTCCAAAAGGTAATGTTGTTTTTCAGATTTGCTTTTTCATACATTAGACCTATAGTAGTAAGGCAAAATTCATGACCTTGGAGAGGGTCATGGACATGCCTGAGTAGTTTGGAATCGTGAAGTATAAGGAATTCTCTAGGTAGAAGGTAGAGGAAGTATAACATTTATTTAGACTCTAGAGGATCAAATCCAAGGACCAATGCCCCCAATTTGATATAGTAGCAATAATATTCCAAAACTGGTAAGCCCACCTTACTGTGGTAACAAGGAAATTATAACAAAATATTACAGCAAGGAACTAAGACATACTGTAATTTGCTCCCACTGCTAGGGCCTTCCTGTAAAAAGTCACTCATGAATCCTAACTCTCTGCTCAGCACTCTCTCTTGTAGCTCTGCTGACTGCAAGTTCCTTGATCTCTGCAGCTCTCTCCTATTCAGCACTCTCCACTCTGCAGTTTCTCTCTTGATGATGGCTCTCCCTTTATGTCTGCTGCCTCAATGTCTTCTTGATGTCTGCTTTGGAATCCTGCTGCTCTCTACTCTGCTGCTCCTAGTTCTGCTGCTCCCAGTTCTGGGCTCTCTTTTTATGCAGTCTTAGCCTTCATCTGATTGACTAGAACTCAGTGAAGATACCATTGGCTCTGGTCTTAGCAACTCCCCTTAGGGCTCTGGGAGCTTCAACCCTCTGGCAAACTAGCAAACTAGCCTGGGGCCTCACCTCTAGTTAGTGAAAAGGTGTGGGCCCATCTCTAATCAGGCCTCCCTTTGTTGGCCCCACCTGAGGCCTATTCAATGGGTGGGAAAGATCTTTCACTAACTGATTGGCTGTACATTCCACAGAGCCCTTTTAAAAACAGCAAGTAGGAGAATAATACTGCTTTATTGCCAACTCTGAATCATAGGATAGGGGAGAAAAAGGGTAGATAGTCTTATTTCTCACTTCTTGTTCTGAATGCCTCCAGGAAGGATAAAAAAATATTGCTGCCTCCTCTCTTGGCACGTTGAAGCTTTGTTTAAGTTTGTTCTTTTGCCAGCAGGACAATGAGGTAACATGGGAGAAAGAGAATAGATTCATACTTTCAAAATTTGTCATCAGGCCTTCTGAATAATGAGCACTGATGCACAACTTTTCACTGGAAGTCATGTGGGAGACACACCATGCATAAATAACTAGTGGAGCTAGTTCTAGAGAAAATTCACTCCTTAATAGTATTTTTTGGGTTTGAATGAAATTATGCAAAATTGACATCTCTGCAGAATATATTTTAGATCTAGCGTACCACACTGGCAACCCATTCACAGGCACGGCAGGTAGCTTGATGCCTCCATAAGCTGATAAAAACTGGAATTGGATTATACCTTAGATCTCATTTAAACACAGTGAAAATAGTCTGATAAATACCAGCCTGCCCCTGGGTTGCCTAATTGTTGTATTATACAATGGTTTATCATGAGCTAAAAGGAAAAGGCACAACTTATCTAATATGGCATTATGACCTAACAAATAGTTAACAAGGCTGGATAAAAATACATTTCCAAATAATATTTTGCTTTCAACATACATAGGCAACTCAAAATGATATAAATACTTATAATAGAGAATAGTACTTCAAGAAAAGTATTGAAGGTAAATTTTGTGGTATATCTTAAATATGGATATATAAATTACAGTGAAGTTATATAGTTAAGGAAAAATTGATATCAACAGCTAACTCTGTGTCATCAGATGAAAAGAAATAATTTAGATAATTCAAGTCAACAAATATTTATTGAATGATTGCTATTTTCTAGGCAATATGAGAAGTTATTTGTTTCAGGACATGATGAAAGTTAGGAGTGAAACTCATAGAGGAATGAATTAAAGTCAAAATGTATTATTTTCTTCCACTTGCAAAATTGTTTTATATCTCCAAATAATTATTCCTTCCACAACATCCCTTTTGTCTTTTGAAGTGTATATGGAATGGAGGAGAATAAATCTTTCATAATTGGACCAAGTATTAAATTAAAAAAAACATTGGCTATATTACCAATTAGCATTACGATAACAAGATTCAAAGTAAATCAATCTTCTTTCTCTAATTAGAATGCATTTATCTTTCTGTTTATGTATTATATCCTTTCTTCTTCCAGCAAAATGCAAGCTCCTTGAAGACAAGAACAATTCATTTTGGTTCTTCTGTCCTTAGTCTATCACAGTATCACAAACATTAGTAGACAATATTTGTTGAATGAATTGATAAAGATATCTGCAAAAGTAAAATACTAAGGACAAGGTGAATCATATTTGTTTTTACTTATTGAAATCTGATTTTACTCATATTTAATTATGAGTCAAATTTGTATAACTTTTTGCACAATTCATTCTATAATGTTTTGTTTTGTTACCAAAGTATACAGTCTTTCTGATCCTCAGTTTTTTATTCATCTAAAAAATGAATCTAATAAAATTGTTCTATTTACATTAGAGCATGTTTGTGATGGAAGCATTTTGTAATCTCAAAGACCTATAGAAAAGTGAGTTGTTAGTATAAAATAATTTTAATTCGAATATTATAGAGATGGTTCCCATTTAAAGAAACTCATTATCATTTCTTAAATAGTTATTTCCCAAATAATTAGTTATAAGCATGTGTATACCGTCATAAACACAATGATAGTTTAAGAATATGATTTTATCTATAGATAACAGTTGACAGTGATTAGATGAAAATTTTTTGTGGGGTTGGGAGAAAGAAGGGGAGACCAACAACATGATATAATTGGTATAGGGAAGTCATAGTAAGAAAGCTTCCTCTAAGAAGGTTGATTAGCACATTCTCTGCCATTTTGAACCTTTGAGAGTTACCTACGGCACTGAAAAGTTAAGTAACCTACTCAGGATCACATGCTGTAGCCAGTGTATCAGGGTAGGACTTGATCCCTGATCTTTCAGACTCCTAACTTGGTCCTCCATCAGAACACCACACTAAGCAAAGAGAAATATGGTAAAAATCAATAAATTTTCTACCTTCCATTCATTTATCTCATATTATTCATTCATTTAGCTCAGTGAATCATGATAATAAGGTTCTAATAAGTATAATTGTTGATCTGAAATCAGTTTCATATTTCATTATCCTCACATTCAGATGAATATAGTTGATCACAAATATATTTACGGCTATATACACTGGCTATATCCACCTCTCCTATAAGCTATTCCCACAAATGTATACCCTGGACAATGCATGAGTGTAGCGATTTCAGAAAATTTTCCCTTATATAAAACTTTAAGGTAAACAAACTTCTCTGGCATTATTCTGATTAATATGTCTAGAACTAAGATCATTTAAAAAATACACACATACACACACATACATATATGATGACTGCAGAAGAGGACTGCAACCAGACAAATCACATGCTATTAAAATTTGGAGTTCATGACTGACTGATTACTCCATAAACCACTCAGTCTTTTCACTTGTGGTTTAACACTGGTGTGACTAGGGCTTTTGATGTACACTTAGTCAACCATAAAATATATACACACAATCTAGAAACCTATATTCCAGAAATTCTTCACTTCTCTCTTCTGGAATTGGAAGGAGGAAGAACATGCATTCCAAGGTATCTCTGAACCAGAGAAACCCTGGAACACAAACAATTTTGAACATAGCAGCTGGCTAAGACTTAACCACAAGAGTGTCAGAGCTAAGATTTCCTGGCAGAAAAACATGAGGTTTTGAGGTTGAGATGATAGCTGGCTGTCTGGGGAACAAGTTTAAGGGAAACAAAATACAGAATCTCTCCCTAGATGTATATGTTTGTATTCTATTTCTCCATGAAGACATATTTGTACACTTAAAGAAAACCTCCAACATATTCCATATATCACATTCAAATGTATATTAAGTTCACATAATCTGGGACCTTATGCACATGTGCATGCATTCATTTATTCACCTTTTGAGGTACGGATATTCCATTTCAAAATGCTAAGTGTTGCAAAGAAGAATGGCAAAGTTTGTGGTTGGCATGGTATGACCATGACTTAAATAGAAGTGGGGGGAGAGAAGCGGTGATTTTTAGAATGCTTCAAGTATTTTTTTTGTGATCCCTTATTATGTATATTTAATGATAATATTAACAATAACAATTTAATTATATTAATGATGATACCAACAGCAATAATAATGATCATAGAGCAATTTTGAAAGCACTTCAATGTTTTCTCCCTCAAAGTCAGAAAGACAAGTGCTTAAATCTTGACTTTATAGCACACTGCCCCCAATCAGTTCTCTAAGACTATAAGTTGCAGAGAAAATACTTTGGTAAAGAGAATTTCCACACTGGGAGTTCCTTATACCAATGAAATAACAGGGCCAGTCAAAAAAGGAAAAAAAAATTTGATGAAGTACTTCAGAGATTCAATATCATTTGAGCTTCACAATCTTCTAAGGTGGATGCTATTAGTGTCCCAATTCTGCAAATAAAGAAATTGAGACTAAGAGAACTTAAAAGACTTGCCCACAAATGTACATAACACAATGCCCAAAGTAAAAGTTGAAACCCAGGTTTTTCTCACCCCTGCCCTGGCACCTTACCCAGTAAGCCATACTGGAATAGTAACAGGGAAAGAGACAGGACCTGGGATTTCATTGGTATGGAGAACTCACAGATAAGAAAACTCCCCTAAGCAATACAAGACGCATTCTCTCTCTCTCTCTCTCTCTCTCTCTCTCTCTCTCTCTCTCTCTCTCTCTGTCTCTGTGTGTGTGTGTGTGTGTGTGCGTGTGCGTGTGCGTGTGCGTGTGCATGTATGTGCACATGCGCCCACCCCTGTGAGAGAGAGACAGAGACAGAGAGACAGAGATAGACATAGAGACAGTGATGCAGAGACAGAGACACAGAGACAGAGAGAATTGCTTAAAGCACAGAGAGTCTATGCAACTTGTCCAGGGTCGCCCAGCAAGCACCATCTTCATGGCTCAGGCCAGCCCTCTAGCCATGTGCCACCCTTAAGCTACACTAAATATGTTTTGAAATGACTCCGTTCCTGGCCATGGGATGCTGATTTCTGAATTGTGAAGGAGAGGGCTGGAGTAGCTAAGTATGGTACGCTTGTGTGCACCTTTGTGCACTCAATAAATCTTTGTTGACTGGTTGATGACTATATACCTCACTGATTCTCCTGAAGATCAAGCACTGAGCTGGATGATCTCTCAAGGTCTCTTCCATTCCAGTAATTCTAGTTTTGTCCTTCATATTCAAAGATGAAAGATGATGCTGATGACTATGTTATTACCTGTGTCTCTGAGTGAACTTGAAATAAATGATGTATGACCCATGGTGCTTTTTACTCTGAGCACATGGGTAAATGGCCCTTTGATGAGCAACTGTGGCCAAAATGTAAGCGCCTGTCACTGTAGGTCGGTTTCTTCATCTCATGGATGGAACTGTGACTTTGATCCAGATTTAGAGCCTCTCATCAAATTGCTTCTGGCCAGACTGGACTGTCTGTATCTGCTGTGTCTCAGCAATCACTTTCCATGTTCTGTGCTATGCTTCCTTGGGCTCTCTTTCTCTCACATTAGCATTAAGGACCAAGAGAGTTTATGCTGTGGTGTAATGAGTGAAAGGGAGTCAGTGGACTTGCCTGTTTAGATGAAACAGAGCCAAGTGCAATATATTACCTCTCTTTTAATCAGTAAGGAAAGGGTTCATGTAGCAGCCAGAGTTTTTGGATCTGTATGACTGAACCCTGAAACAGCCATTAATGATTTCGGGGCTACATTTGTAAAAAAAAAAAACCAAACAAACATGCATAGCTAATGTCTTCTTCAACAATGAAAGTAAACGCAACTGATTGTATTTTTCTGTCCATCAAAACCACATTTAGAATCAGGTTCATTAATAGAAGCAGCATGTGCTGTTATGTTTCCATTCTACTGATACTCAAGACAGTGACTTTCCATGAATCTTGAACTGGTCCTCCCTTCTAATGTCTTCAGGATATTTATAATCTCACAGCTTTTCTCATCAAATATGTACCATTTACATGTGTGTATATGCATGCCTTTAATTGAATAAACACATGAGTGTTTATACATATGCACAGTATGTATACTTGTGCAAAGGTTCTCTGGTTTCATCAAAATAAAAAAAAAATTCTCATTATGGAAATACTTCCATTAATACAAATGACAATGGGAAGTTGACTGAGACACACATTTTAAGTGAACGTCTTGGGGTCCCAGAGTTTCCAAGCATCAGAGGAAAGGATCTCCCTAACACCAAACCAACACTCTACCAATATGGTGTATTTTAAAATGATACTTCAGTTATATAATTTATTAACATCAGTTTCACATTCAGTATTTCACATTCATCTGGTAATCCTTGTCATGACTCCTAAGCTTTTTAATTTTTTTTAGTTTTGTAAAATAATTCTGTTTCATCACAATAAGTGAAGAATAGAATTTGAATTACTTTTAAAACTTTCACCTCTGAAATAAAAATCTATTAAGTTTTACTATAGTTAATAGATGTATATGTAAGTATGCTTATGCATATATGCACACAAAAAGTTCATGTATATAGGTTATAGAAAAATTATATAAGCAAAATATGTATATTTGCATATATGTATATGCATTGTTTATATATATGGAATGGATATATATGTATATATCCATACATATAAACATATGTATAAAAGCATACATTCCATCAATTGATCAATGAAGTGCAGGCTTCAATAGCAAATAATCCAAATATTACTTTCATTCAGCTTTAGAATGCATTTTTGTACTTTTCATTTGAATATTGGGTGTGTGATGTTCTGGGGATTCATTTCAAACTAAATAATGGAGCCATGCTGTGAAAATGTAACTTTAGAGGAACTGGAAAGCTGCCCAACTTTCTCATTCTACCCCAGTGACAAACAACTCCCAGTAGAGGGTGCATGGCATCACCTCTGATGAAGGGAAAAAAAGTAGCAGCCTGCTTTGTCTCCATGCCTGTCTAGTTGGCTTCCGATTTCATCTACCAAACTTTCATCTTTCCAGAGAGTGGATGGGGAATAAGACACTCCAACAAGTAATTAGTCTCCTGTTTAAGCAAGGGTTTTTTCCTCCCCCCAGAGGAGTGCAGAGGATTATTTCAATTACTTAGCTGGACCTATCCTGAGGTGCTATTTTGTAGAACACTATTTATGAGATTGCTGAGAAAAAGCTACCTACTAGGAGAAAGAAAGTAGAGATATGGGTTTCTAGAGAGGAGTCTCCTGTGAGGATTTTGCACTCTGAAGGGATTCAGGAAAAAAAAAATTCCCATTTGGTTCTTTCAATACTTCCTTGCATAAAAAAAAAAAAGGAAGTCAATGAAGAGGGGGCAAGTACCTATTATTTAGCTACTTGATATTTATAGTTCTATGAGCAGAAACAATCCAACTTGATATTTAAAAATATGTATATTAGTTGCATAATTTAAAGTAATCATTGCATGGCTATTCTCTCCACCAGTTTCGTCTTTTGGACCTCATAATTTTTATTCTGTCCTTCCACAAATTCTCTAGAAAGGATCGGCCCAATGAACGGGAATCCTTCTTGTTCATAAGAATTCTTAATAATGACTGACTGTGTAATAAAGCTTCCCATGTTTATAGAGAAACAACCAACTCATCTTTTGTCTAAATTACCTGAATAAATAAGAAAACTCTTTTTTCTTCCTTTTAATTCATTCTATATTTCATAACAATGACTATGGCCCCTGAATTTTTCTTTGTATGTTTTAAGGTTCTGAAATTGTGATTTTGTTGTTACAGGGAACTTCCAGTCTTTAAATTTCTTCAACTGTTGCAAAATAACAGGTCATTTACAATTCAGAATTTGAGAGATTTCCTGGAGGTGTTGCTGGATCCATGACTTATCCGTGGTCGGTCATATGGCAAGTATGAGTCAGAGAGAGGACTTGAACCCAAGTTTTCCTTATTCCAGGGTCTGCATCCATTCCACTACACAATATTTTCCTTTTGGTATCAGAATATAAATGAGTTTATTGTGCTACAACATCAATTCCACTAAAACTACCTCAGTAAGTGGTGATTTAAAAAAAATACATTACTATTTCACCAAATAAACACTCTTCATAAATAATGCATGTGGAGAATGGAGAACTAAATATTTGCTTCCTTGGAAATACTTTTTAACTGAAGCATTTATTTATTTTTGGTTTTTGGCAGGTGAAAGAATTTTGTTCTGTGGCAATTTTACCCCTGTATATTATAAACATTTGAGTAGGCCAGATGCCACTCTTGCCTTGATGCAGTAATTCCTGTTAGCCAAAACTCTAGCAGTCCATAAATGCTTGACGGTAATATTTACAAAACCATTTGGATACTCAGACTGTTTAGAAACTATTTGCCATTTCCTCTCCAGCTCATTTTACAGATGAGGAACTGAGGCAAACAGGGTTAAATGATTTGCCCAGGGTCACAGAGCTAGTAAGTGTCTGAGGCCAGATTTGAACTCAGGAAGATGAGTATTCCTGACTCCAGGTTCTATCCATTGCAATATGTTTAATATGATTGCACATGAATAGCGTTTAACAAATTGCTTCCCATCTTGGGGAGGGGGGTGGGAGGAAGGGAGGGAGAAAAAAAATGGAACTCAAAATCTTATAAAGGTGAATGTTGAAAACTATCTTTACATATGCTTGGAAAAAATAAAATGCTATTAAATGGGGAAAAAAAACTGTTTGCATACAGAAACTTAGAATGTTGTTAAGATGTACTTACATAGACTTTTTTTGTTTTTTTGTTTTTTCTCCCTTTTACTATGTTTGTTCTTCTCCATCACACTATTCCCTAATAGAAACAATTGAGGGCTCAAATAGCACATTGTTATGATTATTATAATTGTCATAATTTATTTATTTATTTGTTCATTTATTTATTTATTTATTTTTACCTTGCACAGTAGGCCAATTTATTTTGAAACATCTAAGCCTGTGGAAAACTACAGAATTTTAGAATTCAAAGGGGATCTTATACATCTTTATATGCTTTCATAACTCCAGTAAGCCCCTTGACAATATTTTTTCCTACAAGCCAATCCAAATTCTAAAGGAGTCTTCCCACCAATAAGGTGCTTACTAACTTGTTGAATGACCTCCCATTTTTCCATCTTCACCTTATTTCTGTCCTTTGGAACAGTATGGATCTCTTGTTTTCCCTCTTCCACATGGTATTGGTTGTTGTCCTTCATTGGTCAAGGGGACCAAAATAACACCTTTACGTCGGAGTTAAGCTTACAATGTGTTTACCTGTGGCTTATCAGACTAATATGAGCTTGGGATCCTCTACCACAGGTTGGGCACAAATAACCAATGTGAACGTTTGGGGTGGATTCTCTAAATTTGTGCAGCTTATATTTTTTTGAGTTATTTCAATTCTGCTTTGCTCATAGAGCACAACGCCATCTCTGATGAGGGCACACCACGTTGGGCAGTCCTAAGCCAATGTCTCCCATGTCACACAATCAATTCCAAAGTTCTGCAGAGAGACCTTGATCATGTCCTTGTCACTTTTACTGACCACCATGTGAGTGCTTGCCTTGTATGAATTCCCATAAAATAGTCTTTAAGCCAAGTGTGTGTTTAGTATGTGAAAAATGTGGCCGGCCCGTTGGAGTTGCACTCTCTGCAGTAGAGTTTGAATGCTTGGCAGTTAGTTTGAGAAAGGACCTCAATATCTGGTAACTTACCCTGCCAAGTGATTTTCAGAATCTTCCAAAGACAATTCAAATGGAAGTAATTCAGTTTCCTGGTACAGCACTGGTGTACTGTCCAGATTTCATAGGCATACAACAACAAGGTAAGCACAACACTTCTGTAGACCTTCAGTTTGATAGTCAGTCTAATACTTCCTCTCTGCCACACTTTCCTTTGGAGCTCCGTAACACTGAGTTAGCCCTGGCAATGCAAGCATCAACAACATCATCAATGTGTATATCCCTGGAAAGTATACTTCCAAGGTAAGTGAACTTATCCATAATATTCAAAACTTCTCCATTTGCTGTAACCAACGGTGCAATGTATGGCTGATATTGTGCTGACTGGTGAAATAATTGTGTTTCGTTGATGTTACTTGTTATGCTAAAATTAGCACAAACAGCCAAGAATAAATCCATACTTTGTTGCATCTCAGCTTCAAAGGTTGCATTGAGTACACAATCATCTTCAAAACAAACAAAAAAAAAAACAAAAAAAAACATGCACTAACTAACTAACATTCCTTCCACTTTGATCTTGGCTTGCAGCCTTTTCAAGCTGAATAATTTACCACCAGTGCGGTAGCTGATCTTGATGCCATGTTGATCCTCATTGAAGGCATTTGACAACATGGTTGAGAACATCATGCTAAAACATGTGGGAGCAAACACACAGCTTTGTTTCACTCCATTGGTGACTGGGAAAGTGTGAGAGCATTGTCCATTATCCAGAACCCATGAAAGCATGCCATCATGAAATTGATGTACAAGACTGATAAGCTTCTCTGGGCAACTAAGTTTTGATATAATTTTCCATAAGCCCTATGGACTGACCGTATCAAAGTCCTTGGTCAGATTGATGAACATTGTGTACAGAACTTTTTTTTTTTCTGTTCCTGGCATTTCTTCTGGAGTTCTTAGGCAGCAAACGCTATATCAACCATTCCTCAGACCTTTCTGAAGCCACACTGGATCTCAGGTAGATGACCATCTTTCAGGTGAAGGATCAGCCTATTAAGGAGGATTCTGACAAGAATCTTGCTAGCATTTAGTAAGAGATAGAGATGCCCCGCCCCCCGGCATGATTATCAGAGGACTATATTTCCTTTATCTTTATAGAGATGGACAATGGAGGGGTCCTTGAACTCCTGGGGGATAACCTCCTCTTGCCATATAACTGGGAAAATTTCAGTCAACTATTTTATCAGTAATGGACTCCCTACCTTGTAAACCTCAGCTGGAATAGAATCAGCACTAAGACCTTTGATAAAGGAGAGGAGACCTATGACATTCAAAATCTGTTCTTCATTTGGAAATTTGTTTAGGGAGGGATTGACTTCAACCTGAGGTAAATGGTCAATGGTGTCAGCATTGATTGATGATGGTCTGTTGAAGCACTATGGAAGTGTTCAGCCCATCTCTCCAGGATCATGTCATTATCACTAATCAATGTGGTTCCATTGGCACTCAGTAGTTGAGATTTGCCATAGGTCTTTGGCCTATAAATAGCCTTCAGGGCATCATAAAAATGCTTTTAATTGTTACTACCAGTGCAAAATTGAATTTCATCTATCTTCTTACTGAGCCAAGAATCCTGCATCTTTCTAAGCTTCGCTTTGTGCTTTACTTTCAATGGAGTTAAATTCTGCCTTCTTAGAGATGGATGAACTACCCTGCTGGTAAACCCTGTGGAGTTCTCATTTTAATTTATCAAGTTCTGAATTTCCCCATCATTTTTGTCAAATCAGTCATGATGTTTGCAAGTGTTCTGACCCAGATGACTAAATGCAGTGCTGTACACCAAATCTCTGAAAGCTTCCCACTCCTTTTCTGCTTTACTGTTGCCAACTATGTGTTGTCTCAACTTCCCTTCCAAGTTAGCAATGAACTGTTCTAGCTGAGAGAGGTACTCTAATCTGTTAACATTAAGTCTTCTGGTAGTCATTTTGTCTCGGTGCCACCACTTTTTTTTTAATTTGCATATTTAGCTTGGAGAGGATAAGTCAAGGATCAATCTAGCACTCTGCACCACACATGGCCTTTGTCACTATCATGTCCTGTCTGTCTCTTCTCCTTACAATTACAAAGTCTATTAAATGCCAATGTTTGCTGTGAAAGTGCATCCATGTTTTATTGGATTTAGGTAAATGGAAGACAGCATTGGTGATGAGGTCATGAGATACACAGTGAGTCTTCTGTCATAAGAGGCCTATTGCTGTTGCTGTCTCCATTTCCATTCCTCCCAAGGACTCCCTGCAATGTCTGGTAGCCTGAGCCTACTGCTAGCATTAAAATCACCCAGAATTATTAGCTTGTCCTCATTTGGCACATTGATGATAAAGGTATCCAGGTCTTCTTAAAATTTTTCTTTTACCTCATCAGGGTTTGTCATGGTGGGAACATAGGCATTGATGATGGTGGCACGGCATTTTCCTGTAAGTGGCAATCACATTATCATGAGCCTTCAGGTGGGCATATAAATTTGTTAACTGGATTAGTTTTGAATGCAAAAACTATGCCAGCTTCATGGTGTTCCTTTTCACTGTGGCCACTCCAGAAAAAAACATATTAGTTCCAACTTCAGTGAAGTGGCCTTCATTTTCCATCCTTGTTTCAATCAGGGCTGCTATTTAGATGTAATATGTGGTGAGTTCTCTCACAACAAGAGCTGTTATTCTTTCAGGTCCACTGGATTTTATGTTGTCTAGAAGTGTGCACACATTTCATGTACTAATAGTGAGTGGAATCATCTCTGCAGAAGTTTTTGTGCATTTGTTTTTGTGTTTTGACCGCAGGGTGGGATCCCTGTCTGCCATAGTTGGGTAAACAGAAAATTTTAGGGCACCTTTTCTAACCCCTTCCTCACCAGGAGGTGAACAGTATGGTCCTTAATAGGCTGCTCAAACACCTATGGGACTTCCAAGTCCCACTGCTGCTTCTAGTGCGAAGATGACCGTTATGGCCTGGGCCACCTATGTGAAGGGTTGTGACTACACCTCCCAGTGTATCTGCACCTGCTGCTTTGTTACTTGCCTGTTACCACAGGACTTCAAGATAGATTTTAAAAACTGGTATGGGTGATGTCTTTTGATTTGTCTGTAAACTGGATTCAAATAAGGCGGAGTTGGATAAAGTTGTTGACCTCACTCTCTCTTCTAGAGTCATCACCGTTCAGTGGCAGGACAGAGATGACATGAATGGTGATAACTTGAGATGTAGTAGATGACCTTGGTGCCTTTGATGGCTGATCAAGCTCTTAGTGATTCACTGTGTCTGTTTCAACTGTCTTCATAGATGTTAGAACAAATTTTTTTTCTCATCTGTCCATTGCACCAGGGTAAGTCTTCACATGCTTCAGGTAGATAGCCCCAAACACAGCTATGGGTTTGAGACCCCCTCAGTTACCCTCAACCTGGGTTAGCCTGTATGCTGAAACACTTTACTGGAGTGTGACTGCTGCACATGCTACATTTTCTTGGAGATATA
Source organism: Trichosurus vulpecula (assembly GCF_011100635.1). NCBI lineage: Eukaryota > Metazoa > Chordata > Mammalia > Diprotodontia > Phalangeridae > Trichosurus > Trichosurus vulpecula. The sequence continues at coordinate 380,064,591 of NC_050576.1, forward strand.
GGTGAGAATTAGGCAGGTCAGATAGATACAAAAGGTGGAAAAACAGTCCTCAAAAGGGTTCAACAGCCCTCAAACTAGAGGTACTAGTCTTCTCTGAACATACCCTACCCTTCTTCCACATGAAAGCATGTCAGATATGTGAAGATATATGCCATGAGTACCTATACTATTTTCTTTTCCAAGTTGAATATATTCACTTTCTATAGTTTTATTCTTAGGACATGATTTCTGAATACCTGATAATCTTGATAATAATTAATTAATTAATATTAATCTTGATATATATGCCTCTAGACATACTAAAGTATGATGTCCAAAGTGGAGCAATGATACTCCAGTTATGTTTTGACTAGTATATAGTCACTGCTAGTGATCCAGACACTATCCTTCAATTAATTCAACAAAATATAAGAGACATTATGACATAGTAGATAATGAGTCTGCCTCAGATTCAGATTCCTCAGAGTAAGGAATACCTGTGTTAGAGATCCATCTCTGATTCATATTGACTATGTAACTATATGCAATCTATTTAATTTCGCGGCATCATGGATTACCAGGTGCAGGACAGTAGTTATTCTGTAATGGTAGATCATTGGATAATAGATTTAGTATTGCAAGAGATCAAAGATACTATTGAATTTAACCTGCTGTGTTGGTAACCAAAAATGGGCTCCTTAGCACTTAGTCCAACAAGTGCCCTTGAAGAGTTTGGCTTTTGTTTGCCTTTGAGTAACTCAGTGTATTTCATTGAGTCTTACTAAGTGCTAAGCCCCAGGGCCCAAACCCCTATTAGGTGTAAAACCTTAGTGGGTATGGATTGGCAACTAAGGTGGGGCCCAAGGTAGGGCTAACTCCAGGGAGGGCCTAGTTTACATGTCTGGGAGAGCAGAGGCTCTTAGACCACGTGGGTTTAAGTCAGCCTCTCTGTGACGATTCTAGGTCACGTGGGTGAATCGCATGTGTGACTTGCCCCTTGACGCTGAAAAAGATATAAAAACCAGGGGTTGGCTATCTGTTCTTGGAGCTCTTTGCTGCAGCAGTGGTGGCTCGTTACTCTGGGCCAGCCCTTGTTCTGAGCTCCCGGGCTGAACCTAGATGTTGGTAACTATGAATGGTATTGGGTGTGTCTGTTGATATTTGTAATTTATTTGTATTTGTTCTGAAGTTCAGGGTGCTGGATTTTTCCCCTGAACTAAGTGAATACTGTCTGTATGCTGGATTAAAGTAAACTTGTCAACCCCTTAGCCTTGCTTTCCTTAGTTAAGTAGATCAAAAGAACCTGTGCTGTTGGCAGCTTTCCGGGTGCTGGCTGTGGGGGGATCTTACACCCCCACAGAAGCTGCTAGCCGGATTGTTGAAACACCTGCTCATCTTATAGATTACTAAATTTTAGCTTAAAAGTTGTGTCTAAGAGTGTAATGCCAATCAAGGCAGCATACCTGCAGACTGCTGCTGCTGTGAATACTTTTAAGGATCTAATCACACAGTATAATTAACTCTCTATTCAGAACCTAAACATTGTTCAATAAACTAAATCATAACATTTGTAGCAATATCCTTAAGCAAAACATATCCTTCAATACATATGTTTATATACATATATATATATATATATATATATATATATATAACATATATATATATATATATGTTTACATATATCTCATAACACTCAGTATATCATATGACACATGGCATATATCATTGCATTCAGTAGCATTTCCCAAAATACTTGTTTACACAAGCAGCCAGTCCAGGCCAGGGTCTTCCCTAGCACAACATATCATCCTTAAGGGGTAGCAGAAAATACAAACACCATCCACCCCCAGGTCACAGTAAGTTACAATCTCTTCAATCAATACAGAGTGTCCAAGTAAAGTCCTCTTTTATCTTGACTCAAGGCTGACTTCCAAAGCCCATGGTTCCTCCTCCATGGGCCGATAGCTCCCAGCTCTTACCTGGGTTCACATGCAAGCAGCTATTTGCTCCTGCTCCTTGTCTCAGCTCACAGGGACTGTTCCACTCCAAGTTCTTCCTACTCCTGCCTGACAGCATACTCCATGTGCTCCTGCACACAGCTTCTGTTTCTAGGAAAACAAAGCTTAACAGGGCTACAACAATATTAACACACATTACCAGCACCATCATTAACACAGATCAACACATTAACACATTAACAGATTAATATATTAACACAGATCAACAGACAGGGTTTCTGTCTGAGAAATCAACACGGATCAATAGACAGGGCTTCTATCTTAGAAATTAACACAGATTAACAGAGGGAGCACCGACATCACAAACATTATTTCTGTCAGGGCTCCCCACAAGCAAATTCCCCTGGCCCACTCACACTCACTTCTCTCTTTCAACTCTGCTTCTCTCTCTACTTACATCGCTCCCTGCAAGCAATATATGCTGTTACCAATCAAAGACTCTTCTTGATTCAATCCAAAAACTCTTAATTCAATCAAAGGCACTTGATTGGCTTAGTGCTTAGAAAAATGCCAAAAGAAAATACAGAAAAAAAAATCTCACTTTGCTTGCCATTACAAAGGGTTACAGATATAGAGTGTAGGAGGAAGGATTTGGACCCACCTATTCCTGTCTGCGAAGAAATTTCCTCATAAGGAGATGCACATACCAATGAAATCAAGTATGGACAAGAAATAAAGGATTTTGTTACCCTTAGCATCTTTATCATCTTGTTGGTTCATATAGAGCTTGATGTTAGCTAAAATCCCCACATCTGCTTTTTTGTTTGTTTGTTTGTCCATCTCCAACCCCCCCTCCACTACATACAGAAAATGGTACAAAGCTTACTGTTACATCTTCTACATAGGTCAAAATGAAGAACTTTACATTCATCCTTGTCAAATTTCATTTTATTTTTTGGTAGCTCAGCAGTTAAAATTTGTGCAGAATAGCTCAAACTCCTTAATTCAAAGCTTCCAACTTTGTATCATTCAAAAATGTGCTAAGGACACTTTCCATGTCATTTGTTTGATTATTGATAAAAATATAAGATAGGAAAGCATACCAACAATTTACTGCATATTATTAGCAATCCTTCTCCATTTTGACATTGATCAAGTAATCAGTATTCTTTGGGTACTGTTGTTCAGCTCATTTAACTAGCCTAATACCTAGATTCTGTCTTAACCTCAAAAATATTGAAAAGTTTGATAAATTCCTTACTGAAACAAATATATGTTTTGTTTATAGGATATGTGATCTACCAACACAGTAAGACTTTGAAAAAAGTAGAATATTTCTAGGCATAGGAGATAGATTTTTATTAAAATAATCATGAGGGACTCTAAAAATTCACAAATATCTGTTCAAGTAAATTATTTTATAATTGTTCTGAGAACTGGCATTTTATGCCACTTTCTAATTTACATAATTTGTCCTATTTTTCCAATTAAAATAAGTGCATCTTCTGACATCTTTCTTTCTTTCTTTCTTTTTCTTACTTTTTGAAAACTTTTAAGGGGCTAGCTAGAATTCAATACTTTTAAGTTAAAAAGATTTAATAAAATGTATCCTCTGTTTATAATATATGACAAATGCTATGGGAAAATCAAAAGACAAATGTACCCCGCTTTCAAAAATTCCCATTTCTTTTCAAAGATAACATAGTAACAGCAGGGTGGCTCAGTGGATGGAATAATGGACTAGGAATCAAAATGGCCCAATGTGAAATCTGTTATCAGACATTTATTAGCTGTGTGACCTTACACAAGTTATTTAACCTCTTCTATTCCACAATCCATTCTAAATGAATATGAAACTACTATATTAAAGGTCATACTATTAAAATTTAGAGTAGGAGCAGGACATATACCTCTTACAGCGTTGGATAACACATATAATCTTAACCAAACAAGAGATAGAGGCAGTTACAAAAATTACAAAAGATAAGTGGATAACATTGAATACATGAAACTATAAAGTTTCTACAGAGACAAAACACTTAGGATAAAAGGAAGCAATTAAATGGGGAAAAATAACTTTGTATCAAATTTCTGAAAGTCTCCTAAAGATATGTATACAGATAGATAGATGGATAGACAGACAGAGAGACAGATAGATAGATAGATGATAGATAGACAGATAGATAGATGATAGATTAGATGACTAATAGCCATTTTGCAATACTCTACTTCAAAGGACCATTAACATCATGGGATGATGTCTTGACTTGAACATAAATGAGGCAGAGTTGCACAAAGTTCTCAGCCTCACTCTCTCTTCCAGAGTCATCAAAATCAAGTGGCAAAACAAAAGTCAATATGACTGGCAATGGCCCAAGATGCAGTGGACCTCTAAGCTCTAAGGCACTCCATAGCACCTGCTTTAGCTGCCTTCATAGCCACTGGAACAAATCGTTCTCATCCACCCATTCTATCAAGGGAAGTCTTCACAATCTTGGAATAGACATCCCCCTAACTCACCAACAGGTTTAAAGTTTGTCAGTTACCCTTAACCTGATTTAGTCCATCTGCCAAGATGGTTTCCCACAATGTGGCTTCTGTGCATGTTAAAGCTTCTGGTAGGCACAGATGAAAGTTGGATGAAAGTGAACAACAAAGGTGGATTAGCAGTCCTAAAAGAGTCTCAGCTAGTCCTCACATCAGAGGTGCTAGTCTTCCTTAAACATTCCAGCTAGGGGATAGAATCGGATAGAGTACTGGGCCTGAAGTCAGGAAGATGCATCTTACCAAGTTTAAATTTGGACTCAGACACTTGCTATGTGATAGTGGGCAAAACACTTAACCCTGTTTGTCTCAGTTTGGTCATCTATTAAATAAGCTGGAAAAGGAAATGGGAAAACCATTCCAATATCTCCAATAGTAAGTGGTGAAAAGATCTGAACAAATAATTCATCAAAAAAATTTCAAAGTATTCACAGCTACATGAAGAAATGCTTCAAATCACCAATAATAAGAGAAACAGCAAATTAAAATAATCCTGAGCTTTTACCTCACACTCTTCAAATAGACAAAGATGACAAAAAATGGCTATTGTCAATGCTGGAGGGACTGTGGAATGATAGGCACACTAATACATTGATAGTAGAGCTATGAAATGGTATACTTCTTTTGGAAAGCAATTTAGAATTGTGAAAGTAAAGTGAATAAAATGTCCATAGCTTTTGATTAAGAGACTCCATTGGTGGACTCACCCCAAGGAAGCCATCAGTAAAATGAAAGTCTGTAAGCACTTATTGTGATAGCAAAGAATTGGAAACAAAGCACAGGGTGTTGACACATAGGCAAAAATGCATATTTTCAAGAAATGAAATGAATGAAATTTTCAACAACAGTTTTGCTTAATTGGAATATTAACAAATAACATCTTCAATATGATTTCCATCATTTGTAATGCAAAGGATGATGTGCTTTGCAAGATTCACGTGAACTCAATGCAATAACTCTATATTGCCATCAATTTCAGCACATTCACTCTTTATGTATTCAATCAAGTGTGCTGCATCTGTGATTTTCATTGAGTACACCTTCTCCTTTAGCATGCCACAGAAAAAGAAGTCAAGGGGGCTAGGTCTCTTAATATACCAAATATTTCAAAATATTTATTTTTGCCTATGTGTCCAGACCTTAGGGGACACCCTGTAGATGTTCTTTGGAGAATAGTTAAACCAATTAATTCCATTAATATAATGGAATATTACTGTGTGATAAGAAATCATGTATATGATGAAAATAGAAAAGCACTTAATCTACATGAACAGATTTGAAGGAAAATAAGTAGAGCTGAGAAGAGAACACACATAGTAACCAAAACAATATAAATGAAAAGAACAAGCACAAACAACAACAAAATCAACAGTGAATGCAAGAAATTAAAAATATCAAGCATGACTAGAATAAAAAGATATGAAAAGGTCACTGTCACCACCATCACCATCACCAATCCATCTCTTCTTGGAGGTAAGCAGTCCAGATATGTTAGACATTGCACATAATTACAGACTTTTCCAATGTAGCAACCAGTTGTTCTGAGTTCTTTTTTTCCCCTTTAATAAATACTATTTGTTATATGGAATGGCTTCCCTTGAGAGGGGGAGGAATCCTGGGGATAATGATGATGATACAAAACAACAGAATACAAAACCAAAAACTTATTTAAAAAAATATTGACTGCTTCAGTTAGTATCATTGTCAAGTCTCTGGAATTTTTCTATAAGCAAATAGGTACAGTTTTATCTACTCTTTACTTATATTTATGCCTTTTATTTGTAAATTGCTGTTGCTAGCATTTCCAGAAGTATCTCAAATAATAGTGAGGAAAGCAGGTGTCCTTGATTCACTCTGTTATTTATTGAAAAAGGTTCACTGTATCTCCTATTGCATATAATCAACTTGATTTTAGATGATTTATGCTATGTAAAAAAAAAAATCCTTCTGTCCATATAATTTATAAGGTTCTGTGCATAAAAGTTTTACACTTTATCAAAGGATTTTTAAGCTCTCTGTCTGGTCTGATATCAGTATTCTGTATTGTTTAAGGGAATCCTCTATTTCTTTTATGTTTTCAGCTTTGCTAGTATATAACTGTGCATAGCATGGTGTAAGTATTCTTTTTTATTATTTCTGGTTTTATTGTGATTTGACCTTGTGCATTTGTATTTAATTGATTTATTTTCTGCCCTCTTACAGATCAGATCAGCCAAAGGTTTGTCAATGTGGCTTTTCAAAGAAACAGCTTTTAGTTTTACTCACCACTTATTTGTTTTGTTTCCAATTAATTGCATTTTTAATTTTTAATATTCCCCTTTTGTGCATATTTATGATTTATTTGCTGGCTTTCTATTTTTTAAGTGTATATTCAGTTCATCAATCTCTTTTTCTATTCTGTTAATATATAAATATATATATACATATATATATGTATGTATGTATATATATATATATACATATATATGTATGTATGTATGTATATATTAGTAGGGAAATGATTTTTCCCCTGAGGATTCATTTAACTACATCCCAGAAAATTTGGTATGTTATTTTATCATTATACTTTTCTTTCTCATAATCATTAATTGCTTATATGATTTGTTCTTTGACCCACTCATTATTTAGAATTTGTTAAGTGTCTCTTTAGATCAATGTCTTTTGTGAAAGTGTTAGTACTTAGTATGAAGAGCAGTTCTATTTAAGACAGAAAACTGCCAAACTCATGGAACTATTTCTGGGCTCTATAGAGCATTCTAACCATTTATTCATTCATCCAGATGCTGTGTGCTGGCCAATCAGAATGGAGCTCACAGGAAAAAAAAAAACAAACAAACAATAGTTCAAGTTAACTCTTTAAGGCAGTTTGCCAAGATAACATAGCAGTCACAAAACTCCCTCTTCCTTCCTTCCTTCCTTCCTCCTCCTTCCTTCCTTTTTTCTTTTCTTCTTTTTTTCCTTCCTCCCTTTCTCCCTCCTTCCCCCTCCCTCCCTCCCTTTCTTTCTTTCCTTCTTTCTTTCTTTTTGTTTCTTTCTTTCCTTCTTCCTTCCTTCCTTCCTTTCTGTTTACTTATCATGCTTAAAATGGAAGTAAAGAACATCAAGTCTTTATGAAAAGCTTCACTTTTCTCCAATGTTAGGTGGCAGTAAAGGATAAGAGCTGCCACTGGGAACTCTGAGGTAATGTAATCAGTTCTCTCCAAGAACTCAGCAATTGTTAAGCTGAAGCCTCCTCTCAACTGATTGCTTTTAGCTGTCATAGATCAGAATTAGAAGCTTTTAAGACCCTCTACTTTCTTCAGTTCTTTTCAGGTTCCTTTATCTCTCCAGCTGCTGGCCTGTGATGCCTCTTGTCTTTTCCATTAATGCTTAATACAATTAACACAAAGAAAACACAAGTGTTCCATCAGCCACCACAGCACCATCCATATGTGGAACCATCAGTTACGGCAAATGAAGTTATGAATGCTTTGGATAACTTCACTTACCTTGGTAATGTACTTTCCAGGGATGTACACATTGATAATGAGATTGACGCATGCATTGCCAGAGCTCACTCAGTGTTTGGGAGGCTCCAAAGGAAAGTCTGAGAGAGAAGAGGTATTAAACTGATTACCAAACTGAAGGTCTACAGAGCCATGGTGCTGACCTCGTTGTATGCTTATGAATCCTGGATGATCTACCAGCACCACACCAGGAAACTGAATTCCTTCCATCTAAATTGTCTCAGGAAAATTCTGAAGATCACCTGGCAGGATAAGGTACCAGACACTGAGTTCCTCACTCAAACTAAACTGACAAGCATTCAAACTCTGCTTCAGAGAGCACTAACTCTGATGGGCTGACCACGTTGTTGGAATGCAAAATGTATGCTTGCCAAAAAGACTATTTTATGGAGAACTCACACAGGGCAAGTATTCACATGGTGGTCAGAAGAATTTTGAGTTCTTCCAAAGAACTTTAGAATTGATTGTGTAACATGGGAGACATTGGCACAGGATTGCTCAGCATAACATTCCCACAGTCAGAGAAGGTGTTGTGCTCTGTGAGTAAAGCAGAATTGAAACAGCTCAAAGGAAATGTAGGATGTGCAAGTTTGGAGTATTCACCCCAAGTGACATGGACTGTTTGTGCCTGACCTGTGGTAGAGCATTCTGAGCTCATATTGGCCCAATCAGCCACAGTCGGGCACATTAAATCTTGACTCAAGCATAATGATGTCATTTTGGTCCTCTTTGAGAATGAAGGGCAACAACCAACCAATAGCTCTCAATAGAACTTTTTTTTTTCTCCTATCAAATCAACAGTAATTTTAAAAACCAAACATCAGTCTATAAACTTGATTTCTTTGTGTGTCTGTCTTTCTCTCGTTTTGTCTCTCTGACTCCATTACTCTATCTCTCTGTCTCTGTCTCTGTCCCTGTCTCTCTTCCCTCTCTTGTCATAAGACATATATGTAAATTCTAGTCCAAATAAGTATAGAATAGGGGGTGGAGGGTGGGATTGACTAGATCATAGGCTGCTCTATCAAAAAAAAATAACCTTTTTAAAGAACAAAAGAGTGATTTTCCATTATATATAAAATATTATATGTAACCTAATTTGAAACTGTTCCCTTCTCAATAAATCTCTGAGTACTGAATTTGCTAGTTATATTACAATTAAAAGCATCCTTGAGACTATTATGTGAAGGACCCAGCCAAGAACTTTTCAATGACTTACCTTAACCTCTAGAGTTCTTTTTAATATTAGGACATTTTTAATGTTCACATTTTAACAACAAGCAATAATCTAATCTTCAGATCTGTTTTATAAGATATCTCTGTGGAATTAAGCATGTAATAGAGATTGTCTCTGAATTATAAACCATTCAATCTCTGCAAATTCCTCTTTTGCTGAGGTCAGTCTAGTCCTGGAACTGGAAAGCACATTAGCCTTCTATCTACCTTCCAAGATGGATTCACTAATGGGAGGAACTATCCTTTAAGATATTGCCATTTGGTATGCAGCAATTTGGTGCAGGAAGGGGCAGAAAAAGAAGTTATATGAAAGGAAAACATATAAAGCAATTTATAAAAGATGTCAACATTGCCTCTTTCATATATGAACAGATCGGTGTCTGGAAGAAAAAAGAAAAAAAGAATGTTTATTAAATTAAAAACTAGTACTTTCTCTGGATGCTATCTTCATCCAGAGAAAGAACTGTGAAGTTTGAATACAGATTGAGGCGCACTACATGCTCGCCTTTTTGCTTCTCTTTTGTTTTTGTTTTTGGGGTTTTTTGGGGTTTTTTTTGGTTGTGTCTCTTCTTTCTCATGATTCATTCCATTGGTCATAATTCTTCTCCACAACTTGACTAGTGTATAAATTAATTCAATGCGAAAAAAAAATTAAAAACTAGTAAATTATCATGTAAAGAAAGTCTTTATGGTGGAGATATGAAAAAATTGATTGCAAAAGAGATAGAAAATGAAGTGCGACACAAGTGTAAAATATCTAAATACTTTGTAAGTGATAAAGGGTATTGTCTCTATTTTGTGCAGACAATGCAAAAAAAAAAAAAATTAAAGGGCCAAAGAAAGATATTTTATTTGCTAAAGACTGATAAAAAGAAGCAAGACACTCAAAATTGTTTAATTGGGTTTTATGTAGAAAGCCATATTAACCTGTATCAAGCTTTGTGTTGTAAAAGAATCAATCATAACAGGAAGCACCTAAGAACCTCTGGTTGGTTCCAGGAGCTCACAGTACACTCTGCTGCCACATCTGGTTTGAGAGAAAGAAAGCTTTGCTAAGAATTCTGCTAACTACAAATAAATTGACTGAAGCTTAGCGAATGAAGAGCTGGATGAGCTTGTCAATATCATACACAGAGATAGCCTGAAGACTTTTGTAGTTCTTGGATATAAATATTATAGCTAGCTAAATGAAAATTAAAATGTTTTCTCAGTGCCCTTTCCAGTTTGAAGATCCTTTTCTTTGTTGAAAAAAGCAGAATAGTAGTCATATATAACTGCCTTTTTTCTGTCATCATTTAATATTCCTCAAACATTAGCCCATCCATTTCTTGATCTTACATTTACTCTAACAACTTTGAAATGAAATTTGTTTTTCTTTAGCAATTTTTGAAAGCCTCAGTTGATTTTGGATTTAATTTACTAAGATCCTTCCTATTTATACTTTTCCTTTAATTTTTAACATTTTGTTCATTCACAAGTTAATTAAAAAATATATAGTTATATGGATTTCTTTAGGTAGCTGTCCATTTTCTTTCTAATTGGGATTAATCTTGATTATTTGATCAAAATTATTCTTTGTAGTATACTATATCCCTCTTCAGCATCATTAGCAATAAAATTATTTATATACATACACACATGCATGCTTGTATGCATGTGCAAATATATATGTAGGTATGTGTATACACAAAATACAAAAAATGTACATATATATATGTGTGTGTGTGTGTGGATATATTATATATATGCTAGTTAGCTGTTTTATATCAATAAATAAATTGAACAAAGAGATCCCAATATTTATTCCCGAATATGTAAGAAATGATCAGATTACCAGAACAAACAAATAACTTTTCAAAAAACACCAAAATATGAAGACTCTCAAAGGAAATCATGGAAAAACATCAAGAAGGAATAGGGCCTAGCAATTCCAGATCATGAAGTGTGCTGCGAAGCAGCAATCGTTAAATGTTTGGTGCTAGTTAAAAAATAGAGATGATAAGTACTACAGATTACCTATACAACCTCCACAAGAACTTAAACATAATAACATAGGGTTTAATAAACCCACAGACCCAATTACTCAGGTAAGAACTCACTATTCAACAAAAAACACCTGGAAAACTAGACAGCAATCAGGCCAAAGTTATATATAGACTGACATCTGACTTAGATAAAATATGTGGCATCAGAAGCAAATTAGAGGGGCAAGGCGGGGGAGGGGGGGGGGGATAGTTTTTAGGATCTTTGGATCTTTGAATAAGGGAGGAGTTCATGACCAAAAAACAAATGGAAGGGACTGTGGAAGATAAAGTGGACAATTCTGATGTTGATGTTAGTTGATTATATAACATTAAAAAGGTTTTGTACAGACAGAAACCAATATAGTTAAAATGAGAAGGGAAACAGTTAACTGGGGTGGGGTGGGGAGGGATCTTTGCATCCCATTTCTCTGATAATGGTCATGTTTCCAAGGTGTATGTGTGTGTGGGGGGGGTGGGTGTGTGAGTGTATGTTTAAGTTCAATAGGAAAAAAACAAACATTTCCCAATAGATTAAAGGCAAACAAGTATTAAATTATTAATGGATAGATTTCAAAGGCAGAAATCCAAGATATCAATAACCATGAGAAAAATGAACCAAATCAATAACAATTAGATTATAGCTAATTAAATCATATCTATCAGATTGCTGAAGATGACAAAAGAGGCAAATCACAAATATTGGTGAGGTTGACAGAAAACAGGTGCACAAAAGCACTTTTGGTAAATCTGTTAACTGGCTTAACCATTCTTGACAACAATTTGGGACTATGAACCAAAAGTTACTAAACTATGCATATGCTTTGACTTATCAAGACTACTACCAAACCAATGCACTAAAGAGATTAGAGGAAGAGGAAAATGACTCAAATGCAGAACCAGGAGAACTTTATACAACACTATTACAAAGCAAAGCAATTTTGAAAGACTTGAGAACTCTGATCAATTTCAATTACAATCCCAAAGGAATGGAAATGCACCATGTTTGCCACATTCGGACACAGAAAGGTTGGAGGACTCAAAATGAAAAATGGGACATACATTTTTAGACATGACCAATATAGAAATATGCTTTGCTTGACCAGACATATTTATTATGAGGGCTTTATTTTTGCTCTCTTGTTATTACTGCATGGGAAGCAGGTGTTGAGATTGGAGGGAGAGAATATCAATGCTTGTTAATTGAAAAAATGCAAAATAATGTATAGCTCCTAATCACACATATGTATTCTGTGTAACAATAGATTTATTAGCTACTGGGCAATCTTTATTTTGCCCCCAGAAAAAAGCAGAAAATGCAAAAGAACCACGCTATAATCTTCCTCTCTGGGGCTTCCCACTTTCTACCAGAGGCCTCAAGTGCTATATATACAATATGACTCTGTGTTTCAGACTCTCTCAAGAATGGAATTTAATTTGGAGTTGCCAATAGAGAACATTCTAACATTTCAGCTTTAAGCCACTTGGAGATTCTTACAGACATTCAGCATTATGATATGATATAAGTCCTTGGACTCCCTCATAATAGAATCACATAAGGGTGCACCTAGAAGGGAACAGACTCTAAAGGGCACTTCCAAAATTGAACCTGTAAAGTGATGAGAAATGTCACAATAGATATTTGGCATATTTATTTTCTTTTTCCTCACAAGCATATATAGTAGAAAAATTATTTAGTGAAACGTCAACAAAAAATAAAAATTTAATTTCCTTCAGATATTTGTAAAAGATAAAATGCCACAATGTAACATATGCAAGCTGACGACAGAATACTTGATATGACCACTTAAATAATCTCCTCTAGAAAATGACCCTGTGGAGAAAGTGCTCATTTTTTAAAATAACATAAGCCTCACTTATATAAGATACAATCTTGTGCTTACAGTCAGGAAGCTTAACACTCTGCTGGAAAGAGATGAACTCTTCTATTAGGGCTTTCCAATTTGACATTGTCTTTTTCAAGTACCATGTAAGTACTCTCTTCACACTGTATATCTACCAAATAGTGTAATATCTCAGGCTCAGAGTTAGATGCTTGTAAGCTAAGTGTTCCAAGTCTGATCTTAGCATTTATATAGAAATTTGAAACCACATTGGATAGCACAAAAAGTCTCCTTTAATTTAGCCACAAAGTTAGACTTTTTTTAAGGGAGTGCATTTTATAATATTTATAGTTACGACTCATGACCTTTTCAGTTTTCTGTTTAGTTTCTGTTTTGTTTTGTTATTAGTGCTAGTCAAAAGGAAACCTTTTGGATTTTGTATGATTTCTTTTAGCAGATTTCAGATCCCCCCTCAGAGCTTTTGCTACAATATAAAAATTATATTGCTTCCATGAGACAATATGGAATCCATGCTTATCTTCTCATGCACTGAGTATACTTTCCCTTACATTCCCCAGGACATTTGTCCAGGAAGGGAGTCAGGATACATCTTGCTCCCTACTGCACTTCCAGATTCTTCCTTTGTTCGCATTACTTCTCCACCTCTCCTCCTTTGAAATTTACTCTGATATAAATTTTTCTTCTATCCAAATTGTGGTGGCTATTTTGTACCAACTCCCAGGTTATTCTTCTTTCTTTCTCAAGGAGCCTCAGTACCTGGTTCATATCTTCCTTTCAGCCCTAACTCCTGCCCATATACTAAGGGATTTCAATATCTGTACTGATGCGTGATCAAATTCCCTATGCTCCAAATTCCTCTGTCTCTATAAACCCCGTGCCCAACTTTTACTTTAGCCATGCAAAGTCATGGTCACATACTGGATCTCTCCCTTTGCACAATTATTTTACTTCCTTGATTTAAAAAAAAAAAGACAAAAAACATCCTGATATTCTTCTCTATGACCATCATTCCATCTTGACCACTCTTTGTATATCACCTCTCCTAAATTTATTCTTCTCCCTCATCATAATCTCCAACTTCCCAGATTTTCTCAGGCCTTTACCTCTGCTGACTTCACATTCTTCTGCTCCCAATCTTGACACTATATTTAACTGATTCAGTTTTATTTTTTTAACCTGTTCTTGAAACCCTTGCCCCTTGTTCTATCACTAGTTCCCAAACTCAAGCCTTGGATTACTCCTACCATGTACCTCTTCTTCTTACTCACATGTTATTGAGTTCCTATGAAGGAAGTCACACAATTCTGCTCACTAGGTACCTTATACATTGTTATCAGACTGCTACTGGGCCCTACCTGCAACAAGTCAATCATATTATTTCCTCTTATTTGATTCCCTATCTCATTATCCACTGATGATATCTCAAAATTTTTCTTCTCTCCTCAAGACTACCATACCCAACTTCCCCAATCTCTCTTAGCTAATGAACTTGACTATTACTTTACTGAGAAAATGAGGCCATTCACATAATCTCCTTCTTTTCCACTTCTTTTTCATCTCAAAACCCTGTGACATTTTCTTTACTAATTCCTTTCCTACAGTTTCAACTATTCTCAGTTCATAGTTAAGGCTATACATGAAAGGTAGGGCAGGCTTGCCCAAGGTATCCCTTTCTATTGTGAAATTAGGGACTATCCATTTTGATTAAAGTCAGTAAAAAAACCTTTTAATTTTAAAGTATGAGTTATATTATTCAATAAAAACTGAATTGTGTAGGATATAAGACGTCATAGAAATATGTAAGAAACCCATGTCCATCGGAAATATCTATCCCCACTACTATGATGCCACCTGATCATTAGTTTTTCCATTCCTCTCTGACTATTATTTTATTAAAACTTTGACCTATGTAAGTAGCACTGTCAGGCATGCCCACTGTGTGGTAGTGTGTGCAATTTTTGTCACATTTCATTATTTTCCAGATTTGTGATTTCCTCAGAGTAAAGAGCTCCTGGTGAGGAACTCCCTATACCAATGGAAATTTGCATCTGTTCTGCAATTTCTGCTTTCCTGGGGCACCGAAAGATTAAGTGACTTGCCCAGGATAACATTGCCAGTATGTTTCAATTGTAAGACTTGAATAACAGCAGCAATAGAATAACTATTTTTTATTGTATTTATTGTAACTAACACTTTTACAATGCTTTAAAAATTTCAAAGTTCTTTACTTATATCATCTCATTTTCTCCTCATAATAGCCCTGGATGGTAGCTTCTATTATTATCCCCATTTTATAGACTTGGATTTATATCATCCTTAAATTTATATTAATTTATATCCATTTTAAATGGCCCGTTTATAGGTAGGCCAGTAAGTGTCAGAAGCAAGAACCAAACCCAAGTCATCCTGACTTCAAGGCTAGCTCTCCATCTGCAACACAATAGTCCTTCTCTTGAGCTATGCATTCTGCTGCTATGACAGAATGAACCTAGGATCTTACATTTAAATTGAATACTATAAACTCACAATCTAATGAATTAATAATGCAAATATCTTGAAATCTTTGGTTAAAAACTTGCATGAAGACAATGCCATCACCAACTGCAGTTTATTGTCATAAACTGAGTAATTACCATGAAGCATTTCATCTGATGACCCAGTATGTGGTATACCAAAGAGAAAAAAAAAATAGTTTAAAGTGCCAGTCTCCAGTATCTAGAAAAAGGTAGAGGTGGTTAGATGATAGTCCATCAAATAATTCAGCAGTTTGGTCTTTCTGCCATTTCTTCTCCTTTAATGATGCAGCATATTAAGGTCATACTGATCCAACATTTATTGATAAGGGATTCAGATCCTGGTATGAAAGTGTCATTTTTTAATTAAATAACAGCTGTCAGAATCTCATGTGTTGAGCTTTTCTTAATGGTCAAGCTTTAATGAAAGAAAACCTATTGATGTTCTGTTGGGACAAGCAGACTCATTTCTACAAATAAGAACATTGCCATAACCAAAATGAAATGAAATGACTCATTAACATTGTTCTGTATTTGGTGAAAGGTCAGGGAGCAGTTAGGGTCCTCATAAAAAAACCAAAACAAAACAAAAAAAAAACAATAACAACAAAAAACCCAAACCTGACAGGTTTTTAGAAATGTTTGTTTCAAATTTCATCAATATGCTCAAAAATGCAAACCTTTAATGATTTAACAAGAAAAGACAATGTCTTCGCTAAATGAAAAATGGTCACAATAATTTCTGATGTCACTACTGACTGTCAAAAACATGAACAGATGTTCACTGTGGTATTGATGAGGGCACAGTCTCTGGGAACCCCTTGAACCATTGAACTCTCCTTGAATCTTCCCACTTGATCTGGCTTTGGCCTGAGGCTATAACCATTAAGCCCAAATGCCTACCTTGCCCAGTCCTCTATTGTCCAGCTGTTTCCCACCCTTAATCCTGTTTCCCATCCTTAATCCTGATCAAAATATCTATACCCTAGCTCTGTTACCCTAGCCCTTTATTGTCTGTCATCTCCATGTAGCCTTCAGCTATTTCCCCCACCCTGGAGTCTGACCTCATCCCAGTCCCTTCAAGCTCCTCCTTAGACTCATCCTTAAGTCCCTCCCTAGACCCCTCTTCTGGTATATAATCTGTGTATATAATCTCCATTTTGCCTCCATGAAGTTGGTCAGATCCAATCTAGCTCAGATTGGTCTGGCCCGCTTTCCTTACAGGCATCGCAAGGGGTGGGATCTCTTGGGGCAGGCCTATTTGGCTAACTCTCAATAAACTTTATCTTTTCCCTTGGCTGAGAAAGCTTGAGTTGAATTCTTTCGGCAGGACCCAGTATGTCGGTACTTTGGGGTGTCGAGCACCCCTCACCCCAAACCCTCATCATTTATGGTTCCCTGACCGGGAAGAACTGCTAATCTCAAGTTTTTCTCCAGCCAAGACTGAAGGTATGTGAGCTTCCCCCTCTCCCAATCCCCCTCCTCGCTCTCCAAGCATTTTGGATGTGCTTCTCGGACCTGACCTCAGCAGGTCCCAGTGGGTTGGACAGCTCGGTCCAGTGGTCTCAGTGGGTCAGACAGCCAGGTGGCTGTCCTGTTCATCCTGACGCTATCAGGTGGTTCTCGGTCCAGTGGTCTCAGTGGGTCGGACAGCTATTAGCCTGTCCCGTTCATCCTGACGCTATCAGGTGGTTCTCGGTCCAGTGGTCATGTCGGAGGCCATGAACTTAAGCATGGGTTCTGAGGCATGGAGGACATGGACGGATGCCCCATCCGGAAGCATGTGCCAGATCCTTTCAATTGTTTCGGCGCCGGGAATTTGGGAAAGTTTCAGGTACCTTCCGTTTATTTTGTTTTCTTCTTTTATTTTATTTGTCTCCCGACAATTACTCCTAACTTCTCCCTTACTAAGGAGGAAGGAATTTCCAGCCAAAGGGACCCCTATTCAGGTTTTGACCTCATGGCCTGCCTCTGCTGCAGGCCCTGCAACATCTATCACCATGGGCCCTACCCCCATGGCAATCCCTACTCAGGTTCCAGCCTCGGGTCCTGCCCCCATGGCAATATCTCCTCCCCTAGCCCCTCTCTCTGAGGTAGCACCCACTTGGGTCTCTGGGGTATCTTCCCCTCTGACTTCTACCCCTCCTCAGGTATCAACTGATTTTCTCCCTTGTCAGCCTGATCCCCTGGCCTGGCAGTCCAATCTAGTTCAACCAGCACTGCCCAGTCCCTACCTCACAAGAAGTGGGACTTCCTATATCCCTCCCCAAGCCTCAGTCTCCACAGCAACTTCAAGGCTTTTTTTCCCTGAGGGAAGTGCCAGCTTCCTCTATGGGGATAACCAGGGTACACGTTCCATTCTCCATTTCAGAGATCATTCAGGTTAAGGAGAAGCTGGGGAGATACTCAGAAGACCCCACTAAGTTTACTGAGGGTTTAGGGATCTGTCCCTACAATTTGAAGGGGCAGCAATCCTTAGCATGTATTTCATTAATCAATCTGCCCCAGATATTAGGAGGAAACTGCAGAAATTGGCCATGGGACTCCAAACACCTCAGGTCCAATTGCTGGAGATGGCCTTTGGAGTTTTCAACGATAGAGACCTGGTTGCAGCAGAGGAAAGAAAATGCAGGGAAAGAGCTAGAGACAGAGAACATACTCAATTCTTGGCTGGTGACATGGCCAGGAAAAGACCCAAGGAGCGCCCCTCCAGGGAGTCCCCTTGAAAGCCCATTGGCTTGGGCAGTGGGGAAACCTGCCTTCGATGCCACAAGGAGGGTCACTGGTCCAGGGAGTGCCTCTCTAGGGCGCCCCCCTGGAGGAAGCGTCCTGGATCCACACCTCCAGGACTCTGCCCAGCATGTAACCAGGAGGGACATTGGAGGAAGGAGTATCCCCGAAGTTGGAAAAGTGGTAGAGCCTCCTCTCAGTACCCTGTCCCTCCAGTCTTCTCAAGACCTGGAAGGAGGGGAAAGCCTGGTGCTTGGCAGTGCTCCCACTTTCTCCACCTCTCTCGCGGAGTCCTGGGCGAAATCAAGGCAGAAGGTAAGGTTACCCACTTTATCACGGCTATGTTCTCTTGTTTTAACTAGTTGCTCTGGCCCCACATACCCCTTGAACCCATCGAGTCATGGGCATCAAGGATCTGTTGTTTGAACATTCTTTCTCTGGCCCTGTTCCCTTCTTGGGAAGGGACCTGATGGTGAAATTGGGAAGCCAATTTTCTCTAGTTAAACCTCATAACTCCCTTTGTCCTCTGTTTCCCAGACCTCCCCATGTTCCCTCAGAGGTGTGGGAGAGGGTTGAGCCAACTGTTTGGGATCAGGGAATTCCTGGGCAAGCTACTTCTGCCACCCCAGCCATAGTTCCCCTCCATAGCCTTCAATATCCAATTAAGCCCAAGGCTTGGGAGGGACTACAACCATTAATTGGCACTCAAGGCCCTGACTCACTCCCTCTAGAGTGGGGCCCCTACCCACCACAAGCTTTTGGGACTTTGAAAACTAAACTGACCACCACTCCAGCATTAGCTTTACCTAATCTAGAAAAACCTTTCACTCACTCTGCTGATGAAAGGAGAGATCAGGCTTTGGGAATCCTAACCCAGTCCTTAAGACCTGACTGCAAGCCCTGTTTTCCAAAACAATTAGATTCTCTGACTGCTACAGCCATTCAGATTGAGGAAGCTTCTAAACTTCTAGCAGACCAGCCCCTAGAAGCTCTGACTTGCCAGGGCACCTGGGAAGCAGAGGGCCACCGGTGCCTGGCTAACCACAGGCTCACCAAATATCAAACCTTGCTCTTAGATACCCCCGACCTAATTTGGATGTGCTACACACTTGTGAACCCCGAAGCAGTGTGGTACACAGAACAAGTGATTAGGGGAGCTAGGTATGAAATAGTCATCTTTAATTCCCATCAGGGATATTGTCCTTTCTCAATACTCCTATACTGCCTGTTTGCTGCTTGTTTGCTTAACCACTTTGCCAAGTTCATCTCCTCCAGGCTCCAAGCCATCAACTGCCAGATGACTGTGGACCCCTTGAACTGGACCCATCAAGCCAGCTCTACAGCCCTTGCCAGCAGGAAGCAGTTTCAGAATCTGAGATCTTCATCCCTGACCCCAAAAGAATTTGGGTCCCATTTGTTTGAGGGGGAATGATGAGGGCACAGTCTCTGGGAACCCCTTGAACCCTCCTTGAATCTTCCCACTTGATCTGGCTTTGGCCTGAGGCTATAACCATTAAGCCCAAATTCCTACCTTGCCCAGTCCTCTATTGTCCAGCTGTTTCCCACCCTTGATCCTGTTTCCCATCCTTAATCCTGATCAAAATATCTATACCCTAGCTCTGTTACCCTAGCCCTTTATGGTCTGTCATTTCCATATAGCCTTCAGCTATTTCCCCCACCCTGGAGTCTGATCTCATCCCAGTCCCTTCAAGCTCCTCCTTAGACTCCTCCTTAAGTCCCTCCCTAGACCCCTCCTCTGGTCACCCCAGACCACCCCTCAATCCCTCCCACAATCTTGTGTATATAATCTCCATTTTGCCTCCATGAAGTTGGTCAGATGCAATCTAGCTCAGATTGGTCTGGCCCACTTTCCTTACAGGCGTTGCAAGGGGTGGGATCTCTTGGGGCAGGCCTATTTGGCTAAGTCTTAATAAACTTTATCTTTTCCCTTGGCTGAGAAAGCTTGAGTTGAATTCTTTCGGCAGGACCCGGTGTGTCGGTACTTTGGGGTGTCAAGCACTCCTCACCCCAAACCCTCATCAGTATGTTATTTTGACAATGAAAATCAGTCAAGTTGAATATTTTATTTATCTTCAGATAGTATTAATAATTTTCTGTTATGCCCATTTAGATATCTTAGAATTCTCAAAATTGACTGATTATCTTGATGTCTATGTGTTTGGATAGTTAACATATATGAATGTACTGTAAGAGGAAGGAAGGAAGAAAGAAAGAAAGGAAGGAGGGAAGGAAGGAAGGAAGGAAAGAAAGAAGGAAGGAAAGAAGGAAGGAAAGAAGGAAGGCAGAAGGCAGGAAGGTAGGAAGGCAGGAAGGCAGAAGCAGGAAGGCAGGAAGACAGGAAGGAAGGAAGGAAGGAAGGAAGGAAGGAAGGAAGGAAGGAAGGAAGGGAGAAAGGGAGGGAGGGAGAAAGGGACAGAGGGAGGGAGGGAGAAAAGGAGGGAGCAAGGAAAGCAGAGGAGAAGAGGAGACAGAGAACAAAGGAAAGAAAGGAGAGGAGAGGACAGGAAAAGAAAGATAATGAATTATTTATTAATGTTCTAATTATTTGGCATAGACAGATTTAAAAAGTGATAGTCTTTCCCTGAAGGAGCTTACATTTTATTAGGAGAAGATAACCATCAGAGAGAGGTGACTAGAGAAGGGAGTTTTGCTCTGGAAATGTGGAAGTGTGGTGGGACAGCCATCTAATAAAATGGTCCCAGCTGACGTAAAATTAAAGCATGTTCTGGTGTCAAGTGCCAGCCAGTAGCTATAGTAGACTAAATGAGTTAGTTTGCACACACACATACTCACTAATCAACTGCATAAGGCCCTATGCTAGGAAGTCTAGATATAAATAGATTTACTTTTCAAAGGACTAATGCTTGGATTAGGGAAAACAAGAGAATATAGATCCAGTTTTCAAAGTCTGGTCTTTGGCATACTAGTCCAGGGTGGGAAAAGCAGATGATTGGTGACAGGCAGATGGTGATATGGTCTGTAAAAACAAGTGGATAGCTTGACAGGATGTGAACGTAAAGGTAAAGAAGCAGTTAAGTGCTTCATACACATTACTACGTACATTTGTGGAACATTGTCCTAGTGGTTAACTTGAAAGTAAAATACATAAAACATTGCTGTCTTTGATTTCCTTAATGTTATTCAGATTATTTTGTGCTTTCATGGACATATAATGGTGAAAATTTCATAAGAAATCTTCCAATTGGGCTAGAATCAAACATGAACAAAATTGATTCAACTCCATCTTTGCCCTTCATATGATGAATGCTATTCTCTATATTATGGCAAAAGTAAATAAGTAATGTTGTGTTCTACCTCTGAACCTACTACAATTACTGGATCAAAAGCTGGTATGACACTTTGGCTATGATGAGAAGTGGCCCAGAATATTTTCAAACTATTTTAAATGACTGTGAATATATGTTTAGAGAATATGTCAATTCACCAAGTTAGGAAGAGAAAAATGTCCACTCATGGATGAAAATTTAAGTCCCAGCATCTCTTCGATACAAAAAGAAACAGGAGAAAATAACTTCATTTTATCCTACTCTGAAACTCAATGAAAAAAACTAGTATTGACCAGTGATTTGAGGAGGAGAATTGTAAAATTCTAACTGCAATGTGAAACATCTGACTTTAGGCACTG
Organism: Trichosurus vulpecula; assembly: GCF_011100635.1. Classification (NCBI taxonomy): domain Eukaryota; kingdom Metazoa; phylum Chordata; class Mammalia; order Diprotodontia; family Phalangeridae; genus Trichosurus; species Trichosurus vulpecula. The sequence goes on from NC_050576.1 coordinate 380,086,610, forward strand.
TCAGAAACAATATAGGATATTCACAACCAAATTTAAAATGTTTTTGCATGACTAGGTAGCTGAAATCATATTACTTCAGAGTTATGATGGATCTGTTCCTATGGCACTATGAACATCGCCAGAAAGTAGAGGAATTGAATCAGTCTTCCATATTACAAATCAATTCAATACTCTCTAGTTTTATGCCTTACAAGCTCTTTTTTGTGAAAATGTTTTTTTTTTTTAAACCAACACATATTTAAAAAAAAATAAAGTAGAACAATGGCCTTATACATCTCAAGATACTCAGGATTTTTTTACATAGACTAATAATTAGCTTTGCTAATTAATTAATATGATGTGATTAAGAAATGTGTAACACAAACATCTGATGAGTAGCACTGATGTGACACCTGTAAGGAAAGCGGGTCAGACCAATCTGAGCTAGATTGGATCTGACCAACTTCATGGAGGCAAGATGGAGATTATATACACAAAGATTGTGGGAGGGATTGAGGGGTGGTCTGGGGTTATGGAAATGACAGACAATAAAGGGCTAGGGTAACAGAGCTAGGGTATAGATATTTTGATCAGGATTAAGGATGGGAAACAGGATTAAGGGTGGGAAACAGTAGACAATAGAGGAGTGGGCAAGGTAGGCATTTGGGCCTAATGGTTATAGCCTCAGACCAAGGCCAGATCAAGTGGGAAGATTCAAGGAGAGTTCAAGGGTTCAAGGGGTTCCCAGAGACTGTGCCCTCATCAGCACCTTATTTATGAGGACAGGGAGAAAAAGAGAGAAAGAGGGAGGGAGGAGGAAGAGAGAGACAGAGAGAGAGAGAGACAGAGAGAGGAAAGAGACAGAGAGAGGGAGACAGAGACAGAGCATTTACTAGGCAGTGTGCCAGACACTATGTTAAGTATAGGGAATAAAATTATAAATTAAAAAAAAAGGCAATTTCCTTTCTTCCAGGTGTTTACATTCTAATGGTGGAAGATAAGTAAAAGGTCACTGAATGTTCAGGCAATCAGACTTTTCCCTGTTCTTCCCTTTTGGGATGCTAAGACTATCAAGTCTCCCTTTTGTTTGAATGGGTGGGAAATCTTTTTGCTGGCTTTGTCTTGGAATTTCACAGCATTAAGACAATCAGGAGTCATTACTTGTATATGATGTGATACTGGGGATGGGGAACTTTCACATACCCAGCCTGGGTGAGGGCAGAGCCCTCATGGCTCCGAACAGGACATAATTGGGAGAAGCTTGGAACTTGACTTTTGGGGCACATTCATGGAAGAAGTGTTGAGACTCTGGGCAAGCTGTAACTGCCCCCCTCCCCCTGCTTTGTAATCCAGACCCATTGGTTCTTTTCTGGTAACTGTATTGTGATTTGATCAGACAAGGGCTGTTGATGTTTGTAATTTCTGTTTGTATTTACCTTGAAGTTCAGGGGGCTGATCTTTTTCCCCTGAACTAAGTGAATGATATATGTATGTTTGATTGAACTGAGATTGTTAACCCCTTAAAGTTGCTTTCCTTAGAAAAGCAGATCAAAAAACCTCTGTTAGCAGCCCTTCTGTGTGCTACTGTTATTGGTCTTACACACCCCTACAACACATGCTAGCAGATTGTCGCTACGCTGAATAGAGCAGGAGAAGAACCATACTGGTGCAGTACTAAGGCTATTGAAAAGGGTATGGAAAAAGGCTTGAGAGTGAGGACTTGAGTAAAGTAAATATGGATGGCTTGGATATCTGCTGAAAATGCTGGTACTCACCAATCAGAGAAGGGGCCTATGCGGATAATGCAATTTCTAGCCAGGTTGAGAAGGCTGGAGGTATAAAAGTCCAGAAATTCAGGAGTGAAAACTGGAAAAATTATGAAAAAAGTTTATTTTGCTTTGATCAATTTGTGTTAGTTCATTATCTGAATAAAGACAAAGCTCCAGAAATTTGATTATTGCTTTATAGAAACCCAGATAAAATCTCACTAAAAATTGGGTATTTTTGTCCTATTTTTGTTTCTATATTTTTAAAGTTTTAGTTTCACAAAATTAAGTTTATCTAAATTTTAATTTCTATAATTTGATAGATAAAATATCTTTTATCATTCAGTAAATGTTTGACTTAAAAAAATAAAATTCCCAGCATGTACACCTAATGAAATGCTATACATACCTGTGCATATTTTTACTATTTTTACTATTTTACTATACTTTACTATTTTTAACATTTCTAGTCTATACAAGATTTAACATTGCTATACACAACCCCAGATATCTACATAACTCACCTCTCTCAATCTAACACCCCCAACCATGATCAAGTCAAAACAGTTTTCTTATGAAGTTTATGACAAAAAAAATTCCTCTATAACACTATTCAATATTCTATAACTCCCCTGACTAAAATGCTTCTCCTTGACTACCAATACCTTGTATATATTTCTTCCTCCATTAAAATGTAAACACTTGAGGAAAGGGTCTTTCTTTTTCTACTTGTATCCACAGAACTTTGTATAGCTCTTGAAAGGCACTGGGATAAGTACTTAATTTTTCATTCATTCTCCACGTAATCCAGAACAAAGCTTACCCAATTTGATATAGACTATCTAGATCAAAAAAGCTTTCTAGATGGTTGTAGTTATCAACTGATAGCTCAATGAAGTACCAGGAACATCCATGGCATGTTTGAAAATGTCCTTTGAAATTTCCAGTGTCAAAAAAAAATAATTTTTCAACTGCTTTTCTTTTTTGTTTGTGTCAGAAGTATCATTGGCAGCAGTATTCCTTTGTTAATAAATGAGTCTGTTATTGTCAGCCTATACTCTAAATATGTTACTTTTAATACTAGACTGTTCAAGGCAAGAGCCAAAGCCATTTTCTTTGAACCTAGAGGCTTCAGTGATGAACACATTCAAGACATATGGTATATCAAAGAAGCAAAAGGCCTTAATGCTGATGCCCAACATTATTAAGCTTAATCAAATTAAATTCGTGAAAGGAGGCATGTTATGAACCATTATTATATTATGCAAAGGTAGCATAAAAGTCATCTTTTTCCTTAGCTTTTAAAGTCATTACAGTAAAAGCTAACAAATGTTTCTGCAATCTTATTTCTAATCCAATTACTGCACTTTGAAATACATACACACACAAACACACACACACACCTAGTTATTTTACAGAAAGATATGTTTTTATAATCTAGTCTGTTGCCAAAGACAATTTAAGACAAAATATGTATTTATGTGTGTACTCATATTATGCATATATGAATAGAGACAGATTTATTATGGTTATAATTTATATCACTTTATATATACATATTTTATATTTATGCTTTACTTCATACAATGGTTCAGATGTTATGCTCTCCTCCTGAAGTTACATGTAATAGTATGAGGGAGTAAATTTTGAAAGTAATTTAGAGGGCATAAAAAGAATTCTTAATTTGGAAGTAAATCTTATTTAGATAACTTGGTTGTGTGATAAATGATGAATTGGGCATCTAATAAAGCTTTTTTTTTTTCCTTTGTGCACTACATGCTTTTTCTTTCCATGGAGTGGGATTAATGATTTAATTAATGGATTTAAAATTTGAATCTTTAAATAGTGTAGATTAATATAATATCTAAATTTATATGTGTCTCCAGATTTTAAAGAATTTAGAAAATGGCACCTATGTTTAAATACAAAAACAAGACACTGAATAATTCTGTTTTTCATTCAGAAGGAAATAATCATTGGTAAAATGCTAATACTATCACTTACTGTGGGGAAGGAATAAGAGTTTTCATGTATCTATTTTTCTTCCAAAGAGGGGATTGTTTTTAGTATCTGAAGAAGGAACTGATTTAATCTTCCTTTCCCCAAAAGTTGCCCTTTCTTTTTCTTGTTATTTTCTATATGGAAGAGAGTGTATGTATACAGAGAAAATAGATATCTCTTGTCACAATATTTTGGTGACTTCTCAGAAAAAAGTTGTACTGAAGTCATCAATATTATCATCATTCACAATCAAAGAAAAGTATTATAGAAGCAGATGTAGTTGTGCTGCATTATAAATATAGGCCCTCTACCTAAGAATTCAAATCTAATATTACAAATAATAAAACCAAAAGATATATTAAAGAAAATCATGTTACACAAATTTAGTATTTGTATTTGAAACAACAATGAATTATCAGAGTTGCATGTTCTTCCCTTCTGAAATTAATTGGGGAACACACTTAGGAGGAATTATAAATTAATAATTAAGTATATATTAATTTAATAAGTTCCTTCTCTATATAACTTTCTACTGATTAACAGAATGTTATTATGTATGGGATATCTATTTGAAACATGTTACATAAAATGAACAATATACAATTTTCTAATATAAGAAAGACATAAAGGAAAAAAGGCATTTTCATCGATTTTCTCTATAAAATACAATGGAGCATCTAAACATTTTCAAAGTCCTATTCTTGTATATATTCTATCAGGTTACTTAATAATAACAAGGGTTTATTTAAAAATATTGAGATAATCATAAATATTCGAAATAATTTTTTTCCAAAAAAAAAATCTCATTATATTATACAAGAATTCAGACAAGAAACTAAGGGGAAAATAATTTTTTTTTTTTCTATCTGAAAACTGAAGGCAAAACTGAGTAGGATACACACACACATGTACATATATATATATATATATATATACACACACACCTATTTATATACTTATATACATATATGTATATATCTGAGCATGCAAAACACACATATATTGTGTATGTATCATGTTATAAATACATGTACCTTATATTCACATAACATATTGTAACCAGAATGGTGGGGTCATCTTTGGGGAAGCTCTTCACCTTTCCCTGGTACCTGCTGCTTCTCTTCCAAGGCAGGAAGCCCAGAGACCCATGCCTGGGAGCAGAGAACTTCCTGTGTGACGATTGATTGGGCTGGCCAGGGGAGCTGTTAACTCCAGAGCCACGCCCTATTGGGTGTAACCTAGTCTATGTGGACGTGAACCTCCCAGGGTCCTAGGGGGAGGGGCCAACTCAATAACCAATCGGCCCTGGTCATTCAGGTGGTGCTTGATGATGTCAAAAACTCTATAAGAGGGGAGAAGACAGCTTGAAGATCGCTTTTTGGTTGGAGCGGCAGCAGTGGTGAGCATGACTCTGGGCCAGCCCTTGTTCTGAGCTCTTGGACTGAACCTAGATGTTGGTAACTATGAATTGTATTGGGTCTGTCTGTTGATATTTGTAATTTAATGAATGTTGTCTGTAGGCTCCCCTGAACTAACTGAATGCTGGATTAAAGTAAGCTGGTAAACCCCTTCACCGTGCTTTCCTTGGTTAAGCAGATGAAAAGAACCTGTGCTTTCCCGGCATGCTGGCAGCCTCCTGGGTGCTGGCTGTGGGTGGATCTTACCCCCGCACAGAAGCTGCTACCTGAATTGTTAAAACACATATACATATAAGTGTATATATGTACTTACACACAAAAGAAATTCTTCCTTATATAATTCTTAAGATGATCTTACCCAGTTTTTAAAATTTGTTAAAGATAGCTTCTTCCCTTTCCTTTTAAGTAAGCTAGCTAAAAGTGTAGTGTTGTTAGAGAACTAGCTTTTGATTTTGATCATCAATTTCTTTTGTGTTTTTGTTTTCAACTTCATATATTCTCTTCTAATTTTCAAGATTTACTCTTCCATGTTTATTTTGGGTTTATTTACTCAATTCTTAATTTTAATTGAATTGCTAGCTCATTTAACCTTTATTTTTTTTTTCTATTTTCTTAGTGTATATTCTGAGGAATATAATTTTGCTTAGAGGCTTGGTTTATTTTCATATACACACACACAAATAAAAAATCGGTATGTTTTCTCATCGTTGTCTTTGTCTTTGGTATATTTTTTTTAATTTTATCTCTGATTTAAAAAAATACTCATTAATTAGAATAGTTTTAATAAGTCTCCACTAGATCAGTATAATTTACTTGTGTCCCTTGTAATATTTTTCTACTAATTTTATAAAGGCTGGGTTTAATATTAAAATAATGTTTAAAGTTAAAAAATACAAAGAATAAAGCTGGAGCAATAAGTGTGAAGTAGATAGTACACACTAAGAAAGGAAAAATCAAGCAAATATGTCATAGTCAAATTGATATAGTTTTAAATGATATTATTGTCTGATAGTCTTAAAGTATTATTGTGTTTCATTCATAATTCCTTATTTTAATTTCTCTCTAGTGAGTTCATTAGTGCCAAAGTAACTTTTATGCACCCTTGTTGTCACAATTTATTTCTATGATGTCCCTAATTGTATGTCATTACAAAAATCCTGTGTGAAAATAGAAATCAATTGCTTTATTTTGGTGCATTCATTGGTTTCTGATAAAACAGATGAAATACATGTTAATGAGTTTGTCAATTAATACCCCTTCTGAAGATAAAAAGGAGAAGAGTGTTTGGATATGACTTGACCAAATAGATATGTGATACATCTAAGATGGATGGGAAACAATTTTAAAGGAACTTAGGATTTAAATCTTCATATGTCTCAAAGAAGGGGATATTTCAAAGAATGGAAATCCTTACAGACAATATTAATATTTAAAAAAAAAAGTAAGTGAGAATACACCAGAAAGTTTTAGCCTATTTTCCTACTTTATAAACTTTAAAAAAAAAGTATTTTGAAAATAATTATGCTTCCACTGAGAGTAGTTCAGTGTAACTAAGGATTCATTTGGAGGCAAAGGATCTGGGCATAAATTATATGTATGCTACTCACTTACCTCTGTGACCTTTGGGAAGTCATGTCACTCCACTGGCTCTCAGTTTTTCCATCTGTAAAATGAAGGAATTGAGTTAAATTGCCTCCAAGATAACTTTACATTCTTAAAATTTGATTCCATCATCACACAACATCTAGGGAGAGAACCTAGCAATATTCTACAGCAAAAAATGTCTTCACATTACCCCATTTAGCTTGGGGCTGGCAAAGTGCAACATAAAGGTGAGAAGCAAAATGCATCTGTTTGTGCTTGTTGTGTTGTTGTTGTTTTTTATTTATTTGTTGTGATTCACCTGCTAAGAAAGTTTGTTTGTTTTTTTACATTTTAACTATAATAGAATTTTATTTGAAAGTATAAAAAAAGCATTATGAGCTCTCCTGATGTACAAAAATAGACCCTCAAGTTGCAGTTTACTGGCCCCTTGGTCTTCCAGACAATATAAGGTCTCACTGGTTTTGTTGTTTGCTGATATCAAAAGCTTTGACTCAGAACAAAATGTAGCCACAGGGATTCTGTTCTAAAAAAGTATCTGATAACATAGAGATGTAACTCTGTTATAAGATACGCTGATTATCGATCTTAAAGTCATAAAAGAGGATGATTCATGCTTGTAAAAGGTATCATGGAGACACATGGGTTTGTAAAACAATAGAATAAAATAGAGAGCTAAAAAAAAATACCTTAAATGTTACCTAGTCCAACATTCTCATTTTATAGATGAAGAAAGAGACGCAGAGAGTTCAAATAACTTACACAAGCTCACACAGCTTAGTGTACTTGAAGAAAATACAAATAAAAAAGAAATTCTCTAGAAATTAAATTCAACAAACATTTATCAAATGCTTATAGTTTTCAAGACATTGTTCTGACCTCTGCCTATGCAAAGACTATAGTGAAATAGTCTTAATAAAGGCTTTTTCTTTCTATGAAAGGTACAGAACATGCCAATAGATAAGTTAAATAGGGCAGTACCCAAAAGAAGAGATGTACTAACATCTGGGGTCTGAAGCAGGAAGAGGGGTCAGGAAACATTTCATCTAGGAAATGGCTACCAAGCTATGCATTAAGAAGGTAGAAAATCTAAGAAAAATCAATTAGGATAGGATCAGCAAAGGCATGAGGATAGAATTTTTCAATTGAGAGAAAAGCTAGTAGGCCAATTTGGATAAACCACAGGGTACATAAAAAGGAGTGATATGAAATAATTTTGTAAAGATAGGTTTGTAACAACAATGTGGCTAGCAGCTACTGTGGCCTGTGTAAGACCAACAACAAGAGCACACAGAAGGGCTGCCAACCCAGGCTCTTTGATCTGCTTTGCTAAGGAAAACACCTTTAAGGGGTTAACCATCTCAGTTTAATTAAACATACATATATCATTCAATTAGTTCAAGGGGAAAAGATCAGCCCCCTGAAGTTCAGGGCAAATACAAACAGAAATGACAAGCATACATTATAGACAGAGCAAATAACACAAACCAGTCTATTTATAGCAATGCATAGTTATCAGAGGAGCACCAGCATCTATCTGTCTGGGTTATCAAAAATGGGGAGGGGGGGGCGGGGAGCTTTTTCAATCCCTTGCCCAGAGTCTTGTTACCCTTTCAATGAGTGTACCCTCAAAACAAAATGTGAACCTTAGATCTTATATACCTGTCTCAGGTCCCTGGGACACTTGGTTACCTCAGTGCTGGGAAGCATTCAAACAAAGAACAGTGAAAAGTCCCATTTTGCATGCAACTACATTTGAAAGGCAAGACTAATCAAAGGTACTTGATTACCTAGGCATTCCAAAAGAGAAGACAACAACAAAGTCATGCCTTGATTAACATTACAAGGTTGGAGCCAGATTGTGAAGGCATTCAAATTTTAGTGTGAGAAGTCACTTTTATCCTAGAAATATTGGGGAATCAATGAAGAATGATATGGTTTTAAACTTGCCTCTTAGGAATATTTTGGAAAAATTTGGAAATTTGACAGAATATTGATTGGAGTTAGGTGAAGATGAAATCAAGGAACTAATTAGGAGACTATTCAAATAGTCTAAGTGATCGGAATATATGAACTAGGATAGAGTAGAATAATAGATGATGTTTTGTATGTAGACTGGACAAGTTGACAAATGAAACAAAGAAAAAAAAAACAAAGATAACTCCAAATTTGTGAACCTAGGTAACTGATGAATGGTATACATCTTAAGAGAAAAAGAATTTTGGAGAAGTGAGTTTAGAGAAAGTAAATGTATTTTCTTAGTTAAATACTGAATAGAGAATAGTCAGTAGGGAATCTGGGTAGAGATATTGATGAGGCAGTTCTTGATATGGGACTGAAGTTCTAGATATCAATTAGACCTGGATTTATAGATTTAGGGGTCATCCTGGCATAATAATTGAGTCCATGGGAGTTAATATCATGGAGAGAAAGAGAGACAGAAAGAGACGGAGAGACAGACAGACCAGAAGAGACAGAGAGAGAGAGAGAGAGAGAGAGAGAGAGAGAGAGAGAGAGAGAGAGGATTTAGGAGGAATGAGGAAATATTGAAATATTTCAGGCCAATGCCTGGGATATATAAACACTTTGACTGGGAAGTAAGGATGATACATTAATGCAGTCAGAGGTCATACAAAAAGAACCAAGAGAGAGTAGTGCCACAGAAGCTAAAGAAACAGAGAGAATCAAGAAGGAAAAAGTGATCTTTAAAAGAAAGCAATAGCTTCATGAGGTCAAATAGAATAAAGACTGAGAAAAAGGCAGTAGTTTTGGCAATTAAGAGATCATGAGTGACATACTCATTAAGGCTATCACCATACCTGGGGGGCTGAGGTTGAGTGAAAATGTAGGTTGTGGGACTGGAAGAAGTTGAGTAAGTGGTTGAACTAGAATGGAAGATTGTTGGGGGGACATTAATGTCTATACTGGTGTGCCCAATGAATAAGGCAGGGATGAAAACAGAGAACAATATTTTGGGATTGGTACTAGACTCTTCGTGGGGGAAAAATATAGAATGTCTTATAGATGATTGTGACTAGGAACATGATGCAATGATGGCATTGAATTGAGTGATGTTAAAAGAAAAGTGGCCACTGAATAATGATGGTAGAGGGATAGATTTGGAAGCGGTAATGAGGAGCAAGGAATGTGCTAGGCTGAAATGCTCCGGATGCTCTTGTTTGTGACTGAAGCACATCCTGCTGACTCTACTGAGACTCAGAATCCCAAAGGATTTCTCTTTAAGATGTGTGTCATTCAAAAGAGATTTTGCTTGCAATGCCTCCAGATAAAACCAAGAAAATGAAGACTGAAAATTTTTCAGTATGATAAACAGCTAAATGGCAGTCTATACAGACAGGCAATCTACATTTATATCTTGGTCAGGGCAATGGTATCTTTGAATAAGAAGATATTAAGCTTAATTTCATTTAGGAAAATGCAAAGTACTTTCAATGATACCAAGTTATTTCCTTTAATTGGTTCATTTCCTTTTCTTTCTTTTTTATTATGAGATTACTAACCATCCAACACACAAATATTAAAATGAATAAAAAATAATTATACATTAAAGAAAAATTTATTTAATTTGCAGTTCAAGAAAAATGTGCAAATTAGCTTTAGTAAAGATTTTGTACAAGAACTGTGGTTACATTGGTACAGGAAACACCCAAAGAGGAAGCTCCCTTTAACAATACACATTAATCTCCATCCTATAAATTATAGTTTTAGAGAGTTGCCTAGGATACTGAGAGGGTGAGTGATTTGTCTGGGGTCACACAGCCAATACATGTCAGAAATAGGTTTTAGTTCAATTCTTCCTTACTTGGAAGCCAGCTCTCTATCAGTTATGCTATACTGGCTCTAAACTGTTTAATAAAGAGCAACAAAATTATCCTCCTTACCTATTCTGTCCAATATACTCCCACCAAAAAAATCTGGGTATTTTTCCAGGGTTGATTGTTATTAATTAATAGTAGTAAGATCATATGGTCAGTTGAGTCCTACTCCCTCATTTTATTGGTGAAGACACTGAAACTGAGAGAGATAGAGTGACTTGCACATAGTATCCTTTAGAAATGTACAGTTAGAACTTAGATCTTTCTTTTGATTTTGCTTTTTAACAATACTGATGCCTTTTATTTTTATAATATGTTCATTTCCTGATATACTTTATCCCACCTTGAATATCAATATTCAGTCTGTCAATCAATAAGCATTTATTAAGTGTCTACTATGTCACACAATCCAAGTGTCTACTCAGTTGTACAATCAACATTTGTTAAGTACCTAAGGCACTGTGATAATGCAAAAGGAATGCAAAGAAGTGCAGTCTTTGACCTTAAAGAGCTCAGAATCGAATGGGGAAAATAATAGGCAAACAATCATGTATAAACAAGCAAAATACAGGTTAAATAAACGTAAACTACAGAAAGAAGGCACTAGAATTAAGAATCAATAATGCTTCTTATAGAGGGCAGGGGTTTTAGGTGGGACTTGAGGTCAGGGAAGCCAAAAGGCAAAAATGAGGAGGGAGAGCAATCCTTGCTTGAGGGACAACCAGTAAAATATGCCCAGAGTTGGGACATGAAATTTCTTATTAGAGGAATAGCAAGGAGGCCATTGTCATTTGAGTAATGAGTAAACAGATGAGGTAAAGGGGGTAAGGTATAATAAGAAGACTGAACATTTAGTGCTTGCTTAAGAAGAGCTTTGCCAAAAAGAGGATTTTCTTATTCGATCACAGAGGTATCAGGGAACCAATAGAGTATATTGAGAAGCGGGAAGAGAGGAGTAACATGTAGAGACCTATACTTTAAGAGTGTTTTGGGTGAGTGGAAGGTGGACTGGAATGACGAAAGAGTCTTGGAAGACAGAGCAGCCAGCAGGCTATTGCAAGTGTCTAGGTGTGAGGATACAATAACCTATACCGTGGTGCTATTAGAGGATTGAAGGGATATAGTCAAGAGATGTTAGAATTGTAAAAATGATAGACCTTGGATTTGGGGGTTAGGTTGTGAGCATGGGGAAGTTGGAGGACAGTGATGCACTCGATACTGTAGGGAAGTTAGGAATAGGAGAGGATTTGGGGAACAATATTATGAGTTCAGTTTTTCAGTTTTAAACTTTTATTTAAGATATGCACAAAACTTCTGGTTTGAGATGTCTAATAGGCAGTTGAAGATTAGAAGTCTAGTCAAGATGATTTAGAGATCAGTAATTTGGTTAGGACTTGATAAGTAGATTTGGGAATCACTACAATAAAGATGATAATTAACTCCATGGCACATGATGAGGTGAAAATAGTATAAAAGGATAAGAAAAAAGGGCCCAAGAGAAACTTGTGGGGCATTCAGTTGGGAGGCACAACTTGGATAAAGACCTAGCAAAGGAGACAGAGAAAAAAAAACAGTGATATAGAGAGGAGGAGAATAAGGAGAGATGAGTGTCCTAAAAAACTTGACAAGACAAGAAAGAATAAAGGATAAGAAAATAATTAATAGAATTGAAGGTTACAGAAAGGTCAAGAGTGATGAGAACTGAGAAAAGGCCATTGGATTTGGCAATTAAGGGATCTTTGGCAACTGTGGATAGAACAGTTTCGGTTGAATGATGAGATTAGAAGCCAGACTGCAGAGAAAAGAATAAGAGGAGAGGAAATAGAGGTAACTATTATAGATGACTCTTTCAAGGAATTCAACCACTAAAGTTAAGAGAGAGATAGGATGATAGTGGGGATGAGTTTATCAAGTGAGGGAATGTGGAGGATGGGAAATACATGAGCAAGAAGTAACCGGTTGGCAGAGAGACTGAAAATTAGTAAAAGAGTATAGACATCATAAGGAGAAATCTTCTGGAGGAGACAAGTTGGAATGTGATAACTCGTGCAGGTAGAGGAGTTAGCCTTAGTAAGGAGGAAGGCCACCTCATAAAGTGAAATAGGAGTAAAGAAAGAGATTGTGAAAGAAGGCTTTTGTGTGATGTGAGATAAGGAGATAAAAGGGAGCTCTCAATGAATAGCTTCTTTTTTTTTTTTTAGTAAAACTTGTAGCAAAGTTCCCAGCTAAGAAGGTCCCTAGCAGGAGGGACAACCTTATAAGGTTTGAAAAGGGTTGCAAAGGATTTCAAAAGAACCAGTGGTCAACAGAAAAATTAATTCATCAAGGAAGTATAAAAAGATTCCCTAGCAGCACTAAGGGCCCACTTGAGGTTATGAAATACATATAGAATCAGTCAGAACAATTGCATGATATTTTTTACCTTCATTTAGTGCAAATATGTAGGAATGAGGGCGGTGAACACTAGGAGTTATGTGAGGCTGAGGCTTGGCACAGCCCAATAGGTGATATGGAAAGTAAGCAAAATATTCAAGAGAAGAGTATAGAATTCAACTAGTTCACCAAGGGATCAACTTAGGCAAAGGAAGAGAGTATAACTAGTCCAAAAGTGATGGCCTAGAAGAGAATTGAGTGGTGAAGGGATTGGAGGTTACAGTCTAGGTGAGGAGTAAGGCTGAGTTTTGAAAGGCTAAGGGAGAGAAGAAATGTTAATAGCTTATTATAGATATAGTATATTAAATTATTATTACATTATTTGTTAAATATAATTTATAATATATATAAATAAGGGAATTTTGGAGTCCATGAATATGGAAGTAGTGCATTTGTGGGTGGTGCCAGGATCAAAGACATGCCCATCTTTGTGTGTGTGGCTGTGGTAGGGTGGAGGAACAGATTATGAGAAATGAGTAAGTTGTAGAATTGAGAGGTTATGGTGTTTGAGGGCATATATACATATGTATGTATATATCTATATATGTATACATATATACATGTGTATATATATGCACATACATATATATACATGTGTGTGCATATGTGTATATATGTATATATATATATATATATATATATACACACACTCACATATTTATATGCATTCAAGTTCTCTAATATGAGAAAAGGAGTTAAGGAAAAAAAGAAAGCTTCAGTGATCAAGGTATTTTACATTGGTTGGTTGTTGCCCTTCATTCTCAAAGAGAACCAAAATGACATAATTATGCTACAGGCAAGCTTCAATATGTCCAACTGTGGCTGATCAGACCAACACAAGCTTAGAATGCTCTGCCACAGGTTGGGCACAAATAGTCCACGTGAACATTTGGGATGGATACTCTAAATTTGCACATCCTGCATATTTTTTGAGCTGTCTCAATTCTGCTTTGCTTATAGAGCACAGCACCTTCTCTTATAAGGGGTATGCCATTTTCTTTTTTTCCGTGCCAGTGTTTTTCGTGCCACACGATAAATTCCAAAGTTCTCAAGAGAGACCTTGAGAGTGTCCTCCTATGGCTTCTTCTGACCACAATGGGAATGCTTGCCTTTTGGTGATTCTCCATAAAACAGTCTTCTTGGCAAGCACACATTTTGCATTCGAGCAATGTGACCAGCCCATTGTGGTTGGGCTGCCTGAATCATAGTTTGAAGGCTTGGCAGTTTAATTTGAGTAAGGACCTCAGTGTCTGGTACTTTATCCTGCCAGGTGATCTTCAGAATCTTCCTAAGACAATTCAAATGGAAGTCACTCAGTTTCCTGGCACGGTGCAGGTATACTGTCCAGCTTTCACAGTCATATAACAATGAGGTCAGCACCACAGCTCTATAGTCTTTCAGTCTGGTAGTTAGTCAAATACCTCTTCCTTTCCGTACTTTCCTTCAGAACCTTCCAAACACTGAGCAAGCTCTGAAAGAAAGGAAGTATTATGGAGGTTTGTAAACAACAATTGCCAGAATTTTGATAGGATGGTAGATGTGGAATTTGTGAACCTCAAAGAAGGAGAGATTATTGGATGATGTTAGTAGTGGGGAACCTGGAAGTTGCAATGGGGAGCAAGGTATATTACAATTCCCCTGCTTTCATCAGTATGTTGGAAGATAGTACAGCCAATGCAGGAAAGGGAGGCAGTGTCATCAGGAGGATGCCCAGTCTCAAAGAAAGCTAAAAGATAGAAGGAGTGGAAAAGCAAAAGATTTAAAATTAGTCATCATTCACTTGTCTCCTTAATTGAAGGAGGTGTGTTTCATCATTTCTTCTCTGGGACCAAGATTTAACCATTTTTTTCATGAGCCTCTGAAAAGCAGTAGGTCCTCTGAAATTGCTGGGGATATGAATTAAAATTGGCACAATCCCCTCTGGGCAAGTGAAGAGAAGCTTTCCTCTCGTATACATAGGTTTATTACTAAGAATCACTCACTGAACTTATTCATGGTGTAAGAATCTACTGAAGTTGTTTTTTTTTTTTTCAAAATCATTAGTGTATATTTTAGCTTCATGAAATTGATGTCTGACTCTTCCAGTCAACTCATTAATATGTACTTAATCTTTCTTTAGGACTATGCTACTTCCTTGGGAAAATATAAAGAAGTAGAAGATGTAGTTCTTTCTAAAAATATAATGAAGACCATGAAGGAAATCCTCAACATGGATTGTTCTAGAGAAAAAAAAGTGAGTTTTAGTTGGAGGCGATATTATAAACAAAGAAAGAATAGTGGAAACCACCAACTAACAATCTCTGGAAACAAATTGATATATATGTAATATCCATTGAGGGTAGAAAGAAGTGGAATGGAGTTGTAATTTCAAAGTAGTACAGTACCCTCTAACTACAATAGACACACTATTAGGAGAAATAGAAATGAGTTTTAATAGAAAGTCACAGAAGTTAGAGGAGTTGAATATTTTGTGAAAGATGGAATGACAAACCATGCCATATATAGTGAAAATGGTAAGAAGGAAGAAAATCAAGATAAAACAATTGGAACTTAAGCAGATCATTAAGAATGAGTACTTTTATTGTAGTGGCATGAATAGAAGCCAAAGAATTAAAAAATGAAACAAGTAGCTAGTGAATTAAAATGATAATTATATAGTATCCAATTCACATAGTAAATACTACAGGTATGAATATCATTAATTTATAGGTTGGAAACAGAGACTCACAGAGTTTAAAAGTAAGGTGTCTATAGTCACATAGCTAATGAGTATTAAAGGAAAGGCTCAGACCTATTTCTTGCCCAAATTCAATTCTGGTTTCTCAAAAGAAAAAAAACACCTATACATATACCAATACATACACCTGAATGCATATCTATCTATCATCTCTCTCTCTCTCTCTCTCTCTCTAAATATATATATATATATATATATATATATATATATACACACACACACACACATATATATATATATCCGCATGCATCTGTCTATCTACCTGTCCTTCCAGTGTTCCAGGGACAGAATCAGTTTGGGAGAGGTGGGACAGCTTTAACCCTGAGACTGTGAAGAATGAGTGGGGATAAATGTGCAGATGAGGATATGACCAAATGAAGATAGAAACATTTGCAAGAATATGGTTTCTATCATATGATTTCAATATTCTTGCTGATATCAAAGATAAATGTTATATGTAGTGAAGGAGAGGAATCAAAAACTCAAGGACAGGGGTTCTCTAGAATATTTGTTTTTTATATAATTAAGATTTTTTATTTTTAGTTTACAACACTCAGTTCCACATAACTTTGAGTTCCAGATTTTCTTCCCCCACCCCCTCCCAAGATGGCATGGAATCTATCTTCTATATATAACTTCACATTGAACTTATTTACACAACAGTCAAGTTATAAAGAAGAATTATGACCAATGGAATGAATCACGAGAAAGAAGAAACAAAACAAAACAAAACAAAAAAACAGAGACAAAAACAAAAGAGAAAAAAAGGAGGAAGAAAAGGCTAACATAAAGTGTGCCTCAATCTGCATTCAGACTCCATAGTTATTTCTCTGGTTGTAGATGTTGTCTTTGTACCTTGTATTGCTGAGAAGAGCGAAGTCAATCAGAGTTAGTCACCACAGAATCAATATATCTGTGGTTGTGTATAATGTTCTCCTGGTTCTGCTCCACTCACTCAGCATTATATTGTGTAGGTTTTTCCAGGTTGTTATGAAGTCCTTATCGTTCCCATTTCTTATAGTACAGTAGTATTCCATTACCTTCATATACCACAACTTGTTCAGCCATTCCCCAATTGATGGGCATTACCTTGATTTCCAATTCTTTGCTACTACAAAAAGAGCCGCTATAAATATTTTTGTACATATGGTGCATTTCCCATTTGTGTGATCTCTTTGGGATACAACCCTAGAAGTGGTATTGCTGGGTCAAAGGGTATGAATGTTTTTATAGCCTTTTGGGCATAGTTCCAAATTACTCTCCAGAATGGCTAGATCAGTTCACAACTCCACCAGCAATGTAACAATGATCCAATTTTCCCACATCCTCTCCAGCATTTATCATTTTCCAGTTTTGTCATTTTAGTCAATCTGACAGGAGAGATGTGGTGCCTAAGAGTTCTTTTGATTTGCATTTCTCTAATCAGTAGTGATTTAGAGCATTTTTTCATATGCCTATAGATATCTTTAATTTCTTCCTCTGAAAACTGCCTGTTCACATCCTTTGACCATTTCTCAATTGGGGAATGACTTGTATTCCTGTAAATTTGGCTCAGTTCCCTGTATATTTTAGATATGAGGCCTTTTTCAGAAACACTAGCTATAAAGATTTCTCCCAATTTTCTGCTTCCCTCCTAATCTTTGTTGCATTGGCTTTTTATAAATACAAAAATATTTCAATTTAGCATAATCAAAATTATCTATTTTGCATTTTGTAATGCTCTCTATCTCTTGCTGTGTCATGAATTCTTTGCTTTTCCATAAATATGATAGGTAAACTATTCCTTGTTCTCCCAAATTGCTTATAGTATCAGCCTTTATTCCTAAATCATTAACCCATTTTGACTTTATTTTGGTATATGGTGCAAGATATTGGTTTATGCCCAGTTTCTGCACTACCATTTTCCAATTTTCCAGCAGTTTTTGTGAAATAGTGAATTAATAGCCCAGAAGTATTATTAGCCCAAAGAGTAGATTGCTGTAGTTGTTAACCACCGCGTCTTGTGTCTCTAGACACAGGGAGTGAGCCAAAGTGTGGAGAAAGATGATAAGGTTTCTGGTGGTGGCCAGTTCAAGTTTGTTTAGGTAGCATACATTTTTAGAGGAATTTTACTTTGTTATGGGAATCACTTCAGCATTTGACCTTGGAACACTTGATTATACACATTACTTATCAACAAAATTAATGTAACACAAACCACATTTCCCAGGGTTATTATAAGAATTAATGGTCATAATGTGCTTTGAAATACCTGGCCTCAAGCCTCCATATAAACAGAGTGCAGCATTATCAGAAAGAACCAATTAAGTTTGTTGGCTCTTAAGTTGAGACTAGAATTTTATATATAGAAAGAAGGCAAGAAGCACAGCCTCTTAAGTTACATGCTTAAGTTACATTGTTCATTGAACCTGGTAAATGAAATACCTTCCACTAGTTCTGAGGCACTGTTTTTTAAGATATAGATAAAAAGAACATTTTTGGATCTATGGAGATATTTTTTCATGACCAAAACATGCATATGAAACTACCTCCCCTCAAAAATGGCTTTTGTAGACAGGTTTAAGGTGATGATCTGACTGCTCTTACAAAATATGTTAGCACCCAGTAGAATCTTGTCCTCTTTTCATTTACTTAATATCCTTCCCATGTTAAATTAAAAAAAAAAAACAGCATCATTATTTTGTCCTTTATGCCAGTGAATGAAGGCCCTTTACCAATAACTTTCTGAAGTAGAAGCACACAGTCTTTTTTCTCCCCTATGGAAGGGCAGCACCCTTTCGCAAGTATTTTTTTTTTCATTCTAAAGCAAGTTCTAGATTATTTCTGCATTCTTGGAGTCAAAAATCAAAAAGCCTGAAACTGAGAGTTTGAACTATCTATTGTACAACTGCTCTGGCTTTGAGTCACTAATCCTTGATCCCTGATCCCTCAAAGCAAACAAAATTTAGCTCTAATTTTTGGCCAGTATTGAATAGGATGATGACGATTTTAAGCCACCTTTAAGCCCAAATAATGATCAGAAAAAGCATTCAGTAATCTGGACTCTTTAATATTTTCTTCATCTCCCCCCCTAAAAAAATACAAAAACAAAATCTCTTGTTATGGAGCTATGAACTAAATTTCAATGATGCAATTGATAAATTTGTACATAGAAATGCACAAACCATCCCTATGATCAGTAGCATTCCTGTTAATACAATGGGTTAAGAATACTATACAAATGTACTTTCCTTTTGTGCTAGTCCACTGAATATGCTAGCACAGGTTCTTTGTAATTTTAAGGGGTTTATAATATCACTTTAATTTCTGCTTGTAATTTCTGTTTGTGTTTTCTCTGAAGTTCAGGATGCTTTTTCCCCTGAATTACAAGCAGAAATTATATAAACAGAGCAAAATAACACAAATTAACAAACAGGCTTCTAGCTGTCTGACCAACATAATACATACATGGTTACTTGAGAGAGAAGCACCATTATCTGGGTGTTTCACAGCAGTGGGAGGAATGGGGGCTCTTTAACAGCTACCCAGAGTCTTGTCTGGCCAAATCACCTGAATATTCTTCCCATGAGTAAACTCCCAAAGGAAAATACTAACCTCAGAGCATATATACTCTTTTTAGGGCTCTGTTGCTGAGGGTCTACTTAGCAAAAGGATGCGGGCCAGAGGCTTAGCATCTACTTAGCAAAAGGGTATGGGAAAGATCTTTAATTATAACTAGCACCACATCATATATATTGTTTCCAATCAATGACTCTTGATTCAAACAAAAGCAAGACTCAAAGGCACTTGATTGCTTAATGCTCAGAAGCACTCCAAATCAAAACACAGCAAAAAGTCCCACTTTGCTCACCATTATACTCCTACATCTCATTTAGCCTCTGCTAAAGGAGGCTGGGGCACACCTATCTATACATTTTACCATGGTGCCTTTCAATTCCTAGCTCTCTCTCAGAAGCTGTGCAAGGTAACTCCAGATTTCTTCCTTCTCCTTCTCAAGCCTCTCCATTTCCTCTGCGTACTGCTCCACTTCAGCCTCAGTTCTATTCTTGCCTAGTTTAATTTCTACAGGTGCTGCAACAACCTCCTTGGCCTTCTCAGCTTCTCTTTAGGTTTAGCCACTGGCTGCAGATGAGCCCCTATTGCTGTGGTGAATGGAAAGTCAGGAACATTCTGAGGGAAAGAGATTTTCTGTTATTGGGTTTGGACTTTGACACCATTGCCTCTCTGTGCCAGTTCTTCTCATTCAGTCCTCTCTAGTTGTGATGACTTTCAAAGCATCTCAAAGTTTGGAAGCAGAGACAGAATTCTTTCAAAGAACAGAAGACAGATGCCCTTCAGTGGAAAAAAAAACAAAAAACTAATGTACCTGGAACCAACACTGGGAAAGCAAGCTTGAAATGTGGGAATGCCCACAGATTTCATCCAAAGAACTGGCATGAAAAGAACAGACACTGAAAAGGATGAATCTTTTCCATAGAGAAAAATGAATGTCTTCATTAGAATACAACTGACAATCATCTCAAGCATAGCCCTTCTCTCTACACAGCTTACCAAATGAAGAGACAAATATGTACATATTTTGAAATGTGATAGAGGCTTCTCTAGCCTCCAGGTGTAGTGTTTGCTGGTGAGCTCAACAAGGGAGGGGGAAAAGTTCTCTTTCAAACAAGCTTAATAGTGGGAGCAAATATGAATATTTCATGTTTTGAAAATCAAATGCTTATAAACAAAGTCACTTTTGACATTAATTGATTATGTCTCATTCTGACAGTCCTGCAAAACTGCTGTCAACCTACAGCCTGATTCTCTCTTCTTTTTGTGGGATGAGCTACACTGTGTTCGACACTGTGTCAGCACCATGCCAGATGTGGGAGAGAGAGAAAAGGAGTCTATAAAACAGTTTCTGTCCCTAAAAAACTAAAAATCAAAACTCTTAAACTGGGCCTGAATAGATAAGAGATTCTAGACACAATTAGCAAATATTCAAAGCAATATACGCACAGAAGGAAAATAGTGTGATGCAGATCATAACCTCTAAGCTGAAGGAATTGTTAAAGTCAGTAATGATTTATTGCATTTTTAGGATCCTTATGGTTACAAAACCTTTGTATATAGGATCATAGATTGAACACCCAAAGGGACCTCAGATTCACCAGCCCAATTCTTTACTTGACATATGAAGACACTGAGGACCAAGTAGCTTGAGTGACTTAACTAAAGTCATGAAAATAATCATCAGAGGAAGGATATGAACCTAGGGTCTTCTCACTACGAAATCTTCAGGAACAACCCCACAAGAGAGTTAGGGTAAGTCTTCTTATTCTCATTTTACAGACGAGGAAATTGAGTCTCAGTGTTATAGAATAGAGGAAAAAGGTAAATTGAAAGAAAGCAGTTGTGAGCAAAAACACCTGAAAAAATTTGTTTTTTTTTTTTGTACTGAGGCTGCATGAATTTAGCGCATGCGCACACACACACACACACACACACACACACACACACACACAAATTTAGGTTGGCAACTTTTGTACATTTTACGGTCATGGAAATATGCCTGGAAGTAGGGGAGGGACACTGAAAGTCAACCAGTTGTCTAGGATAGAAGAATAGCTTCAGTCGCAAAGATCTGGGTTCAAGGCCTCCTGATCTATCCTGGTCTTATTACCCTGGGCATATTTACTAGTGTTTATAAGCAAGTTTCCTATATTATACTTGTCCTTGAGAAAATGGGAAACACTCTTTGTGTCATAGATATGGAATTGGGAGTGTGAATGTTTGTGTATGAAGGGAGGAAGGGAAGTAGTTTTCTCTGTGTACCTCTATTGCTAATCTGTTGCTGTCCGTGTCTCTGGAGAAGTATTGTCTGCTATGGTCTTCTCCCAAACATCATGATTTCTTGTGATTAGAGAACATTGAGATGTTCTGTTGTGACGTGCGTACATCACATATGTACTAAGTAAGTTCTGTTCTGATATCTTCTCTTTTCTCTCAAGTATACTTATATCATGGGACTAGACCATAGAGTCAGAGGTCATGTGATGCTGAGTCTTAAGAAAGTTAGCTGATTTTCCCTTGATCACAGGACTGATAAGTACAGTGGAAGTGGAACTCACAAGCATGTGCTCCTGGCTCCAGGCCCTGTTGTCTTACACTTAAAGAAACAATGACAACAAAAAGTGGTTATTTTTATGTTATACTTTTTTATCATCTTTACTTTTATGTGAGTTTTGTTGTCTGAGAAACATTATGAGCTGCTTAAGGTAAGATATTTCCTCATATTTCTTGTTTTATAACCTCCAGTGCTTAACACAGTACTAGGTAGATAGTGCTAACTTAACAAATGTTTAATGACTTGGGGGGCATGTCTTGGAGGAAATAAGACCATCTGGATCTTAACAGACACAGCAAATTTAGATTGGCAGAGAAGAAGAGGTAGACAATTTTTGATTACTTAGTGAGAGAATGTGAAAGAGAATGCATGTGCAAAGCATAGCAAAAGGACCATCCAGTTTGAAGTAGCATTAGGCCATTCAAAAACATATTTTTTAAATCCTCTATTTTTAACTTAAATGCTTTCTTAGTAAGCATTAAGAGACTTCCTTTTTAAGTACTCAGTCTCTGCTAAAAGAGAATGATGTACTCAGCAATGACTAATTCTGCATTTGCACAACTACCTTGTACTTATAGTACACCTTACAAAAAATGTTGCTGTATTCCTGTAAGCAATAAATTAAGTGTCTGTCTTTGAAGTAAATAAATTGTTTCCATTCCATTTATCAGATTGTAACCAGAGAAACTTGCTCAATTTGCCCTGACAAAAGACTACAAGAAAGCCAAGAATATAATGTAGATGGACTCTATATATTTGGATATGTAACTGTCCCCACTGAAAATTAAAAGTCACCATGAATAAGAATCGATTAATCATTTAGATGAACACTAGAAGAAATGAAAAGTACAATTTAGTTTGAGGAATTGGAGAAAAGCCAGTAACAATATAGTGGTAATATGTAGTCTGTGACTAGTAATGGTCAGTCTCTGAGCAAGTGATCAATGGCTAGTCATTGCTAACCCATCATCTTAACACCTGAAACAACAGCTTCAATTGGTCTATTTTGGAGGCAGTATGAATTAAGTGTGGTACAAGAGTCAGAAGATATATATGATAGCATCATAGCTTCATTAATTTGTAGCTGGAAGGACCTTAAAAGCTATCTGTTTCAAGCCTCTCATCTTACAGATGAGGAACTTAGGACTAGAATATTTAAGTGACTTTCTGATGTTCAAACAGGCAATAAATAATGCAGCCAAAATCTGAACCCAGGTTCTTGGACTCCAAATCCAATCCTCTATAGATTTTAGAATTAGCTTGTGACCTTTGACAAATCATGCTATTTTGTAAATTAACTATCCTTTTTCTAACTTGCAAGGTTGTTGTGGGAGCAATCAAGTGAGAAGATGTGCATGAAAGCTTTTCGAAAGTTATAAACAGGAGCCAAGAGGGCAGAGTAAAAGCAGGGACTTGCTTGAGCTATCCCCCAAACACCTGCAAATACCTGTAAAAATGACACTAAACAAATTCTAGAGCTACAGAACCCACAAAATAACAGAGTGAAACAAATCTCCAGCCCAAGAAAAAGTGGAAGGTCAATGGGAAAGGTCTATCGTACCAGGCTGGGAGTGGAACTAAGTACAGCATGAGCTGCACTGGCACAAACTTGGCTGGATTAGGCCTCTGGAGACTGAGGTGGCAGCTGTGGTGGTTTCCAGACTTCTTAACCCACAAACACCAAAGACAACATAGAAGGTCAATGAGAAAACTCCGAGTGAGAGAGGACCATGGTTTGGCCCCAGCCCTGGGGGGGCCAAGGTGTCTGCAGCTGCAGCAGCAGCAGCTACTGTTTCTGGAGCTCCAGGCACACAGACAGTGGGGGGATCAAGTGGCTGATCAGAGGGGGATTGATCTGGGTCACAGTACTGAGTGAGGGTCCTGGGGTGAGGAAGAGTACTGGCCTGGCAGAGCCTGTGGCAGCTGTGGAAAGGGAATCCTCCTCGCAGTTACAAGGCAGAAAAGAGTGCTTGAAGTCATTTGCAGACCAGAGCACAGGCCAGGAGAGGAATAAACACCTCTCTTTTGATCATACCACCTCAGAAGAACCGAAAATTTACAGGTGCCTAGAAGTATCTCTGAAAACATCTGTGCAAAACCCCTGAAGCTTGGGACAGAGCACTCTCCACTCTGTAAGTAGAGTCCTACCTTGACAAAGAGCTCAAAAGACAAGTAATTGGCTGGGAAAATGAATAAATAGTGTAAAAATTAAGACTATAGAATCTTACTTTGGGTGAAAAAGATGATCAAAACATACAACCAGAAGAAGATGAAAAACTCAGAGCCCCTACATCCAAAACCTTTAAGAAAAATAAGAATTGGTCACAGCTGTGGATGAACTCAAAGAGAATTTTGAAAATCAAATAAGAGAAGTAGAGGAGAAATTGAGAAGAGAAATGAGAGTGATGCAAGAAAATGATGAAAAATGAGTCAACAGTTTGATAAAGGAGACCCAAAAAATACTGAAGAAAATAACACCTTAAAATAGAGTAACCCAAATGGCAAAAGAGGTCCAAAAAGTCAATGAGGAGAAGAATGCCTTAAAAAGCAGAACTGGCCAAATGGAAAATGAGGTTCAAAAGTTCAACTGAAGAAAATAATTCCTTAATTGAGAAATCAAGAAATTATAAAACATAACCAAAAGAATGAAAAGATAGAAGACAATGTGACATTGACCTGGAAAATAGAGAGAATTTTAAAACTATTGGACTACCTGAAAGCCATGATCATAAAAAGAGCCTAGCCATCATCTTTCAAGAAATTATCAAGGAAAATTGCCCTGATATTCCAGAACCAGTGGGTAAAATAGAAATGGAAAGAATCCACTAATCACCTCTTGAAAAAGATTCTAAAACAAAAAACTCCTAGGAATATTATAGCCAAATTCTAGAGTTCCCAGGTCGAGGAGAAAATACTGCACAACAGCCAGAAAGAAACAATTCGAGTATTGCGGAAACACAACCGGGATGACACAAGATCTAACAGTTTCTACATTAAGGGATCAAAGGGCTTATAATATGATATTCCAGAGGTCAAAGGAGCTAGGATTAAAACCAAGAATCACTTACCCAGCAAAACTGAGCATAATACTTCAGGGGAAAATGGATATTCAACGAAATAGAGGACTTTCAAGCATTCTTGCTGAAAAGACCAGAGCTGAATAGAAAATTTGACTTTCAAATACAAGAATCAAGAGAACCATGAATAGGTAAACAGGAAAGAGAAATCATAAGGGACTTATTAAAGTTGAACTGTTTACATTCCTACCTGGAAAGTAACTCATGGGGCCTTTCTCAGTATTAGGGTAGATGACAGACAGAGGGCACAAGGTGAGTTAAATATGAAGGGATCATATCTAAAAAATAAAATTAAGGGATAAGAGAGGAATATATTGGGAAAAAGAGAAAGAGATGGAGTGGGGTAAATTACCTCGCATAAAAGAGGCAAGAAAAAGCTGTTATAATGGAGGGGAAGAGGGAGTGGAGAGAAAGGGAATGAGTGAACCTTACTATCGCTGGATTTGGCTTAAGGAGGAAATAACATACACATTTAGTTGGGTACCTTACCCTACAGGAAAGTAGGGAAAAAGGGGATAAAAGGGGAGGGATGATAGAAGGCAGTGTAGATTGCAGGAGGGGGTAGTCAGGGGCAAACACTTTTGAAAAGGGACAGGGTCAAAGGAGAAAATAGGATAAATAGGGGGATGGAATAGAATGGAGGGAAATATAGTTAGTCCTTTACAGCATGACTATTATTAAGGAATTGTTTTGTATAAGTACACATGCATAACCTATATTGAATTGCTTGCTTTTTCAATAAGGGTGGGTGGGGAAGGAAAAAGGGATAGAATTTGGAACTCAGTTTTAAAAACAAATGCTAAAGACAGTTTTCACATGCAACTGGGAAATAATATATACAGGCAATGGTGTATAGAAATCTATCTTGCCCTATAAGAAAGTAAGGGGGAAGGGGATAAGAGGGGGTGATGATAGAAGGGAGGGCAGACCGGGGAAGGGGTAATCAGAATGCATGCCATCTTGGGGTGGGGGGAGGGGAGAGATGGGGAGAAAATTTGGAACTCAAAATCTTGTAGAAATGAATGTTAAAAAGTAAAAACTACATCAATTAATAAAAGGAAAGAAAACTGTAAACAGAAAATTAAATTCAAGGCTTTGCCATTTTCAAAATGTCTAACTATAGGGCCAAAGAGGTTACTGTAAGCAATTTGCCTAAGATAATAGAGCTAGTAAATTATGGGATTTGCAACTAGTTCTCTCTGCAATATTCTTTCCATTATATGATGATAGGTGGTAGAAATCCCTTTTTACCTAGGTACCTGAAGAAGCTAGTTATCTGGTTGATTTGCAAGTTCAGTTGAATGCCAGCTAGCCCAGAGCTACAGGTTTTTTTTTTTCCTTCAAACTATCTTATCCCTTCTCTCCATACTTCTCTTCATTTGGCTCTTTGTAATTGTTTTTACCTTAAGGGTTTTCCCCATTAAAATCTCTAGCTTTAGGTCCCTGATTTAAAATTTCAAGACATATCACTGAGCAATCATTAGTTCCGCCTCTCTGGGCTGTCACCTCAGCACATTCCCCTCACTGACAGCTTCCTAGCTGAGAGCATGGTGATCTAATTCATGCCTCTATTTTGAGGAGGTATGGCATATAGGGTCACCTCAGAATGGGAAGACAACTTGCTTATTCACAAAATATGAACTTAGGAGAACAAGGAAGCCTTGAATTATTTGTTTTGTTGGGTTTTACCTTAACATTTTTAGTTTTCTTTTTTAATTTTCATAATGAAATGAACCTCAGAGATATTTTCCCCAGAAGGTGGTTTAAGTTTTTATTCTAAGACAATAGATTAGAATAGGTATATCCCAGATCAGGTATAAAAGATCCAGATAATTTAATTGAATTTTAACCACAGTTTTCCTTCATCCAAGGTCCCCTGTGAACCCTGACTAGCTTGGAGTTTTACCTACTCTTTTCAGCTACAGAGCTATGATTGATGAGTATGGTGCCATCAGACTCCAGAGAGCAAAAGTACTAACTTTTGCAAAACCCTGGGATCAAAGATAGAGATATAATTGCCTTTGTCTCTCTGTCTCTCTGTCTCTCTGTCTCTCTCTCTCTCTCTCTCTCTCTCTCTCTCTCTGTCTCTCTCTCTGTCTCTCTCTCTCTCTCTCTCATCTGTCTGTCTCTGTCTGTCTGTCTGTCTATCTTTCTATCTATCTTGAAATAGGCATATTTTATCCATGGATAGATAGATCTATCTATCCATATCTATCCATAGATAAACTACTTATTTCTAGATAGATAGATAGATTGATTGATTGATAAATAGTTAGATAGATAGGTAGGTACATAGGAGAAGCAGTGTGGGATGATGGACAGAAAGCTTGTGTTGATGCCCCAAAGACTTGGGTTCAAGTCCTTCATCCTTCATGTACTGGCTGGGTGACCACTGGCAAGTAAGTTTGCCTCTTATTGAATACTCTAGTCAGCTCTCTAGGACTATATATTGCAAAGAAAATGATGGCCTCCTTTATTGAAAAGAGGTTCCTTACTTGCAAGTTTGCTGAATCAACAAAAATCACAAGTCCAGTCCCTAGGTCAAGCCTCACCTACCTAGCTAGGTGGGTCAATAAGCATTTGAGTAATGCCGCTATGTAAAGAAAAAAAAATACAGTCCCTGCCCTTAAGAACCTTAAATGCTAATGGGGAAGAAACTCACAGATATACAGTAGTTTGGATTATAATTATCTAAGACTATTACAACAATTTTATATAATAAGAGGACTGGTTTGGAATGAAAGCCAATGGTCACATGCTTAGCAACTGTTCATTACTAGTTTTGATAGACTTAAAAAATAAATGAAACAAAAGAATCAGACACGCATATAGACATAAATACACCCTGATACACATACACATTTTCCCCTGGAGAGAATGAATCTGAAAAGCTTATTTTTCCTATGTGCCAGCAAACCAAAATAAAAATAATGCAGTCTTCTAGAAGAAATTTGTTTCAGGTTCAATTATTCTAGATTTTAAGCTTTATCCTGAAGCCATTATTTCAGCTTCCAAGTCTTTCCAGAATTGTTGATTTTACAACAAAATTACCAGCTGCATATTTTGCTGAATTTCTAATCTGCAGGCATTACTTACTGGAAAACACTTCACACAGCTGTCTACCCCTAACCTAAATGACTTTCTGATTTCTGAACATAAAAAAAGTCATTGTGTAAATAATAACTTTAGTTCAAGGTCTTTGGCAATGCAAAGTTGTCTGCCAGAATCTACACACTCTGAATAGTTAAGGAAAATAGCTTTGTTATTTTTTGGGGTGGTCTATGATTTGTTCTCTCAAGGAAGGCAGAAGCCAATGAAAGGCTTGAACATAGCATGCACTCAAAATACCTCTGTGCCTTTTATCTAAGTTTTCACCCCCTCAGGCTTTATCATGGTTAGACATTCACTTTCACATTTTTCTCAGTAATGTGTCACCATGACTCTGGCAACACTATACACTCCTTTTTGTAACAAACAAAATACATCAAGACCTTCAGGCAGCAATTAATTGTTATCAGCCTGTGAAAGCTATCAGAAACCCCAAGTCACAACACCCGTAATGGTGAGGCTCAGTGTGAACGACTCTAACTTTTGCCTGCTTCACCTTGGGAGCATCTCTGAGTAATGTTTAATGGAAAGAAGAAAGGACTAAACAATTAAGATATTTGTTCATTTAGGAAGGAGACTAATTGAAAGAGACACCTTGATAAGAGCCAAAGAATCTAATGAGCCATCCATTATGGCTAAAGGGAATAGCTACACTTCTGTCATTTTCCCCCCTTAATAGAAATGTCTTGCTGTTAAACTTGCTGACAAATCTTGCTGGTCAAGAGCCATTTTAGGAAAATGCCTTAGTGGCAGGAAAAGAGAAAAAATAAAAAGGTAAAAAAAAGCTTTTAAGGTGTTTTCCCCCCCTTTTCTGCCATTTGAGAGTCCATTATCAGTCTGTCAGGGTGTGCTGTTTTGGCGTCGTCTGGCTATGAAACTGCACAATACCTCCTATGTGAAAGATGCAAGATGATCCCAGGTTAGACCAGCTCTAATACCTACCATCAAGGGTGACAGGTAGAGCAAACTTTTAGCTAATTCTGGAGGATTTTCAAGTAACCACAACACCGCAGCAGCTGCTTTAGTTACCTAGATATTTGACTTACTTTTATCAGCAACTATTTTGAGATTGACATTGACGACGGTTAAAAGAGCCTCTTAAAATAATGCATTTGTAAGTAGAATTAAACACACACACACACACACACACACACACACACACACACACACATACTCATATGTGATTTGGTCTCCCCTCATTCTCCCCTTTCCCCCTCCCTACCACCATTAAAGCCTTCTTTAACTTAATAAACTGGAATTCCAGCATTCCAAGTATAGGGAACAAGTAACATGAACAAAGGGTCACCAGGAGTTTAGGAAAGTGGAACAAGTACTGAAATTAGAGTCATGGGATCTTAGATCAAATTCCTGCTCTAACAATTTCTGTCTGAGTGACCTTGGCCAAGTCATTTAAATTCTCTGAAACTCAGTTTCCTCATCTGTAAAATAAAGGGTTAGACTGGATGACCTCCAAAGTCCCTTTCTACTCCAAATCTATGATCTTATGAAACTAGAAGGTGTGGAGAAAGACTGGGGAAGGTGAATAGGATGGTCTTCAGAAACCATAGTATAACACATGGAGAGGAGTACATTTGCTCTCTTAAATGCCACAAAAGACAAGTACCTAGTAGCTCTCATGATGAAATTGAAAAGAAAATTCTTATGTGAGTAGGGCCATATCTCAATGTACATTTGAAGATTATCTCACTGAGTTCTGAATAGCATTTTAAACATAAGACAGTTACAGTTATATAGTGCATCTCCTGAGTGCATACAATGGGGCTATTAAGCTATATTACAGACGTCATCTAGAAGTAGGTGGCCCCGTATATTTCTCCTCAGGCTAAAGGGATATCTACTACAATTTTCTATGTATTAAAATAAAGAGGAAAAATATAACTGGTTTCTCTATAGTGCTTTAATTTTTTTTAATGTCAAGCTATTTTGTTTTACTTTAAGGTTTTCAAAGTACTTTTTGCATGATAATTCTATGGTACTACAAGAGTTATTATCCCCATTTTACTGAAGAACAAAACAAGTTAGAAAAATATAGATCTTGACCATAGATCTTATGACCACTGAGTGTCACAGTGGTGATCTGAACCTAGGTCTCCTATATCACACAGTTTCTCCTGAATGGGAATCAATCGGCTAGTCCACAAGAATTTTGCCAAATAGTTACTATGTGCCAGATAATATTCTAAGCGCTGGGAATATAGAGTTCATTATATGAACTTCATTATATTTTCTGTGACTTCACATAATATTTTAACAAAATAATTGAAGAAACTAAAAGTTACTGTCAGCATCTTGAGGCCCTAATTTAGCAAAGGTTCTTAATTTGGAGACTGTGAATTTTTTAATATATTTGGATAACTACATTTCAATATAATCAATTCCTTTATAATCTGTGTATTTTATTTTATGCATTTAACAACATTATTATGATTAGGAGTCCCATGAGATTCTACAGCTTCCCAAAGGTTAAGAACCCCAGCCTTAATGCATTTCTACTCTCTCTCTCTCTCTCTCTCTCTCTCTCTCTCTCTCCTTTTACTAGATGGTGTCAATGCAGTCATATCTTTCTAGCTTTTGCTTTCAAAATTTGAAGAACATGTTGCTTACAAGGTTATCATCAGTGCTAATAAATATATTTATTAAATCAAATGTCATATGCCTAAACTATGGTTCCCCAAATTTATTTACTTATAAATTATATGTATATATTACTATTTACTTGTACATTGGTCAATATAAGCATTAGTCAGTCAATAAGCATTCATTAAGTTTCTACCACGTGCCAGCAGTGTGTTAAGTACTGAAGATACAAAGAATGGCAATGATAATCCCCACTTTCAATCTGAAGGAGAAGACAATATGCAAACAACCATGTACAAACAGACTATATACAGAATAAATAGGAGATTATCAATAAGAGAAAAGCAATAGAATTAAAAAGGATTGGTAATTTGTGTGTGTGTGTGTGTACTAAAATGTGTACACTAACAAAAAATAGACATTTTAAAAAAAGGATAAGATACTTAAGAAAAAAGTTAACATAGAGTCAAAAAGGAGGTCATTTGAGTTTGTCAGGTAGGAAAATAATACGGTCAGATCTCCTCTTTAGGAAAAAAAGGAAGATCACTTTGTTAGCTGTGTGGAGAATGGATTAAATTGGGGAAAACCTTAAAAGAAAGGAGAGCAATTTAGCAGACTATTGTAAATAGTTCAAGCAATAGGTGATAAGGGCCTTACCTTGGTATAGTTTTAGGAAGTAGACAGACAGACACACATATGACAAATTTGGAGTTGGAATTGATGATTTGGCAACTTATTGGATATGTAAAGTGAGACAATGTGAGGAGTCAAAGATGATGCTGAGGCTGTGAGAAACTGAATTATTGGAAGGCTAATGCCCTCAACACTAATTGGCAATATACACCCTGACTCCTCCCTGATGATGACTGTCTCATGCCAATATTATATACTCAGATCTAATGTTACTCTTTATAAAGCTCCGTGTGTCATTTTTGGCTGAACTATCTATCACACACTATCATTCCAAAGAACTTTAATTTGATTTCAAGTTCAGTAACATAATCAAATATCTTTATAAATGTGCAGTATTATAGATCTGTTTTTCTAGTTCCGTTCAAGCCAAAAAATAATTATTACTTGCCTGCTATGCACAATTAAATCACAGACACAGTTCCCTTACTAATACTCATTCTATCGTGTCTAAGGGTCTTTGCCAAGAATGACTAGGTCTCTATCAGTACATCATCCCACCATTTTTTGTCACTCTCTTATAAATTCAAATAATTCAATGATGTTTTCAGCATTGTAACTATGATAAGGATCTTTGGATTATAATTTATCTCAGTGTAGTCTTTTTTTTTACTTCATCATGATTATCTCTAAACTGGATCCCCCCAAATAGTGTATAATATTTTGCAAATTTCAATGTTTCATGTGACTGTTGCTGATTGTATAGTCATTCCAGAGTAAATGATTTGAAGATTTTGGATGACTTAAAAAAAAAGTTCCCAAGAGGTTTCAAAATAAGTTCTAACAAACACACTCACTTTTCTTGTCCTCACTATGGGAAATAAATGTAAAACAAATGGGATCCATTATGGGATATTTTAATATTCCTTTCATGATAAGGAATACTTTATATGTGGTACAATCAACTCCATTATCAGTGAAGTAGCTATCTTAGTATATTAATGCAAATTAACATGTATTGACCTTTCATCCACTTCCAACTCCATAAATGGAGCAATAGAATTTAAAAGTATAAAAAAACATACCTGAGGTATTCTTGCCTGTCCTAATAAATAGAATGATATCCATGAACTCATGCCATGGGACAATAATATCTTCTGTAAGAATTTGGACTTAGAGGATGCCAAAGGAATTGTGGCCCAGGTAGCCAAGAATGATGTAAAGAGAAGTTAGCTCAGCATAACTGGCAATGTTCCTATCTAGAAGTTATGTTCAGAAACACTTCCACACATAGTAAGAGATGTTACAGCTTCAGGAAGGGTGAATCAAATTTGGATATTGCAGTAACTTCTGATGAGGCTTTCTTGTTATTCCCCCTGAGATCAGACTATCGAGTTAGATGGGAAGGAAAAGCACTATTATGGGACACCATTGTTAATCTAGTAGAGAAAAGGAGAGAACCTTTTACAGATTTGAGGAAAAAAAAGGTTTGGTAATAGTATTCATATCTTTACTAATAATAAGGAAATGTAGAATAAATTAATGGTGTGTCTTGATTCCCTTTCCTCCATGTTACTGTTTTAGTCACTCTATCATTTAGTCAATAAAAAAAGAAAAACAAAAACACCTTACCGATATATACTGTGTGCCAGACCCTCTACTAAGCACAACTATGCAAAAAAAGCAGAAGCTAGTCTGATCTCAAGGAGCTAGCAGTCAAAAAAGGACAAAAAGTAACCAACTGTGTATAAGCAAGCCATTTTCAAGATAATTTAGAAACAATCAACAGTGGGGTGGCAAAAGCATGAAGGGGGATCAGGAAAGGCGCGTTGTAGTAGGTAGGATTTTATCTGGGACTTGTGGAAAACAAGGAAGCCAGGAGGCAGAGATGAAGGCAGAGATCATTCCCTGAAGAGCCGGTAAAAATTCCTGAAGTCAGGAGGTGGATTCTTGTGTGAAGAATATCAAGGAGGCCATTGTTACTGGGTTGATTTTATTTACATTGATTATGTCTCAGGTCCTCTGTACTGGGAGGGTGGAAGGTGGAAGAAGACTGGAAACATAAAGGGGCACGTTGAGTGCCAAACAAGATCCTATATTTCATCCTGGAAATGAGAGGAAGCCACTTCCGTTTATTGAGTAGAGTGTGTGTGGGGTTGGGGTGGTGGGGGAAGGCAGAGTGAAGTGATCACACATGAATTTTAGGAAGAACATTTTGGCTGATGAATGGAGGATGATGAAAAGTGGCAAGAGGCTTGTGGCAGCGATTCCAGTCAGCAGGCTATTGCAATAGTCCAGGCTTGAGGTGATGAAAGTCTGCACCAGGGTGGTGGCTGTTTCAGAGGAGAAAAAAAGGTGTATTTTAAATGAGAGATGTTATGCAAGTAAAATCAACACAAGTCTTGGCAACAGATTGGATATAGTGGGTGAGAAAGAGTGAAGAGCAAAGGAAGACATCTAAGTTGTTCATCTGGGTGACTGGAAACAGAAAACTTTGTTATAATGAAAACTGACAGTTTTGTTCCTGACTTATCTTTGAGGACTCTTACCAGGATTCTATCCTCAGTGTGATGACTGCAGTCATATTTTCACCTTTCTTCATGATGTTGCTATTTATATTTTTTTCCTGGGAGCTCATATCTGAAAGATGATCCATGAATACATTTAAAAGTTCATCCCATTTTTTTCTTTGAAATTCTCCACTGATTAGCTGTTATATTCAGGGATTTAAACACTCTCTGTGCTCATGCATAAGTACAAAGTTTTTTTTTTTTTTTTCAAAAACTGGAAAGGATCCCAACATCTGGGAAAGATGGAGGCTATAGTAAGTTATAGTCAGTGCTTGGTTAATTATACTATAGTAAAGATAAGACAATATTGCAAGCATATTTTGAGACAGTAGATAATCCAACTACAGCTTCTAATTGACCCTGGGATGGATTTTGCCTTTCATCTGGCATCAGCAGACTGATCTACCTAATCTCT
This sequence comes from Trichosurus vulpecula, assembly GCF_011100635.1. NCBI lineage: Eukaryota > Metazoa > Chordata > Mammalia > Diprotodontia > Phalangeridae > Trichosurus > Trichosurus vulpecula. The sequence continues at coordinate 380,120,889 of NC_050576.1, forward strand.
AATTATATTTGTTTTAGGATAATTGTAAAGAGAGCTTATATTAACTTCCGGTGTATTAATTGATGGTAGGGGAGGTGGTGCAGAAATGTTAAGTGGCAAGGGAAAACTAGTCTGCAATTAAATATATGCCATAGATCATGCACTAAGTGCATGATCTATGTGTGGACAATTAGGAGTAAATTGCACCATGGGAGCATAATCCTTAATAATGAAAGGAAATTAGATATAAATCCACATATAACATCATATTCAAATATCTCTTAAGAATTGGTTATTTCAATAGAGATAAATTATACGAAAATAGTGGTGCCCTACTGACATGCCAGGGTAAAGCAATTTTAAAAATTTAAGATCTAATCTATGGCTGTTTAAATAAGAATATTCTTTTCAATAATTTTAAATTTGTTGTTTCATTCTTCATCAAATTTGTAGTATATAACAAGAATCAATTTTGGAAACATTAGGACCACATTTTTTTAAATTATTAGTCAATACATTGTGGTATTGCTTTCAATCCATTTAATTTGGAATATATGAGGTATTTTGTCAAAGTACCACTAATTAAATGAATTGAGTATACACAAGAATGTTATCTCAAATTGATAAAATCATATAATCAGTGTTGGAAGGGAACTTAGAAATTACATAATCCAAACCCTGCCTTAAGAATGAATCCTCTCCCTGATATCACTCAGTGATCATGCAGCATCTACTTGAAGTCTTCTAGTGATAGGACTCAGTAATTCCAGAGGAAATGTATTCCATTCTTGGAAATCTATAATTATTAGTAAATGTTTACACAAATTGAAGACAAATATGCCTTCCTTTAATTGTCAATCATTAGTCTTAGTTTCACTCTATGAGCCCAAGTAACATAACGATATTTTCTCTTCCTTATAATAACCCTTCAAAAGTGTTGAAATAAGGTGTTAATCACCTCTTCTCATTTCTTTTCACCTGACTACATTCTGTCTTGGGACCTTTCTCTGCTAAGTGTTATTTTCTTTCCTTTTTCAATCTTATCTCCACTATGGAAAATTCAGGGGAATATACTGAAAGAAGTTTAAATATATCTTATGCCAATGTTTCTATGAATGAAGATAACAGGGTCACTTGCTCCAACATGGTAACCAAATATTAAATATGGGTTTCAGATGTCCAGATAGACTTTGTTTTACCCTACTGCACCCACCAAAATTGCATGACCTGTAATGGACTCACAGCAGTCTCAGAACAAACAGAAGATTCTCAAATAGCCCATTAACTCCATCTGGAAAACACCACCACCAATACCACCACCACCACCACCAACAAAAAAAACAATAACTTTGAAACTGCTGGACAACACCTCTGTTTCACCTCGGACAATGTGAATAGTTCATAGCAACAGCATGGTGTATCAGTAAGGCAAGATTCATGACCTCGAGGATGAGCATGAACATGCCTGAATGATTCAGAATTGCAAAGTATAAGAAATTCTCTAGGTAGAAGGCAGAGGAATTATAACATTTACTCTAGAAGATAAAATCCCAAGACCAATAACCCCAATTCGATATAGAAGTAATTATATTCCAAAACGAGTAAGCCTGCCTCAATGTAGCAACAAGGAAATTATAACACAGTATTATAGTGAGGAACCAAGTTATCCTATAACCTTCCCCTCTGCAAGGGTCTTCCTGTAAACAACCACTCATGAATCCTAACTCTCGGCTCAGTGCTCTTGCTGCAGGTCTGTCGACTCTGAGTTCATGCTCCTTCTCCTTGGGCTGAATTTTGCTCCCTGTAGCTCTCTGCAGTTTCTGCTTCTCTTGGGTTCTGGGCCCTCTTTATATACAGTCCTAACTGGCATCTGATGGGCTAGAGCTCAGGTCTCTGATTGGCTGAATTCATTATTGACTATAACTTGGCGCACATACATTGGCTTTGGTCTTAGCAACTCTCCTTAGGGCCCTGAGGGCTTCCTGCCCAAATCAGCTTAGTACCTAGTAAGTGGAGGATTCAGGCCTTCTTACAGCAAAGATATCATCAAGTTTTCCCACCTAGCCCCACCTGAGGCCTATTAAATGGGTGGGGAAGATCTTTGATCACATTTATATTACACATGGGTGGAGTATGAAGTGAGGTGGAGCAGGAAGTGAGACAGAGCTCAGAAAGAGAGAACAGGCAGAGGAACTGACATGAGTGAAAGAGGGAGTGATTTTGCTTGAGGGAGCTGGTTTTTGAGGAGGCCTAACAGAGGGAAGTCTTGGGGATGGCAGTGCTCCCTGCATTGATAATGCATACATATTTCTTGCTTGCTATGATGGCTTTGGCTTTCTGGTGTTGGAATAAATCTTTTGGTTTTGTCTTCCATGAAGAGAGTTTGCTATATTTTGCAATTCAGAACTACGCTAGCGGTTCATAGCAGCCATAGCCGCTGTGGATATCCCATTGGCGCTACACATGGTAATGGAAAAAATGAATTCATATTATGCCTTTCTCTGTATGTGTTATGGGGGGATATTTGTATTCATGAACACTGTTAATGGATAAATAAACATGAATGGGTCTACAGAAACAATGATTATGCAAAAGCCATAGGATCAAATATGCAATGTGAAAGGATCAAAGACATAAACTTCAGTTGAGTTCTTCTTAAACTGTATTCCCACACCTTTTTGAGTGAGTGGGTGTTCAGGTGTTGACAATGTTTTCATTTTGATAAGTGCTGTAGTAATTCCCATGGAATATTGAGCTACTTTAATCTTCAGCTCTTAGATTCTACTCAAATATGCTGCAAATTGGTATGTTCCCCAGGGAGAAGAAAAAATGAGATTCTCTTTCAAAAATTTACTCAGATGTTTAAGGAGAGTAGTAGGAAAAAACTTCTTTGAACTAAAAAGAAAACCTCAAAACCTAGTTAACCAATTTATTACTCGAAAGAAAAAATAAAATTAAATACCTGTGGAATTAATAATTTTTTTTAAAAGGAAAGACTCTTTAAGAATTGAAATAGAAAATCAGGGAAGATGATGTTCTTATTTTATTTTTCTTACACATACCACTATTAGTGGTCAGGGTAGGTGCCCAGCAAGGAGAGACTTGAAGTAGATAAGCCAAATGATCTTCAAAAGAGGCCAATAAAACATGAAATAATAGAAATTAATGGTGACACTATTTTAATATTATATTCTTTTTTCCAATTTATAATTTTCTAGTGCCTAGTGATTCATTTTATTTCAGGTCTGAAAAAAATGATGCTTTCTTATCAAAGAGCTAATAGATGCAAACACAGCAACCCTATGAAAGGAATATTCTCTTTGTCCACATTGTGAAATGTTAGACTTTAGGTCATCAGAACGACATCTTTTATTAGGACTGAATGTAGAAGTGCGAGGTAATACAGGAGTCCCCTCGAGAGAAGCTAGTTATGATTATTCTCTCTGAGAATCAGGCAGTTGTTCGCCTCAAAATACCGTTCAGGTTTAATGTCAACAAGAATTTATTACATCTGCCCCTGCTACTAGAGAAATGCTGCTACTGTTAGGGGTTTCTGCATGTTTTTTGTTATAGACCCAATTTTCTGGGCTTAATTTGTCCTAACAGCCATTTTAGGTTACAAATGGAATCCACCCTCGTTGTATACAAGTTGTCAGTTCAGCTCAAAATTAATTCCACAAAACCTTACATAGCTCTTAAAGTGTATAGTATGGCCTTACATGAGAAAATCTAAAGAAACTTCATTTAAAACATTATTAAGTGGCTCACTTAAAATGACTGGAGCCATGGCATGTTATTTTTCCTTTCCAGCACTAACTGTGCTTATAAAGTCAGAAGTTTGTGGTCTGCTCCATAACTCTGGAGCTACACACAAGCCTTGAGTTTTACTCACAGAGAGAACACCATGAAGTGAGAGGTGATGTGAATATAAAACCTGATTTCTTTTGAATACTTTGACACTCTTTGATTAGGGAAAAAATCCTTATGTCTCATTAATTTTTATTGCAATCTGTGAAATTTAAGCAATAGCACTTGTCCAAAAGCTAATGTTTGAGCCAAGAGAAAACATTCATTTCCAGTCTTTCTTTTAACAGACACCTAAATTTCTCATATAGATTAATTTTGCATACCTTCAAAGTGATTGAGCTCTTGATTTACTCAACTCAATGCAATTAAGGTCTACTTTTCTCATCAGTCAAGCAATAATAATTCTAGTTCATGCTGCTAATTGATAAAACATAATAGCACTTTTCTGTATAGCTGGGCAACATAGTCCAAATCATTGCAAAGAACACAGAAAAGAAAAGAATCAAACAAGCAAGGATACTGCCCTGTATGTGAGAGGCAGTGTGGCAGAGTAGACATGGAGGTGTCCTCAGAGTTTCAAAGACCTTGGACCAAGCCCTACCTCTGACACTTATTGACCGTAGTACCCTGGGCAAGCCACTCAACCTCTCAGTGGCCCTAGGCAACACTATAAAAATATAAGTTGAAAAATAAACGACTATGATTGGTAGAATTCCTTCCCTGAAAGTTCCCCATAGCAATAAAATCACAGTTGTGGTCCAAAGGAAAAAAAAAGAAAATAAGTCCATTAAAGATGCTTCACTTAGTATGGAAACTGAGGAACATCAAAGACAAATATCTCAGCCGCTAGTGTTCTTGTTTAGTCAATTCAGTCATGTCCAGTTCTCTAGGACTCAATTTGGGGTTTTCTTCTCTAGTTCATTTTACAGATGAGGAACTGGGGCAATCAGGTTTAAGTGACTTGTCCAGAGTCACACAACTAACAAATGTCCGAGATTGGATTTGAACTCACTACGATGAGTCTTCCTAATTTCAGGACTGACACCCTATCCACTGTGATACCTAGTTGCCATAACATTGACATAAAGATGTTTAAAAAATAATTTTCCTACATACCATGATGCTTTTGAAATGCTTCTATCGACAAAAAATACTTTGCTTATTTTTCCACGGGTAGCTATCTGGGAATCTATAAAGTGGACCTTCTTACTTTCTTATACTAAATGCTAACTTATTGCTGAACTCAAAAGATGAGAACCACACCCTTATGCCTTGGAGTACATAGCACATTATTTTTGAGATATTTTATACTTGAAGACAGTATGAAAATAAAGGTCTACTAACTGATTTAAAAGTTAAATCAGATGGATTATATGAAATAATGCATATAATTGCAAATGCCTATTAAATAAGCAATATAAGCTAGGATTACTTACTTTGATAGAATTGTGACTTCAGTAGTTTCTTTTCGCTGACTCAGACACAAAAGGACATGCCTTCCCAACCTATGTAATTTTTGTTCCTTTTGGTTTTTATTACATTTTGTTTTTGTAACTCTTCAGCAGCATCTTCCATTTCTCTATTATCTGCTCCACACAACTATCAAACTGATACTTCAAAGGCAAAGCTTTGATCCTGCCCTACAAAGAACATAAAGTGCATCCTCATCCCCTCTAGTCAAGTGCAACCTCTTTTTCTCAGCATTTAAAGCCCTTCACTTTCTTACCATCTTTCCACGCACATATTCTGTGGTAAAACCAAGCTGGACAACTAATGCTTCCTGACGCCATACTCTATCACCTGACCTTTGTGTAGGTACTCACTGATTAGTGTTTAATACATATGCTACCACCAACTTCAAGAAGCTGCTCCTGATATCTCCATTTCTTATTATCCTCATCTCAAAACACATTGCTGTATGTATTTTGTATGTCAACTTTTCTGTGAAAATAGTATATCCTTTAAGGCCAAAGGAAGAATGCAAATAGAATCTATCTATTTTTTGTATTTGTAACTCCAATACCTAGAACCATGACTGGCCCAGAAAAGGCACACATGATAAATATTTGCTTTTTAAAATAATTTTTGATGTATTAAATATACTGAGTTCTCCTTTTTTCCTCTTCTTTCCTTCCTCCATTCCTCCCTCTTCCTCCTCTTCTTCCCTTCAATTGCCCTTTCTTACACCCCAGCTCTCCTTCTCCTTAACTATCTCCTCTCCCTCATCTTCATCTTCTACCTCCTGTTGCCCCTTCTCCTCTTCTTCCTCTTTCTCCCCTCCCTCCATCTCCTCTCCCTTTGACTTAGAAATACTAAAGTGCAACTAGAGTTACTCCTAGACATATCTATTTCAATATACATCTAAGGCACATTCTTTCAAAGGAACATATATATTCTTAATGACATCAACACAAAAAAATGCCATTTGTGCATCTTTCCATTAAACTTCTAGTAACTTTTATTCTAAGGTTGTACAGATCTATTATTCATTCCATCCATATGATTTCAGCAGGAGAACATTGGTGTTCAACATATTGGTTTGCATACTCTGATATAGTTCACATGGTGCTTTTGTGAGGTTCCAATGAGATGACATTAAAAAGCACTTTGTAAACTTAAAGTGCCTAATACATTGCAGTTATTAAGTTATTATGTTTATTATGTCAATGAACTGACTAGCTGATAGGCAGAATTCCATGTAGTCTGAGTGATATATATTTTCATCCACAGTCTTAATTATGTGGAAGATAAAACAAATATTTTTAACTGAATTCTGTTGATTGTTTTATAATGTCTCTGGGTTCAATTAAGTTAATATAGTATGTTTGTGAACAAATATATTAAGAAAACCTCACTGACTGTTGAGAAGACCTCCTTTATTTGGACTCTAGTAACCATTCCAAGATATTATTTGAGCATGTATCACCTTGGTGTCAATACGCTGCAAATGGTTGAATAAAATGTTGTCTATAGCTGGTAATTGTATTTATCATAATTTTTTTTGCAACAGTAGGGGACATTTACATAATGCCTTTAGGTTTTCAAAATGCCATCTATACATTTTCTTTGAGCCTCAAAACAGTTCTATGTAGTGCTAGACATATTATTATCCTGATTTTCCAGAAGATAATCACGGGTTTAGAGGAACACAACAAATAAATAAATTCAGAGAAAAAAAACTAAGGCACCGATAAGTAAATTGCCTTATCCATGGCCACACAGCTACAAAATGCTAGAAGCATGATAGTATTTGATTCTTAGAGCAATACTATTTAGATAAGTATAAGAGGTATCATTACTATGGTTCAGATCAGCAAACTGAGGCTCAAAGAGGCTTAAGTGACTGTCCAGAGGTACACAGTGTCAAGGGTGGTGTTTGAACCCCAATCTTCCTAACTCTAAATCTAGCATTCTGTCCAATATACCAAACCACTTATGGAGATTAACTTCTCTGCTTAGTGTCGATTGTACATAAAAAATGACTTTTAAAGGTCCATAATGGATTACAGACTTTTTAAGGGAAAGGGGCTATACTGCATATTTTTGTAGGAATGATAAGAAAGTTTCCAATAAAATCTTAGACTGATTCCATATCATGGCATGGACTCTGGATTCTTGAAAGCTATTCTAGCAGTACAAGCTCTGGAAAATACTACAAAGCTGGAAACATTCTGCATATGATCCAGCAGCAGACTGTGTCTATCTTCAGAACACAAACTCAACTATATTCAGACAATCTTATCACCAGAAAATTGGCCACCAGGTTATAAATTAGTTTGGCTACAGCAAATCATGACCTTTTTTTTTTCTTTGTCACTCCATATTACATTTGTAATCTCTGTCAGTGGGAGAAGTACTCCTACTGATGAAATCATGCTTATTTTAATGCACTGAAATATAACAAAGAATGCTTCTGAAGCAGGATTAAACTTGTAAATAGCTAGGATAACTAAAATCTAAATCTTTTTAAAGTTAAAAGATCATCAAAATTGTTTTACATTAAAAAATTTGACCTTTATACCTATGTGAGAACTCTTTGTTGAAATAAAATAACACAAAACAAAAAGAAAACCACAGCACTCTAAATAATCTGAATGCTTAAAATGCAAAGTTGTGTGCTATCATTCTCCTTTGAAAGTCATGTTTTTGTACAAGAAATCAATAGTTTTCCATTATATGTTCCACAAATTCTCGTCAATAGCATATATCGAAAGTAGAACCTGTTTTAATTGTTCACTTAGGAGACTAACACATAAAATGTCTAGCAGAATCGTTAACTGAAAGATGAATAAAATATATCCAGTGTGTCCCATTTTATAGTAACTTTCTTAGGGCAGTTGCATGAATAAAATATGATTTCGTGTCTATGTTTCTTTATATGCTATAGACTTACTTCCCCCCTAATTCTGATGACTGGGAAAAATGTTTTCAGAAGTCACATGTGACTTAAGGACAGAGGGACAACTTCATTTGGAATTTTCCACATCTAGTTTTCATGTGTAAAACCTTAAGGACTAAATGGTCTGCTTTGAAAGTTAAGAAATTTTCCTTTTTGTTGTTATTGTTTGCAACTTTAAAAATTTAGGGAAAACCAAGACATCCTCTGATAATAGGAAAGAACATATGACATCGTAGAAGATTCAAGAAGGAGGAGATTTTAAGGACCATTGACTAATAATACAATACAAATAAAAGCATAGTATCAAGAAAAAAAAGTTGTAGTCCTCCTATATTCTACCTTTAGTAGAACATAATTGGAGGATTATGCCAATTCTAGGTATCATAGTTTAGAAAGGCTGTTGCTGCACTAGAAAGTATACTAAAAAAAGTGTTACAGTAGTGATGAATAGGATCAAGACTATGTCATTTGAAAATTTATTGAAGGAACTAGTTATTTTAACTCAAAAGAAAACGTGTGGAAGGAGGAAGACTGAATGTAATCTTCAGTTATTTAAAGGGTTCTACAGTGGAAGGGGAATTACTTTTTTTGTACTTAGTTTAACTAGGACTGATAGTGAGCATTTCAAGGTAGCAGATTGGAGTTCAGTGTACCAAAAAGCTCTCTTAAATAGAGTTGTCAAAAATGCAATGATTTTGGCTTCAGAGATATTGAGTTCCCTGTCCTAAAGGTATTCAATCAGAGGTTGAATTACCACAAGAGAGAAAAGTTGTAGAGCCAATTTATGTTTGATGAAAGGATTGGATTAGATAGCATCTAAAGTCTCTTCTGACTTAAATATTCTTTGATTTTAGGATATTCAAGTCTCTATTCAATCAACCAGTCAACACGTGCTTATTACATTTATTAAACATGGGCTGTGTGTCAAGTACATTGCAAAGTGCTGGGATACTAATATAATGAATGAAGCAATCATCTACTCATAGTGAGGTTACATTCTCAGTGAATACAGGCAAAGTTCAGAACTTCTAGAACCACCCCAATCCCCTTCCCTGTTTTATTTTCCCATTACCCTCCTTGGAACATGTCCCAACTTATTACTGTTCTATAAATTCTAACACTCAAATTTCAACTTAATACTATTAACAATGGTCTGACTAAAGCATAGTGAGACATGTTTTAAATCTTTTTTTTAATAAAATTAATCTTTGTGTACTAAAATTCTACTCCAGGGCATATCATAACATAGAACTGTGTTCCCATAGCCTCTACTAGTAGAGTACAAGGTTTGGCAGTTTCTATCAAAATGGAAAGGCTTAGCGCATGGGGCCAAAGATAATTTTGTCTGTCATCAGACAAAAACTAAGTTCAGAGAAAACTATCATTAGAATGTTGATCATCAGGTGATGATTTTCTTTAGAAACAGCAACTCATGAATACAGTTTATTATGGTAACTATTGGTGGAGGGAGAATCTACGGAAATTAAATGATAGATTCTTGAAACAAAGGAAATATTGCATCTGCTCTTTTTGTTTCAGTGTCACAACATTCAATCAGAATGATCTTTTGCACAAAAATTTCAGGGTGTGTTATTTCAGTGTATAAGAAAGTATTACTGCTCTTAACACTATCAGTTAGGAAAAATTTAGCTGCTCTGATCCATACAGTGACCAATGACAATTTCAAAGGACCCATGATGAAAAATGCTACCTACTTCTAGAGAGAGAATTGATGGACTCTGTATGCAGATTAAAGTATATTTTTCCACTTTTTTGCACAACATGACTAATTTGGAAACATGTTTTGCATGACTTTGTATGCATAGTGGGCATCCTGTTTCTTACCTTCTCAAAGGTTTGAGGAGGTCTTGGAGAGAGGGAGAGAATTTAGAATTGAAACTAAAAATATAAAAATTAATTAATATCCTGATATTTCTTGAATATTTGCTGATGTACATGGTGAGACATGTCAAATAAGAGAATCTATCTAGAAAATAGCAGAGTCTGTATAATTCTAAAATTAGGTTGTTCTAAGTCAGATGATTTTCTTTCAAACAATCCAACATAAACTAGTGTTTCATTGCTCAGTATCTACAAAGGTTTGCTACTTTAAGAGTTCCCAATGACTCAACATTGTTGATTAATGGAGGAAAATGTTGGACACTGTGGAAAAGCTGTTATCAACTATTTGAAAAGTGGTTTATCTGAACCTGTAAAGGAAAGAAACAGAGCAGACTGAGAAGCATCTGAAGTATCTGTCAAGCTGATTGTAGCTTTGGGACTTGCCAAGTGTTTCAATTAAAACTGGGTACCTTGCTGTATTGTGTGTATGTATTTTTGCATTCTGATTTTCTTTAAAATATAAAGTCCTAGTTCCTGATAACCAGAAAGTGGGTTTTTTAATTTAGAATTCAAATTGAAAAATTTTACCTTTTAAAAACTTGGTCTTTTTTGGGAGAGAGAAAGAGAAAGAGAGTGAGAGGGAGGGAGGGAGAGAGGGGAGAGGGAGAGAGAGAGAGAGAGAGAGAGAGAGAGAGAGAGAGAGAGAGAGAGAGAGAGAGAGAGAATGTCATGCATTAGACAAAGAGAGAAAGGTAATAAGCATTTATAAAGCAAGTATCAGGCACTGTGTTCAGCATTTTCTACAAATATTATCTCATCTGATCCTAACAATAACCTTATGAGATAGAAATTGTAATCATCACCATTTTACAGTTGAGGAACGGAGATAAACAAAGGTTAAGAGACTTGTCCAGGGTTACATAACTAGGAAGTGTCTGAGACTGTATTTGAACTCTGGTCTTCGTCATTCCAGATCTACTACTCTATGCACAGCACCACCTAGCTGTAATACTAAATAATGATTTTTATGTGTGTGTGTGTGTATGTGTGCATGTGCGTGTGTGTGTGTGTGCATACACACATGTGTTTATATATCTATATATACACATATATATGTGTATATGTATGTACATATGCATATATGCATATATGAATAAGTACACAAGTGTATGCCAATTTTTATCAAGATATTCAAGTTTGATTACAACTGGTGTTCGTACCTTGTAAAAATTTTGTTTTTAAAGGCCATTAAGCGTTTCAGAAAATCAAATCTATTATTATTGTTAATTATCACTGTTGTTGTTATTCTAGTCAGCCATCAACTACCGAAGAAAGTTTATTGAATCACTTGAACCCAAACCTGAAGTTACCCTCCGATGTACTCTTTGGCATGTTATCAGTTTCCCCATTTATAGATCTACAGTTAGAAAGTGCTAAGAGAGTAATTGTCTAAACAAGGGACACCTGTACTATGGGTTGGACTTCAGTCATTCTCCTACCGTAGGCTGAAGACTGTTAGGCTCCTTTATCTCTATGTGCCCAGAGTTAAGGGACTCACCATTCATTCCAAATGGCTATTATCTTTACTACTATAACTTTTTCAGTAGGATATTGGGATAATTGGGCAGAAGTGGCAATACAGAAGATATAAGAGGGGGGAAAGCGGGGTGTTGAACACTCTATAGTAGGCAAAGCTATTTTAACACATATAGAGTATTATATTTGTATTTCTATATGATGATGTCTATATATAAATACATTTGGAATTTTTGCTACAAATATTTTATCTTAGAATATACCCAAATAGGGGCCAAACTTTACATACAACAAATGTACACTTTATGTAGTATTAATTAGTACTATACTTCACCTAGCCAAAAGAAGAAGAATCTTCTGTCAGTGAATAAAAGAACAAGAACAAGTTAGAAATACCTTCTCTAAGAATTACCAAGAAAGGCAAAGAAAAGGAATGTAAACTCAGATCCTAGGAAATACTAGGACGGAGGATTACAACATTCCTCATACTGTTCTGTGGTTTCTAGAATTCAGTTCAAAACTTATTTTAACTCTTATGAGAGTTATGTATGTTAAAAAATTCATATGTTAAAGCATTTTGGACTGTGGGCTGGCTTTCTGTTAACATGTAAAATGTACACAAAATTGGTGGGTTAGGCTTCTATCTGATAACGCACAAGCATTGCAAATCCCTGAGTTTCAGGGGAAAATGTTTTTTGCACAATTTTAGAAGCAAATAATTTTAACTTTTACATTATGAATAGCTTGGTAATTGCAGTTATTGTTAGTAAGTATAAACATGATTTTATTTGCACCATGGGATGAGTTGACAGTCCTAGAAAAACTATCCCTATAGGTTTCCCCAATAGGCATTCAAAACCATTGCAAAAGAAGTATAGGAAACCTAGAGAAAAGAAGAATTGTGAAGAGAAAACTGGTCCCCAAATGGTAGAACTTGAAAAAAATGATGAAAGTAATAGTCAGTTGTACTTTTACTCATTAAAAAAGAAAAAAAATTCTTAAAAATTAAAGCTGACTGAAAATGGGATAGATTGCCTCAGGAGGTAATGACCTTTCTATTGCTGAAAATTTCCAATCAGAAGGTACATAATAATTTATTTCTGGAGAGTGCCATGGAGAGTTTGCATACTTTTGACAAGGTTTGAACTGGATAACTTCTTGGAGGGTATATCTTATTGAAGAGAAACAGGATGCACAATAATGAAGGCAGGAATGTCATTATATATTAATAAAGTATATTTGTGAGGAAATCAAGGAATCAGAGAGAAGAAATATGTTGAAAGTGGATGGAAAAAGATAGATAAAAGCAAACACCAGAGTGATTGAATTATGAGAATATACTACAGAACACTGGAATATAAATAGGAAATTATTTCATTAAATTATATACTTTGCAGGAACACAAACATATATAATAAAATTTAGTTTCTTATAAAGACTCCTTTTTGATTTAATTTATTTATTATGAATCAACATGCACTAATATTTCTATATATGAATTCAACCAGAGGCTTAAAACCTATTTATTTGTTGATGGAGATTGATTACTCAGTGCTCTGAATTGATTTTAGCTTTCACCATCAAGAGAAGATATGTGATTTCAGATTCTTTTCTGAGAGAGTTCTCTGCAAAGATTTTGGAAAGAAGCAGACATATAGAGGAGGCAGAATCTACACTCAGCTTACTACCCTATAAACTTCAACTTTGTGGAATTTCCCCTTGGGTGATCTAGAGCTGTGAGCTCTCTCTCTCTCTCTCTCTCTCTCTCTCTCTCTCTCTCTCTCTCTCCCACCCTCTCTCCCTCAAGTTCATTCACTTTGTTTATTGTCTGGTATAGTTTTCATCTGTGTAATTCTTCAATTTTGTTTGCCATGGGTTTGGATAAATGGGTTTATTTGATTTTGGCTATTCACTATGTGTGGTCTTTGTGTAACTAGAATTTCATGGGAAAAGAGTCGAGCCTTGGATATGGCTTGGGAACTCTGTTCAAGGTTAGGAATCAAGAGTGCATCTTGAATCTAAAAGTTATTTCTCCTAGATTAACAATATTTGGGAGGCAGATAGATATAACTGTAGCCTGATATCCTTTTTCAGACAAGAGCATTGTGGCTAGCTTCTGGCACCAATCTCCTATTTCACCACCTGGCAGAAATCAAAGCCTCCTTTGGACAAGGGTAAATAGAGGATACTCTAGATATATCTATCCATGCCTCCCTGAGATCCACCTATAGACATACTGCCAAAACACACAAAATCTATATGAGAAACACATACACACAGCATTATAAACTTGATATGTTACTTAAATGAACTGAGACAGTGAATAGAAAATATTTGGGAAAACTGGTTCTAGAGTATTTACTGATTTCTCTTCTAGAGCTCTTTTAAATTAATTATTTAAAATTGTAGTTCTGGATCACAGGACATGGATTTTAACTACATGATACCTTTTAAATTAACAAGATGCTATTACATCATTATTCACACTGTGGTGACAGTCCAAATCAAGGAAGCAAAGAAAAAGTACTAGGAAGAGATGGTTTGAATGTAAGGAGTAATGTATTTTGAGATTAAAAGCATTTTAATGCAGTATAATAACAAAGACAAGGTGACTAAGCTTTTGGATTTTCTCCAGTAATAATGTTTCTAAAGTTTTCAAAGTAATCAATGCAATGAATTCCCATTTATCACCTAGCCTCATGTCATGAATTAGAACTTTTTTTTTGTTTTTTAATCATAATGAATGTATTTGCATACCAAATACAGTGCCTATGTGCCATTTTCTCAATAAAAGGCACTTAGCCACATGTAATTGTGCATACCTATAATTCTTCCTGCTGGGGAGATTAAGGCTTGGGCTCAGGAGTTCTAAGTTCTAGTAGGGCTCAACACAATCTCATGCTCTCACTATGTCTAGCACCGATATAGTGGTCTTCCAAGATTTTGGGGCCACTAGGGTGCTCAAGTACAAGTAAACAATCTTCTTTGGAAATGGAACAGGTCAAAGATTGCTTGGCTATCAGTAATGAGGTCTACCAAATGAGTGTCTGCTTCACATGAGCCTAGGTGAGAGGAGACAAAATCTCAACAAATAAACAAGGCACTGGGCTAACATATTCTCTAGAGGGAAAAACAAAGACAAAAACAAAAACAAAACAACAACAAAAAAAAAAACGAAAACAAAAAAAAGGATTTACGTATGTATACTGTCAACTAAGTAATAAGAACTTTATTCCTCTCAAATTAAATATTATTTTGCACCTCAATTTTTGTTTCATCCAGGTCCTGGGTTATAAAGATTGAGGGAAGGAACAAAAAGTATAAAGACTGTAGAAGATAGAAGTACATTGAGTTAAACATCGGGTCCAAAGAAAACATAAGCCAATACGAAAGAAAACAGAAGAATCCCTAGCATGAAGATCTCCAGAGTGGTAAGGGCCAATGCTTTTTGTTCATTAATGTTGCTTTAGGGAATTTGCCTAATTTGTTTGCTGGTTCCAACTGGTAACAAGGGAGCAATGGGACATCTGGGTACATGCATAGCAAATGCGTGTCCTTGATCTACTATTGGCTTTGACATTTCTTTTTCCACAACCCCACAGAGATTGATATGGGTCAGTTTGGCTTCATTTTTATACCCATGGCCTCAAATCAAAACCAAAAATGCTTTATAAAATTTTAAAGTTATTGGTAGCTCAAACTATTCTTTGAATAATCTTATTTAAATGTAACATAAAGCTGAAGAAATATTAAAATATTTCAATAATATCTATAGAGTGCAGCCAAATTGACCCTGACTGATTAATCTGTTGTTTTTTGCTACTTTAAAGCAGAGCCTTGGATTCAACTAGCTGTGAGGCAATCTGATTCAGGCTTATCAAACAGATTACACAGCTGGTAGTGATAGTTAAAATGTAAGGTAACAAAGTAAGATAACAGATCCCAAAAGATCTTGGCAGGCCCTATAATTGGATATGAAACAAAGAATAACAAGTTCAGGATTGGAGAGGTGTGGAAAAGGCAGCATTTCTGAGAAAAATCTTGGGATATTATTGAACTACAAGATCAATATAAGTCAAATTGGATATGGCAGCCAAAAATGGTAATTTTATCTTAGTTTGCAGTAAGAGCATCATAGTGTCTAGAATAAAGATAGAAGACAATGACAGCTAGATTATATCATTCCTTCACCAGACTATGTATGGAATACTTTGATCAGTCTGGAGTGCCACATTTTAAGTATGGCATGAATAAAATAGAGATGTCTAGAGATCAACCAAGTTGGTAAAAAGCCTTAAAATCATACCACATAGATTTGGCTGAAGAACTGAGAGAGTTTAACTTGGGAAAAACAGACTTTGAGGAAAAGGGAAGAATGATACTGTCTTTAAGTATATGAATGACTGTCATGTGAAAAGAGAAAAGATTTGTTTTCCTTGACTCCAAAGGGCTGAGTTAGAAGAAAAGGAGTAAAGATATGGAAAGATAGGTTTGAATTAAATATAAATGGGAAGAAGAGTCTTTCTTAATGATTAGAGTCATCCAAAACTAAAGTAATACCTGAGGAGGTAGTAAGAACCTCTCAATTCTCCCACCCCAAATACATAAATGTTTGCAAGGAAATGCTATATGATGACTTAGTATGAATTATCACAAATGGTGTGGAGGGGATTCTGGTTTCAGATGTGAATTGTATTAAATGATCTCATCAATACCCTCTTCCTCTGTGACTCCTCCTTCCCTCTTTTTAGAGGATGGACATGTCTCTTAAGGAGGGAGCCCAGGTCAACCTTTCTTCATTTCTCCTCTGGCTATAATCCTGGATTCCTCCAGGGTAGCCAAAGAAACTCTTCTTCCTGCAAGATCACTTCAGTCCTGAAACTCAAACCTGCAAAGTATTCTCTGTCACTGGGGTCCTGCCTTCCCTCTGATTGGAAAGCAAGAGACTTCTCTTCCCAGAATCTCCATTTAAGGAGGGATTCCAGGTCAGCCATTTCTTTATTTCCACTCACAGTCCTCTGGAGTTCTCTGTTACCTTCTTTCCCCCTCCCACCCCAGTTGCTTTTCTCCTTCCTTTTTTATGCTGTCTTCCTCTATTAGATTGTACGTTCTTTGAGGGCAGTGACTTTTTGCTTTGCTTTGCTTTTTTCAGTCTCTATTGTTTATCAACGTTCCTGCCACATAGTAGGTACTTAATAAATATTTATTGACAGACTGAACTCTAATGCCCCTCAAAATGCTAACATTGTATTATTCTTATCCTTTGATTGAAACTTGTAATAATCAAGTTAGCCATTCTCTTTTGCCTGGCTATCTTCACCCTGGAAAGGTCCAGTTTAAGAAACTGAACATATTACATACTATATAGCCCTATGTAATTAAGTAGAGAACACAATGACCAGCCAAGGGTTTCATACATAACTGTTTTAGTTATGTAATAGGCCAAACAACCCTTAAATTCTTACTAGAAACTACATGTCATTCATGAATGCAAAAGATGGTGTTATTCAAGAGATTAAGCCACATTTCCTCTCCTCCCCTCTTCTCCCATCTCCTATCTCTTCAAAGGATGGGGAATTTGGTGGTCAAAAGTTATAATCTCTAAGATCTTACTTAACTTATGAGGACTGTATTGTTTTCCATTGCATAGATGTTAGTGTGATGTCTTACATATCGACATACAAGATATCTCAAATGTCTCAGTGCATTTTTGACATTTAGTAGTCTGAAAATGCATTAAGACTTTTGAAACACACTGCTGTTGTTGGTTTGTTAATGTTTGTTTCTGCATGGCTGTTGGACGGGAAAGCAGCCCCTGCTAAAATTGGAGTCAGAAAAAGTATGCAGCATGACACTTAGGAATAAAATGTTGATCTGGAAGCTTACTCAGAACAGATTAAGAGTTGGGAGCATTAGAGAGACTTAGCTGATGTTTAATGGAGAGTCAACTGCTTGTTATACACTATGTTATAATTATAAATTGATTAGATATTGTCACTTAATTTCCTTGGCCACCAGATTTCTCATCTATAAAATCAGGAGTTTGGATGAGATAACTTCTGAAATCCCTTCTTTCTCTTGACCTACAGTGTGACTCACTGAACAGGGTGGAATCCCTTGGGATTATGGTTGACTCTTATCATCATCCCTATGATCCTGGATTAGGTACCCACTGAATAAGACAGTAGTACTTGTACATTAGCAGCTATTTCTGATGTGGTAATTATTCTGACAAATCCACAAGCCCTCTGGCAGAGAAAGAATGCGAACAGATTGCTTATGTCTGAAGGGACATGTCTGAATGGTAAATCATCCCCCAATAGGTGAATACAATCAGCAGGAAGGCAGTCCAAGAAAGTCTGTGACAGGATCAACCTGTGAAACCCACTTATTTTCCTTCTTTTGAAAGTAGAAAACTACGGTTCATTGACAAGATGTCAGAAAGTCATACAACTTAGGTAATGAGAAGTTATAGGAAGCATTATATACTCCAAATCTTTACCAAGGACAGAATATGACTGAAAGGCACTAGACTCAGTAAACAAATGAAACTTAAAATTAAATGTTCTTCTCCAATTCTTAGACCTAGATATATGAGGAGAGAATTGTTGAGCTCTTATTAATGTCCGTCTCTCAGCCACAATTTGGTCTTTGGTAAAGGCATACAACTGCTCTATGATGAAAAACAATTTAAATGGCAAAGGTAAATCTGTTTATAGATCTCAAAAGACATGCTAGGGCCTGGAACACTTCTAGGATATCTCTGCAAATTAGTGGTGATGGTAAGAGATCATATCCAAAACTTTGCATTGAATGCCATTGTTCTACTGTATAAGTATTATTACTGATTATGGCTTTAACTGTATAAGGTCTTTCTCCATACTTGAGCAGCCATCATCTAAAGCGTATCAAGGACTAGGATTGTCAAAACACCACTTTTCAGGGTGTTTGACTTTTATGAAGTTCTCTGTATTCTACCTAGCAATGAGATGGCCTATAGCAGAAAGAGAAGCACATTGAGAGATGTTATAGTTTCCATAGATTTTCAGGTGTCACCCAGACCCCAGGAATATTAATGGAAAGAGAATATCTCAATGTAAAAAAACTTGAGAGGTAAATACCCCCACATCATTCACAGCTTCAGCCCAGTCTAAGCTTGAGTTATATCCCCTTTACACTCAGTTATTTGTCTTTAAATACCCCCCACCCCCCAATTCTAATTGTCCACACAATGTCAGGTCCCTTGAAACTAATAGAAGTCTTGATTTGTGAAAAGCTGCTTCCCTATCCCTGCTTTTGCATCCCCACATTTAAGGGTCAGGGATAGAGGTGAGGTAAGGAACTATGAAAAAGGAAATCATTTTTATTTTTTCCCTTCTGCCCTATCCCCTTCATTAAAGTCACTATGCCAGGGTAAACCAACTGTGTGGGTGCTCCATCATGTCAGAGAGACCACAGAAATACTCTGATTATAAAACTAAGAGTTGTCATAACTGATTAATTTAGAAGTGCATCCCTTTGAAACCACATTCATATTAGTCACAGCAATTACCACCATCAAATACCCTGCAGGTAGTAAAGAAGTGGGTGATACTTGGGTTGGGTGTTGCTACTCTAGCTCTTCAAAGAATATAATTTTCAAGAGTAGAAAATAGGGTCTTTGAGGATATTCCAGCAAAAAAACTCTGCTGTGATACACTTAAAAGTTTTACAAATTACTGATAATATTTAGGAAACCTTCACTTCTTTGTTCGTCTTGGCAAGTAAATTCAACCATATTTTTATAGAAGCATTAACTATATTTAACTGAAATTTATGGAAGTATCTATGCTTTTATTGAGGGTGAGAGGTGGAGATGAATTTTTAAACATACCTTTATGAATTAAAAATTCACAAAACCTTGGTTTCATCTACCTTTTGAATTCCTGTTTGGACAAGAATTCTGTTTTCTTTAAATAAAATATAAATTTTGCATTCCTCATTCTTAGCTATTTTTTTTTCTAGTTGCCAGGATTTAAACGGTAAAGGGTCTTGGGTAATAGGTACTTCCACACTGTTTTGGGAGTAGATATAATCACATATCTCCTCTAGCATCTAAGAGGTGGCCTAAAACCTAACTGGAAATTTTTGCAAAGAATAATTTCCTTTAAATAGTAATGAGTTGAGTTTTTTTCTTCTTTTTCTGAACATCTGTGAATGTTAGCAAGAATAGTTTCACTTTATTTTCCTAAAATGTGTGCCAGAGTGCTAATCAGATCTCACATTTAATTGATAATATCAGGCTAAAGGGGAAAACTTTGAAAAGAGCAACTTTAAACCCAATGAACAAATACTCTTAACCTTATAATCAGTGTTTTTATAATGTATATAGAAAGCTCATGTTTTCCAAGAATCATATTTACAGAGGACTTGCTTTTTTTTAAAGGAGATTAAACAATAAAGTCTAATGAGCCCTGTGGCAGTTGGTATAAAGGGCTTTAGACTATACGCAATACATTATTGTTCATTACTCTAGAAATTAAAAAAAAAATCCTTTTTATGTCTCGTTCTTATAGAATGTTACAGATCAGATTTTGTTGTTGTTTTTAATGTGTTGTTAAGTGTCTCTTCCCTGAATGCCAAGGTAGATGCTGAGAATGCACTTTAGCTCTTGGGATGTGGCCATTTCCTGTAAATGTAGCCACACAACAGTGTGAGGTTTAAAGGTTTATTTCTTTTATATCCAAGTGGTTTACATTATACCAGTTAGGCTAAACACAGAAATGTATAAAGGGCTTACGGAAGAATTAATTTTTGACACCCTACCCCTTCCATGGGATCATAGATTTAGAGCCCCAAAGTACTTTAAAGGTTATCAAACCCAATCTGTATTTGGAGAAACTGAGGCCCTGAGAAGTTAAGTTATTTGCCAGGTAGTGTCTACCATTTTTAATTCTGTTCCTCCTGAATCCAAACCTTATGATCTATTCACCTGAGTGGGAATCAATTTAAAATGGAATTGGAAATAATAAACAATTAATAAAAATACAACATACAATATGTAGCTTGTGGAGAATCCATTTATATTTGAGTTTGGCACCATTACACATGCCACCTATATCTATAGCTTTTTGCCTAGATGAGCATTAAGGTTTTTGAACTCTCATAGACTCCCTCCTCTACCATAAAGAAAAAAATACTGTTTAGAGTAGTGAGGGGAAACATGGAATGCCCTAAACTCTATTTGTCCCACACTTTGACTTCTTACTTTATCTGAAAGTCAGAAAAATATGGCTTTGGAGACTGAGTCAAACTTTTCATTTTACAGATGATGAAACTGAGGCAAATAAAGGTTAAATGACTTGAGTGGTCATAGAGGTAACAAGTGACGACAGAGCCAAGATGGGAGCTTATCTTTCCACTTAGTAGTTGTTTCCACAGCACCACTCAAGTCTTCAAGTTCATGTTGGCTTCTCAATCCTACCTATCTCTGCCTCCTTCTTCCATTACATATATTATATGCTTGAGAATGGATGGATTGATTACTCTGGGTTGCTGGCATCTCCTGAATTCTGTAATCATCATCTGTTTCATGTAGCCAAACAGAAGAGGGAAGACAACAGCAAAGGGGAAGCCAAATTATACCTTTTAGGTAAAAAAGCATATGGGAAGAGGAAAAGCTAGGACTAGGGGAACTGAGTTTGCAGGAGTTATGCCAACTCTACCTCATTGCTTCTGGTTTTGAACTTTACTTGTAGCTATCATTACCATGAATCTAGATTTTCTTCCCTATTACCAACTTCTCCTCCCCCTTTGCCTGTGTAGGACTGACACTCTTGGAAAATTGGCAGTCCTAAAGTTGGGCAAGTGATGAGCTAGCAAAGCAGTTAGCTTTTCTTTCACGTACAGAGATTCTCTTGCGATGTTTTGTCTCAATGTGCCTGAAAACGGAGGCTTGAGGCCAAAAGAAATTGCTTTCTAGGCACACAGCAACATTGACTTCTCGGTTAGGAACATGCTCTAGAGTGAAAGAAGGAAAAAAAAAAGCACTCCCTCAATAAGAATCCACATCATCACATTGAATGAATATATAATGAATTCTCAATTACACATGTTGATAGAGAGGGACTGTTAATACAAAAAAAGCAGTATTGCTGGTCTTTAAAATACACTGCAGGATTTGGAAAACTGAATTTTAACTCTAGAGAATTGTGTTTAGCATGGTCTAAGAAAGGGAATCTTAACCTGAGGTGTGTTAGGTTTTGTAAAAATGTATATTTTGATCATTGTGTTTTAATAAAATTAGTTTTCATCTTAATCATGTTCATGCCATTTTATACATTCCGACACATCATTTTAAGTAGGTTCATAGGTTTCACCAAATTCAATATTAATATATATGTGTGTGTGTATATACATCTATATATATATATATATATATATATATATATATATATATATATACATAAAACAAATAATAAAATAAATGCACTCTTGCATGACCCAAAAATGATTGAGCCATATTTTTTTCCATTCTCTTTATTTCAATTTCTCTAGTAAACTTGAGTGGTGGTAAATGTCATCTAAAATTAGGGGAAAAGCATGATCTCATTCAACAATTATGAAAAACAGAATTGTAACACCTACTCCAACCTAAAAATAGTCAACTTTCAAGACTAATGCTTAGTCATTGGTTAGAGCATTATGTTTTTAAATATTGTTCTCAGGAGACAGAGAGGTTTAGTGGATTCAGACATGGCTGGCCTGTGAGTCAGAAAAATCTGTGTTCACGTTCCACCTTCAATACATACTGTCTAGCTGACCCTGGATAAGTCCCATAACACTTCTGAGATTGCCTTCCATCTTTTGTATATATCATGTAGGTATTTAGTTATTTGCAGGTTGTCTATTGTATTAAAAAAAATAAGCTTCTTGAGGGAAAGGACTCTTCTTCTCCGTTGTTTGTACTTGGCAAACTGCCTAGCATATATTAAGCATTTAATAAATGTTTCGGGGGTGGGTTTAATAAGGAGTAATTTAGAAACTACAGATTTACCGGCACCTTAATCATACTGGTCCCAGTTTGGGTAGGAAGGGAAACAGAAAAGTGCTTCTTTGCATTAACTCTGGCTACAAGATTTAGGAAATTTTGTGTCCTGAATTGATCTTCACATTGGGTAAAAGGAGTTGTAGCAGTATGATAAGACCCATAGCTGAGGTGAGTTAAAGTCTGTTCCTCCAATATTTCTGGGAAGGAACTTTACAAAGTTAAAGTGAGAAGTTGAAGTGTAGATATGAATTATGATAACTTTTCATTGGTTAATACATGTAGAACCCACTTTGGTGGTCCAAATAATTTTTATCCCTTTAATGTTTTATAAAATATTGAAGGAAATATTGAGCTCCTGAAGAATTTAGAAGATGGCAATAATCCTAGTAATTTAATTTAAGTCTGTGAACTGTAATTTGATAAGTAAGGAAGCATATGATTCATAAAATAAGAAACACATATATATGTGTAAATGTCTCTATCTATATATGTGTGTGTATTATATGTATGTATGTATGTATGTATGTATGTATGTGTACATACATATTCACATACATATAATGTATAAAGTATTATTTTGGATTTTCCTCACTTAGTTTCAAAAAACACTAATGGGAAACATACCAGTATTTTGAATAACATTCTTTGCCATGGTTGGAAATTTTCCAAAATGTTGGAGTCAGAATCTCAAAGGTTTTAGGATCTGATTTTATTTTTGCCAAAAAATGTATTTTTTTACTTCTAGTGAAAAACAGGAATATCAAAAACAACACCGATTTTGAAAAACTCAGCTGGCTTGATGCAAAATTAATATTTTGCTGACTTGATATTAAATTATATATATGGATGTGTATAAAATTTACCATTTACAATGTCATAAAACTCACATTAATATTCTTTAAATGGTATTCTTTAAATTCTTTAAATGTATGTAAATGATTAAACCCAACTTGACTAGCCAACACTAACTACTCAGGCTAATTTTCCTACTTAGGTAAAAGAAGGCACAAAATAGACATCATCTCCTCTCTTTGTGTCCCATCAATGAGATTTGGTTGGAAGAGGGTATAGATACAGTAGTTTCTGTATTTGCAACATTGCCTTGCTATAGGGCAAGGCAAAACAAAATTAATGATCTTTTCACATAGTCTTGCTCATAAACAGCAAAAAAGGATATTCTAGTAATGATAGTAACTATTGTTGGTTGTATTTATCATCATCATCATCATCATCATCATTATCATCATAAAAGAAATGACTGAAACTCTTGTTTCTCAGTAAAATTGAAAAAATCATGGATCTTGTAAATTTCTTTGTGGAAATGGAAGGTAATTCATGAGCTGGTCATTGCCATGAGAAATTACATAGTGTTGTCTCTAAGGAGCCAAGACATATTGTTCAATGCAGATTGTTCAAGAACATGGTGGTGATATCTTAATACGCCCCTGATTATTACCAAGAAATAGCAGTTGATGAATATTTATGAAGGTACGACCTGGTAGCTAGAATTTTACATTAAAAGTCACAATTTTTCAGTGACTGGTAAAAGGCAATTTCATTTATTACAGATTTGTTGCTATTCAGCCACTTTTAAGGCTATCTAATTCTTTTTGACCCCATTTCGTGTTTTCTTGGCAAAGACACTGGAGGGGCTTGTCAATTCCTTCCCCATCTCATTTTACAGATGAGGAAACTGTGGCAAACAGGGTTAAGTGACTTTACCCAGGGTCACATAGCTAACAATTGAGATTTCATACCATAAATATAGACCTCAAAACCCAACCCAACCAATAAAGCATGTTGTAACCAGTGTATTATCAGAGACTGAACTATTGCCCGCAACCTCTCAGCCATAGTGGTGATCCATAAAACCTTAAGAATAGTATTTACAATAATTATTGCTATAAGAAGTATTATGAGAAATAGCCTTAGCAGAGGAAATCAAAAATCATTTCAGAACAGGATGCAGGATATGCCCTTTCTATTGCCTTTTCTAGTACCAGAATTGTTTGTATGGTCTTATTTTTACTCTATTGCAACTCCTTTATTGTAAGGTTAGTGTTTTTTTTTCAGAACTTTAAGGATAAAAAGGAATAACAGAATAGTGACTTGTCCCAGGATCATATAATCTGAACTCTCTGAAAAAAATGACAAGATGAAGATGATAATAATAATTCAAATTCAAATTCTTATGGATTTTGATGGTTTTCAAAGAGTTTTCAAAGTTCTCACAACAATCCTATGAGTTATGTAGGGGAGATAATTCACCATTTAGTAAAGTACCTAGAACACTGTATGTATTTAATAAATGCTAAATGACTGACTAATAGATAAGACAATAGATAAGACTAATAGATAAGAAACGTGTGTCTCCTGATGAACACTTGACATCCACCAAGTGACTAGCCTAAGATCGCACAGTAAGCATGGAAACTGATATTCAAAACCATAACTCAAAAATCCAGTGTTGTTTCTTCTTCATTTGATGACTGTCTCTTTCTGGGGAGGCAGAGAAGGGGATGAAGATCAGGGATAATTAGAATCTAAGATATGCTCTGGCAGGAACTTTTCTTCTTTCCATTTCCCTCCTGAACATCCGCTATGTGCTTTCAGTTGGTCTATTTATCAGGTTTGTTCTGAAATCCACTCCTATGGACTCTCAGTGTCAAATTTTCAGTGTGTATACTCTCACAGTCAGAAATCAGCAAATGTTTTATATCAGGAGTTTATTGATTGTTAATAATTTAGATTAAACTTAGAGTGTGGTGACCACACTTTATTTCTCCTAGAAAGTTGGTTGCCAAATATTTAACAGCATACCACTGCCTAAGATATGGCTATTTCCCCTCCTATTCACATTTGTAACAGTGGTGGGAAAATAAACATCTGATAAGCTGTAGCTGATGTTTCCAGTTGTAAAGTCATGGAGACATGAAATCTTAGAGCTAGAGGAGTTAATCTGGTCTACGCTATGTACGCTTTTTGTATCATCACTAGGAGATCTTCCAGTTTCTGCCTAAAAAATTCTAGTGACATAAAATTCAAGACTACCAGAGACAGTCCATACTACTTTTGGGCAGCTCTTAGTATTATTATACAGTTAGTCAGTAAATCCTTCCATTTCTAACCTCCACCAGGTCTCTTGAATCCATGCCATTTTCTCTACTCATAAAGCTACTACCTTTATGTCCTCATCCTCTTATATAGATTTTGGAAGGACTCGGCGGGGAGCTCACACTAGTCCCTGCTTTTCAGCCACCATCTTAGCTCCACCACTTTTCTGAATTTCTAAACGTTTTCTGTGTCACCTGTGGGCCTTCACATGTCATGTGCAGCTTCTTAAAAATAAGGAGTCTGGCCCCTTCTAGCTCTTGAATTAGCTCCTATTTTTTTTTTTAAATTTCATAGACCCAAAATTAAAGCCCCTGATTGATTATGCATTGTCTAATCCTCTTTTACAAATGAGAATACCAAAGAGTTTATGTAACTACATAAAAATCATCCTTGAATGTATATACTGGAAGTACCATGGGCATTCACAGAAGGATAATTTACTAGACAATGTGAAAATTGCTCTAGGCTGTGAAGGATAACTAAGTTGTATAGCTAGAGAAGTATGATAGACCTAAGGCTACCCATTTATCTACAAGGATTTTTTTTTTCCCTACAAGTCAACCAAGTTGTGTCTGGGACCTAAAGGGTCTCTCTCGCCCTTAAATCAGCTTCTTGGTCATTTGAGCACATAAAGATTCCACTTACACATATTCCTTGCCCCTCCAGCTCAATTGGTTTCTAAAGATCATGTGAGTCACTATACCTGCTCTGCTAACCAAAGGCATTTCCATATTGAAATGAGGTGGACCATGTCTATAGTAAAGCCGAATGCCACAGTAACCTTGTTGCATATTCTTTTTACATTAGGGAAGATTTAACTGTTCCACAACTAAAGAATTTTCTTTGCTTTAATGTGGTCAGCACTGAATAGATTCATTACAGTCCTGGAATTACTTTATTTGATGTTTTGATGTTTCTACCACTTCAAAACAGAATTTGCTAAATTATTTGTGTATCTGTCCTGGAATTTATAGACTGGAGTCCTTGTTCTCCTGATGAATGACCTCTCTCTTGGTTCTTAGGAATAAAGCTTGATGTTTTTTTCCTCACAATTGTGATAAATTCATTTCAGAAAAAAAATAGAAACTAAATAGGGTACTGCTTCTAGACTCTCAGCCTATCATCTGGGAAAAGAATTATTTGTATAAGAAAAAGCAAAAATGTCTGTTTAAGAGGGGTTATTGTGACATAGAGAAAGAGCCAGCTTTGGAGGAAGGAAAACCTGAGTTTAAGGCCTATCATTGAACTAGACTGATTGTATTACTATGAGCCAGTAACTTGGCCTTTTGGTGCTATAATTGTGGGTTGGAAAAGTTTAAGAAGCCCTGATCTAGACAATTCTATAAGATTCTAAGTGGCAGAGAAGGAGTTAACCTGCATTGGTAGAAGGAATGTCCTTTGGAAGGTCTGGATTTCAATAAGTTTGCAGGTGTCTAGCACTTCTTCCTGCTTTTCCAGCAAAGCATACATTGGTGGGATAGTACTGAGCATCCACTAGAGGAATGACACTGAGCTATCCTCAAAGAGTTAATGAGCATTCAAAATGTGAACAAACTTATACATTTACCTTTGAAAATATCAGCCTCAGCCTTTTCTCAGGAAAGGAGATGAGAAAGTATGTTTTTCAGTTTTATCTTTTATTATTATACAAAGAACAAAAGCTGACTGAAAAATTAAATACTGATTGTTTTTGTTCCTAAAAACTTTCCTCCTCCCCCAAAATACCAAGTCAGACTCTTTTCTTTGACCAAGCTTCTTATGAGTCTAGACACTTTTAAATTCTGGACACATTCTTATAATATCACAGTGCATTTGGAACATGTGACATACACAGCAACTATGGGACTGCAATATCTTTAAGGAGATAAGATGCCATATATCTCTTTCACTTAACTAGAAAAGACTGTGGCAATAAATGGCTCAGAGAGAAGCCTCATCATGCTGTGAACTTTTAGATATTTACCAGTCCTCCCTCTTGCATTGACACAGGTCTCATATACTTAATGACTTCGTTTGCTAAACAATGTTGTTTTCATCAAAAGATGTTATATTCTTTGGATAATAATGTTCCTCAGCAGACACTAGCTTTTCATGTGAATGGGAAAATGTTAGAATAGATATTCACCCACTTTGTGTTTGTTGGAACTATGACTTGGTGTCTAAGGTTTATTTTATTTTGTTTTGTTTTGTTTTGATTTGATTTTTAAATAAATTACATTTCAAACTCCTAAAAAGCAAAATGCTCCTTAGGGGCAAGACAGAGAAATTGCAGGCTTCTCTTTGGCCTCCCAAAAGGCTCTTTGCTTTCCCATGGTCAGCATTGAATAGACTGATTACAGAACCAGGCGTCATTTCATCTAATGTTTTGATGTTTCTACCACTTCAATGCAGAATTTTCTCTTTCGCATGCAGATTTGTCCTGGAGTTTATAGTCTGTACAGTCTTTTCCCCCGATGGATCATCTCTCTATTGGTTCCTATGAATAAAGTTTGAATTATGTTTTTCCCCTCAATTTCATCAAAGTCAACACATAAAAGTGGTCTAATAGGTATAACTTCAAAACAAAAGAAGACCACGCGTTTATTTTGATAAGAAAACTAAACAACAATATCTTTTGGAAAACAGAAAAAAGTAGAAAAATATGTTGTATAAAGTTTGAATTCTAAGAACTATTTGCACTGTTCTTTAATTTGAATTTGGGGAAAACATAATTTTCCTCATATGCAAATATATATGCATATACACTGACATATAATAACTTTCTTCTCCAATTCTCCTCTGAACACAAACAATCAACATCTTCCTCATAAGGGAATTTATGTTCTCTTTGATATATAGAGATAAAGGTATATATATATATATATATATATATATAAACATAGTCACATATATCAAAAGAATCCTATATGAATATGGAGAAAGATGAGACAAAAATGAGAGATTAGATGACTGTAGTAGTCTTAGGTAATTTTTAGCTCTAACTGCGGCAGATACTTTCTTCTCTTAGGTTCAAGTTCAGTCTCTACTTTAACACCTTAGGCAAGTCACTTAACATCTCTGTTAATGCTTCTGTTTCCTCATCTGCAAAATAGGAATAAAGTACTTCAATATTTTGCTTCATAAAATTGATGTAAAAATCAAATGATACAATGGCTGCAACATGTTTTGTAGTGCTTGTAGTGAGAGTGCTTGAGAGAGAGAGATTTATATCTATATCTATCTACCTATGGCTTAAACTCCTACAAAACATATTTTGCATAAATATGTATATATATATACACATGTATACATACACAAATATGCATATTCATGTGTATATATGTGTGTATCCAAATATGCATATACACATGTGTTTATACAATAACATATATCATATATCAGGTGCCATGTTTTGCAATGTCAGGCTATGTTTTGTTACATTATGTTATGTCATCTTATGTTATATCATATTGTTATCATATTATGCTGCATGGGGAATGTATGGTGATTACTGTTTAAAGTTAATATAGGTATGAGACCAGCTAAGGTAAGCTGGAAAAAAAATGCCATCCAACTTTCCCAAGCAATTATTCCAACAAAGACCTAGAAAGAGCAGCAGACCAAGTTCATATTGAGAAATACAAGAGAAAAAAACAAAAACAAAATAAAAAATTTCATTTGTGAAAAATGAGTTATTTTTTTCTATCCCAGGTCTTCTTAAGAAGACAGACCTATAACTGAGAAAAGGACAGTCCAGACTAGAGCTTTCCAGCACAGACACTGAATTGGGCCTTGCAATTGTGCAGTGGGTCAATAAGAAGTCCAAGATCCAATAGCCCCTGGCACTAAAAAAGAAAATAAAAACAGACATAGGAGACAACTAACAAATGTGCCTGTACTTCAGAGCTGTGTCTGAGATAACAGTTCAGATGGGAGAGGGGGACTCACAGTTTGGAAGGAGGAGGCTGACCTATGCTGAGGAGTAGCAGAGAAGAGCAAAGAATGTCCTTTGGTCTGAAGTTGACTATTGGACAAGAAGGAACAAAAGTGAGAAAAAGATGTGTCACTCAGACCCTAGAGTGGAGTCTCATATTCAACATCAGTTATGATCTGAAGCTTTTAGCCAGTAACCAGGACAGGAAGCATAGGGAAAAGAAAACAAAAAGAGGAGAGTAACTTCAGTTCCTTTATTCTGGACCCTCAAAATCTGATATCTAGTTGAGAGGGGTTGGAGATTATAGAAAGCAAAATGGAAAGTTGTGTTTATTTTTCCCCCACAAACAAAACCAATATAGCTAAAATCACAAGGGAAACAGGAAAATAGGAAAAACTATTTGGAGCAAGTTCCTTTTACTGTTGGAGAGACTATGAGAAAACAGGTATATTAATGCATGGTAGCTAGAATTGTGAATTGCTCTAGTTATTCTGGAAAGCAAATTAAAACTATGCCTAAAATGTTACTAAATGGTACATACCTTATGATGCAGTAAATATACAACAACTTTTATGGTAGCTCTTTTTGTGGGAGCAGAAACTAGAAACTAAGAGGTGCTCATCAGTTGGAACATAGTTGAACAAATTATAGTATATGAATATATTTAAATGCAATAAGAAATTAGGAAATCAATGGTTTCAGAGAAACCTGGTAAAACTTGTATAAAATGACGTGTAATGAAGTTAACATTTTTGGGCAAGTCACTTAACCCTGTTTGCCTCAGTTTCTTCATCTGTAAAATGACCTGGAGAAAGAAGTGGTAAACTCCAGTATCTTTGCCAAGAAAACTCCAAAAATGGGGTCACAAAGATTTGGACATGACTGAAAAATTATTGAAAACTGAAGTGAACCCATCCAGGATAACAATTTATACAACAGTAAGAGCATAAAAACCAAACTTTGAAAAACTGAAGAACTCTGAAAACTTACCATGATTGCAGGTAACCATGCCTATAGCATGCTGCCCAGTCCTTGATAGAAAGATGATAGACAGGGTGTATATTGATACATATACTTTCTGAATGAACATGGTCAATGTCAGAATTTATTTTGCTTACCCATGTACGTTTGTTACAAGGGTTATATGGTGTGTGTGTGTGTGTGTGTGTGTGTGTGTGTGTGTGTGTGTTTTAATAGGGATAGATCAGAGAGAGAGAAAAAGAAGAGTTTGAACATTGAGTAAAATAAGTTACTTAAGCAGAAATAAAGTTAGTGTAGATGTTTAGTGATCTCAATGTCAGTAAAATCAGACAACAGACTAAATTTATTATGTCATTGCGTATAGAAAACTTTACAAATTAGAAATTACCTCTGCTAAAATTTCCAGTCATAGAGAGTTGCCTGGGCCTCTCAATACTTCAGTGACTTCCCATAGTCACAACGGCAGCATGTATCAGAAGATTCTGAATTGTGCTTCTAAAACCATCACCCTATTCACTGTGCCATTCTGTTAGTCAGTAATGTTTTTTAAATGTGGTTTTATTTTTGTTTGTTTTCCTCACAATGAATTTTACTAGAAAGCTCAGCAACTTCACTTTAAAATATTTTTCTGTGTTTAGTTACTTTAGCAGATGTCTCACTTTTATACATCAAAGTTCATATGATAATGAATGTATCTGTTATATATAAGTGGCTTACATTCCACTGTAGAGCTCTTTTTTTCTAATATTTGGCTACCTGCTCAGTATAGTGAAGATGTTGGCATGGTTAATTAAAATCTCATTTCGGCTGTCAGCAATCAGTTGCCCTAATTTTCAGTCTAGATCCAGGCAGTGCCATTATATACCACAGTGCTTTCTAGGAGACAAGTATTATGTTGTTTATGAAGACAGTTGGATAGCCAAAAGGCATTCATGAAACTTACCTGCAGAGGGTCATGGCAGGGAGTTAAGTGGAATCACCAGCAGTGTAAGACAATAAGGCAAGAAGCCAGGGATTTTCTAGCAGGGCACTTCTGGGGCACACATCATTTTAATGGAATGAAAATTAATGTGCTTTTAATTTCAATCATCTCTGTCTCCCATGGATATGATTTTGCCCAATCTAGAAAGTCAGGAAATATAAATGGAAGCTATATATTAAAATGCTTTAAAAAAAAACCCGTCACAGAAGACAGTAGTGGTGTATTCTGCCTCATACTTTTCCATTGACTAGGAATTTTAGTATTCACGAGACAACCACACTTTCACATTCAATTATGTTAAAGTGAAGTTGCAAATGGATATTATAAATTTACTATTATTGTAGTGTGTATGTGAATGTGTATATGTGTGACAATTCCTATGTGCCAGAGTTTATCCTTCATGGACATCTTGTTATCTGCCCAGTTGCAGCAATTCATTTAACTTTCTCTTCCCACACTCTCTTTTCCCCTCCTAACCATATTTTCCACCTCTGGGTCTTACTTTTGCAACAAATCAATGCTACTCCCATTGGTGGAAAGTGTATGGCAACTGACTAGCCTATGACACACAATCCCACTAGCTCCTCAAGCCAAAAACAAACAAATAAAAGCTAGCACATTTTACTCCTACTCCCAAATATGACCTGTATCTATCTTTTAGAATATAACCTAATTAAGGGAAGATTGTGTGTGTGTGTGTGTGTGTGTGCGCACACGCGCATGCGTGTGAGCTCTGCAACTTCACTGATACACTCCACTCTCTTTTTCCTTTTCAATTTTGGGTCCAGATAGATGTCCTTTTGTAGGCCTACTCATGACAGATTTACTGACGAACTAACACTATGGGCACTCATTCCACTACATATTATTTTCTGGGCAAGAGGTTTCCTTTATCTATTTGATTTTTCCTGTTGGATTTATTAAGCCTTTTAAGTGGTCATGACTTTCATTGAGTAGCTCTGGAATTTGATAAAACTAGCAAAAACTCTTTTCACAACTAGTGCCTGAAGGACCTTGCCCATTATAGAGATTCTTTTGAATACTGCATAAGACATCCTCCATAACAGTGGTGGACATTTGGTGAGCACACACTTGCACTGGTACTCATAATGTGTTAGAAAGGCTCTGGCACATTTGATAGGTTCCTCTTTGGAGAACAGGGATGACAATCACACAGGATGGGTGGCACTTTGAACACTGAAGGTAATATCTACACAGATGAATTCATGGATTCAATGAAATATTGAAGCGTTTCATAAAACAAGGAACACTGGAGGATGTTTCCAGATGAAGAGATGCTAAATATCATCAAAACTCCATAAAATAGTCAGGAATATTTTTGACTATGTGCTCATAGGAGAAACATTAATTCATACATTAAAAATAGTGAGTATCCTTGAGGAATCAAGAAAGGATCATATATTGACTATTAAGTAAAAGCTGACTGAAATTCTATTCTAACACATGACTACACAATACCACATAAGGGAGGAGTTTTTTTGTAAACAAAAAAGATGTAACTGTTATCAAGAGATAATTTATTACACATTTTAAAAAAAATTCTATCATTGTCTTTTTGGAGGTTTCATGAGGGAATACAGAAAGAATTTACCTAATGACAAAATCAAAAATCAGAGAAATAGACTATAACCATGGATATCTATTTTAATTTACATTCAAAAATACTAGATAACTTTTTTTCCTTTCATCATACCTGTTTTCTTGGTTTGAAGAGAAGGCTTGAATGCTAAAGTATTACAAATGAGTTTAAGAATCAAAATTAATACTGCTTTTTCTACCAAATAATATTTTTAGAATGTCACTTATGACAATATTACATGCATATTTGTTGCTCAACTATGTATACATACAATAAAATAAAGGATACTGGGAAAATAAAAGAAACCAGAGTGCTCAAGATTAAAAAAAAGAATAGAATGACAATGAATATAATCATAAAAAGTAATTACAAATCAAACAGCATTCGCCACATCAAAAATGCTAAAAATTTATTGTATTATTATTATATGTCTCTGCCTTTTTCACATACTGACATTTATTATGAAAATCTGCATTTTAAGCAGAAGTTCCAAATATTTAAATTACAGTAAAAATCCTGGGTGTCTACGTGAAAGTGGAGAGACCTTGGGAATATTCTTTTTGCTTTTGATTCGAAACAAATCCAAGAGAAAATTAATTTTGAACTATGTCCTTACTAAAACTGAAGTTAACAGTGGAGATATTCTCATCACCAGTAGTGAGTATGTAATATTTATTTTAAAATCAATAACACTAAAACCTTTGTTTAATCATGATGATCCATGAGTATTTTTCAAACAATTTCCCACTGAATCTTTCTTTAGGATAAAATGTTCTATTTTTGAGAAAATCTTCTTTCAATGGTGTGTACATTATTTTATCAAGTTCACAAAATATTATAGATGTTGTTACCATTGATACATCAAGATGAACACCTCCTTATGGAAGTAGAGAGTGAATTGCAAGGAAATGAAAATAAGTAATAACCTAAATCCAAACTGAGACTTTAAATATCATGTCTTCTATCAATTTTATGAACAATATAAACTTTCCTCTATTAGTTATAAGTCTATAAAATTATTTTATCTTAAATCAATTCATGGTCTCTTTCCTTTAAAGAAAAAAAAGAAAACCCATTTTTCTCAACAGCATAAAAAGGTATTGTGCTGCAGATGTCCCAATATCACTAGTATAAAGAAGTTACTGAAAAAAGTGACATCAGCTTTGATTAATGCCTGAGAAAATTGACAAAAAGGAAAATTTAATGGTGCAAAATTAAAGAAATTCATTCCAGATCTTCAGCTAACATCAGTCAATCAATTAACAAGGATTTATTCAGCACCTAATATGAAGTACACCCTGGGGATCCAAAGGAAAAAAAATGAAACACTTCCTGTCACCAAGAAAATTATATTCTATTGTAAAAGACAACACGTATGCAGATAAAGATATGTAAAATACATACAAAGTAAATACAAGTTTTTCCTTTTGAAAAGTTGTGTTCAGGAAAATCTTCATGCAAAAGGTATTACCTGAGTAGAGCATTGAAGGAAACAAGCCATTCTTTATGTTTTTTTAATTAATTTATTAACTTTTAGTTTTCAAAATTCACTTCCACAAGATTTTGAGTTCCAAATTTTTCCCCCATATATGCCCTCCCCCCAGTCTAAGATGGGGCATAATTTGATATAGATTCTACATATACATTTATATTGAACCTATTTTCACATTAGTCAGGTTGTAAAGATGAATTAAAACCAATGGGAGAAACTAGGAGAAAGAAGAAACAAATGAAAAAAGAGAGAGAGAACAAATAATATGCTTTGATCTCCATTAAGACTCCATAGTTTCTTTTTTTGGATGCAGACAGCATTTTCCATCATGAATCCTCTGGCATTTTCTTAGATCCTTGCATTGCTAAGAAGGGATAAGTCTACCAAAGTTAGTCATCACACATTGTGGCTGTTACTGTGCATAATGTTCTCCTGATACTGCTCACTTCACTCAGCATCAGTCATATAAGTCATTCCAGGCTTTTCTGAAGTTTGCCTGCTCATCATTTCTTACAGCATAATAATATTCTATTACATTCACATATCACAACTTGTTGAGCCATTCCCCAACTGATGGGCATGCCCTCAATTTCCAGTTTTCTGCCACCACAAAAAGAGCTGCTCTAAATATTTTTGTATATGTGGGTCCTTTGCCAATTTGTATGATCTCTTTGGGATACAGTCCTAGAAGTTGTATCGCAGGGTCAAAAGGTATGTACATTTTTATGGCCCTTTGGGCACAGTTCTAAGCTGCTCTTCAGAATTATTGGATCACTTCACAACCCCATCAACAGTGTATTACTGTCCCAATTTTCCTACATCTTCTCCAATATTTTTCAATTTCCTGTTTTATAATGTTAGCCAAACTGATATAGGTATGATGTGGTACCTCAAAATTATTTTGATTTACATTTCTCTAATCCATAATGCTTTAAAGCATTTTTTCATATGATAATAGATAGCTTTAATTTCTTTATCTTAAAACTACCTAAAACAAGCTATTCTAAGATGGAAAGGTGAGGTAAGGCATGCTTTTTTTTTGTTTTATTTTCTTTTTAGGCATACTGGAAAACCAGTGCAAAAGGTTAGAATATGGAGCATTGTACAAAAGCCTAGAGGCCATTAGGTTAAACTGTAGGTTGTGGGAAAACATGGAGTGCACTATATAAGTTTGGAATGGTAAATCTGTGGCCAAGTTATGAAACTTGAAAACTAAATAGAGGAAGTTCTATCTGATTCCAGAAGAACCAGATGCCTGTTAGACTTTATGGATTAAGGAAGTGACACAGTCAAGCCTGTACTTAAAAAATATTACTTTAGCATCTGTATAGAGGTAGAATTGGAAGAGAAGGGATTGTGTGAACACCAATTAGGAAGAGAGTATGACAGTGCAGGTAAGAGATCATGGGGGCTTGAGCCCGTGATATTTACTCACTCTTATGAGATGATGGTGACAATGATGATGAGGATTGTAACTGTAATTTATTTTGCCTACTATGTCCCAGGCTTCATGTTATGCGCTATACAAATATTATCTCATTTGATCCTCAAAACAAGCTTGGGAGATAGGTGCTATTATTATCCATATTTTACAGATGAGAAAAGTGAAGCAAACAGACATGTCCTGGGTCATATACCTAATAAATGTCTGAAGCCGGATTTAAATTCAGGTCTTTCTGACTTCAGCTTCAGTCCTCCATTCACAGCCACCTAGCTGACTCTAGTAGAGAGAAAGGGATAAACAGAAGAAATACCTTGGAAGTATAAAATACAATATCTAGTAACTTATTACATGTGTGATAAGGACAGTTAGGAATCAGTCACGATGCCAAAGCTACCACCCTGGGTTACTGGAAGGATAGTGGTGACCTTGAAAAAAATGTGGAGGTTGAGAAAGGTTATGGGATGGGAAAGAAATGCAATGTGCATAGTTTTGGCCATGTAAACTTTGGAATGTCTTTGAGACATCTAGTTTGAAATCTCTGAAAGTCAGATACATGCATGAGGAGCTCAGGAGAGAATCTAGGGATGAACGTGTATATTTAACAATCAGCCATGTAGAGACAATAACAAAACCTTTCAGAATCTATAGTATTTGAAATCAGAACATGCTAAATGTATAACAACTGGTTCTCTTAAATCATATATATACATATATGTGTATATGTATACATATATGTATATATAATACACACATATGCGTTTGTATCTATCTGTATGTACATGCATATATACACATATATGTACATATATGAATGCATGCATGCGTATGTACAATACACTTCAAAGTTTAATATGCATTATTAAAATTTTATCACTTTCTTAAGCTTAGATAATACACAAAACAATAAATCAAGTACATATGCTTATAGCAACAATTTTACAATTGTTTCTTGCAAATTTTTATGAATTGATTCCAGTAGACCCCTGAATGGAAGAGGAGAGATAAAGGAATTTGTAATGTAGGACATGAAACAATATAGGTGTAGGAAATTTAGGCCATGTTTATGCAATACACGGTGAAATGGAGTTATGTCAGTCACCTGCCTACTGTCATTTCTTTTGAGTTTGAGGCCAAAACACATGGAACATGTTCTAAAGAAAAATTACACAAAATATTGAGAAGAAACTATGTCAGCCTGAGGAACTCTGGCTTTTGTGGAGGTTAAGAAGAATTATCTACCCTGGCTATCTCTATTGGTGAAATAAATCAAATAAATGACAAATATCATTATGTTTGTCTATGTAGATTCGTAATGCCAGCTGACTTCTTGGCTGGAATCTATAAGTGAATAATATAGAAAAGATCATATTGATAAAAGAGTGGGAATTTAAGATATACCAAATCAATTGGATCTCCATATGTTGATGTGGTAGCATTTTCCTCTTCATGCTCTAGCTTTAGCCACTGAAGCAAGTTAACAACCTGTTCATGGTGTATGTTTATAGTGAGTTGTACTTAGAAAACTTGGGAAACACGAAGGCATCAAAAAAAAAACCTTCATTTTTTTAAAAATAAATCATTATTTATTTATTTAATATTTTCGTTTTCAGCATTAATTTTCATAAGAGTTTGAATTACAAATTCTCTCCCCATTTCTACCCTTGCCCCACTCCAAGATATATTCTCCAAGGCATATATTCTGATTTCTCCATTTTCCAGTCAGCCCTCCTTTCTGTCACTCCACTGCACCACCCCCCCCCCATCCCTTTTCACTTACTTTCTTGCAGGTCAAGATGGATGTTTAGGCCACATTGCCTATATATCTTATTTCCTTGCGTTTAAAAACTTTTTTTGTGAACATCTGTTTTTAAAACTTTGAGTTCCAAATTCTCTCCCCTCTTCCCTCCCCACACACCCTCCCTAAGAAGGCCAGCAATTCGACATAAGCCACATGTGTACCATTATGCAAAACCCTTCCACAATACTCATGTTGTGAAAGACTAACTATATTTTACTCCTTCCTATCCTAACCCCCTTTATCCAATTTTCTCCCTTGACCCTGTCCCTTTTCAAAAGTGTTTGCTTTTGATTACCTCCTCCCCCTATCTGCCCCCCCTTCTATTGTCCCCCATTTTTGATCTCCTTCCTCCTTCTTTCCTGTGGGGTAAGATACCCAATTGAGTGTATATATTATTCCCTCCTCATGTCAAATCTGATGAGAGCAAGATTCACTCATTCCCCATCACCTGTCCCCTCTTCCTTTCCTACAGAACTGCTTTTTCTTGCCACTTCTATGTTAGATAATTTACCCCACTCTATCTCCCTTTCTCCCTCTCTAAATATATTCCTCTCTCATCTCTTAATTTGCTTTTATTTTTCTGGATATCATCCCTTCCTATTTAACTCCCCTGTGCCTTCTCTCTCTCTCTCTCTCTCTCTCTCTCTCTCTCTCTCTCTCTCTCTCTCTCTATATATATATATATATATATATATATATATATGTATATATACATATATATACACATATATATGTATATATATGTATATATACATATATATACACACATACATATACATATATATACACACATGCATATACCTACATACATATGTGTACGTATGTATGTATATGTATGTGTGTGTGTGTGTGTGTGTGTGTGTGTGTGTGTGTGTATATATATGTATTGGCTTCAGCTACCCTAATACTGAGGTCTCATGAATGATACACATCATCTTTCCATGTAGGAATGTAAACAAAACAGTTCAATTTTAGTAAGTCCCTTGTGATTTCTCTTTCTTGTTTACCTTATCATGCTTCTTTTGACTCTTGTGTTTGAAAGTCAGATTTTCTATTCAGCTCTGGTCTTTTCACTAAGAAAGCTTGAAAGTCCTTTATTTTATTGAAAATCCATATTTTGCCTTGGAGCATGATACTCAGTTTTGCTGGACAGGTGATTCTTGGTTTTAATCCCAGCTCTATTGACCTCCGGAATATCATATTCCAAGACCTTCGATCCCTTAATGTAGGAGCTGCTAAATCTTGTATTATTCAGATTATGTTTCCACAATACTCAAATTGTTTCTTTCTGGCTACCTGCAGTATTTTCTCCTTGATCTGGGAGTGATGGAATTTGGTGACAATATTCACAGGAGTTTTCTTTTTGGGATCTTTTTCAGGAGGTGATCAGTGGATTCTTTCACTTTCTATTTTACCCTCTGACTCTATAATATCAGGGCAGTTCTCCTTGACAATTTCTTGAAAGATGATATCTAGGCTTTTTTTTTTTGATCATGGCTTTCACGGAGTCCAATAATTTTTAAATTATCTCTCCTGGATCTATTATCTAGTTCAGTGGTTTTTCCAAGGAGATATTTAACATTGTCTTCTATTTTTTCATTCCTTTGGTTCTGTTTTATAATATCTTGATTTCTCATAAAGTCACTGTCTTCCACCTGCTCCAATTTAATTTTTAAGGTAGTATTTTCTTCAGTGGTCTTTTGGACCTCCTTTTCCATTTGGCTAATTCTGCCTGTCAAGGCATTCTTCTCCTCATTGGTTTTTTGGAGCTCTTTTCCCATTTGAGTTAGTCTATTTTTTAAGGTGTTGTGTTCTTTAGTATTTTTTTGGGTCTCCTTTAGCAAGTCATTGAATTGTTTTTCATGGTTTTCTCGCATCAGTCTCATTTCTCTTCCCAATTTTTCCTCTACTTCTTTCACTTGCCTTTCCAAATCCTTTTTGAGCTCTTCCATGGCCTGAGATCATTTCATGTTTTTCTTGGACGTTTTTGATGTGGGCACTTTGATTTTGTCAACTTCTTCTGGCTGTATGTTTTGGTCTTCTTTGTCACCAAAGAAAGATTCCAAAGTCTGAGTCTGAATCTGAATACATTTTTGCTGCCTGACCATGTTCCCAGCCAACTACTTGACCCTTGAGTTTTTCATCGGGGTATGACTGCTTGCAGGGTAGAGAGTACTTTGTCCCAAGCTTGAGGGGCTGTGCTGTTGTTTTTAGAGCTATTTCTGCACCGCAAGCTCTGTCACACCAGTGCTTTTCCTCCCCAAGAACCGCCAAGCCAGATCTTAAGCAGGCTCTGCACTCCTGATCTGATCTGCCCCTTAATTCCTCCCATCAGGTGGGCCTGGGTCCAGAAGCAACTGCGGCTGTAGTTCTGTAGTTCGTTGATGGCTGAACCACGAACTCCTTTCACTCTGTCCCCCGCAGCTTTTCCAACTAACCTTCTCTGTTGTCTTTGGTGTTTGTGGGTTGAGAAGTCTGGTGAGTGCGACAGCTCACTGATTCAGGGCTCTAGGGCCTGTTTTGCCTAGCTCCCAGTCTGGTTGGTCTGGGTGCAGCCCACGTTGTGCTCTGCCCCACTCTGCTCCATGCATGGTAGACCTTACCCAGGGACCATTCAGGCTGTCCTGGGCTGAAGCCCTGCTTCCCTCTGCTATTTCGTGGGTTCTGCAGTTCTAGATTTTGTTCAGAGCCATTTTTTTATCAATGTTTGGAGGGTCCTGGGGGAGAGCACTAGGCAAGTCCCTGCTTTCCAGCACCATTTTGGTTCTGCCCCAACTTCACTGTTTCTGAAAGGGCAAGGAGGCTATATAAAAAAGAGGTGGGATATTCTATGACTACAAAGAGCCTTGCACATTTGTTGAGCATGAGCAAGTGGTGCTCCTATCAAAGTAGTGATGAATGATTTCTTTCCTATTAAGACTTAGTTAAAAGAGAGGTGTTTCAAGAAGATGGAAGCCTATCTAGTTTCCTGGCTGCCAGATCTGTATGGATACAATGGTCAATATGAGAAATACTAAGAAAGGTAAAACAAAATTAACAAGTAGACATAGGGTATCATTAAAAATTTGATAGATTTCCACAGGTCTAGATGGTGGATATAACTCTTTGGCACTAGTTGATGTCTGGGTATCTCCCCCTTACCTCTGATTGCATTAAATTATGTTTGGCACAGAACTTTTGGTTTAAAGTAATACTCAACTGCTTTGGAAAACATTTAAGCATTAGCCATGGCTCATGTTGATGGAACTTTTCTTTTTTTCCATCTTTCTACTGAGAATTGCATTGAGAAAAGAGATGACTGTCATGACAGTGAGCTTTCTGATAACCCACAGCCTAAATAATTTCTTACTTACACATTGTATGGCTATAAGAATGTAGGTTTTAAAAAAAGCCCTTTGGTCCATCTTATTTTTCCGATGTGAACATGGGAAAATCATGAAATATAAAGATTTATATTTCTTTACCAAAACTAATTAGTTGAGTAAGGCCTGAAGCTCGATCATAGAGTTTAGAGGTAGGAAGTCAAAATAGTAAAAACCCATGATTTTTCATATGTGGATATTTGAGCTCAGAGATGTTATATAACTTGCAAAAAGTTATACAAGAAGATAGTCCCAGGGTCAAGATTTAAAACACTGCTCCTGTTATTCTGAACCTCTTGGGACTTCTACTCTGCCCTATGGCTGCAAATCAGCATATGGAGACTTAACTCAAACTGCTTTCTTTTTTGTGAACTATACATTATGCAAAATGTAAACATCCTTCTGAGTAAGTTTTAGTTATTTCCCCCACAATATTCTGAGAAAAAGATGTGACTTTTAAAGCAAACAAACAAAATAGCTTTGGAAATTATGTGAGAATCAATGTACTTTTATGCATTCATTTTTCAAGCATTTTCATGTCTTTAGATTGGACAAGTATGGATTCCCCTTTTTGGATGGATCTTCAGAGGTACTGTGACACAATGGATAGAAAGCTAGCCTCAGAGTTAGAAACATCTTCTATCACCACAGAGACAACTAGGTAACACAGTGGATGGAGTGCATAGACTGAAGTCAAGGAGGCCTGCACTCAAATCTAGCCTCAGACACTAGCTTTGTGACCCTAGGAAAGTCACTTGAGCTCCATTTGCCTAACTTTTCTCAGTTGCAAAGTGGGGATAATTTAGCATCTATCACACATGGTTGTTATGAGAATTAAATGAGATAATATTTGTAAAGTAACAGTACCTGACAAATATTACATGTTTATAAATGATGATGATGATGATGATGATGATGATGATGATGATGATGATGATGATTATACCCTGCCCAAATCAATCATTTATTAAATGTCCTCAGGTAATTCTCTAAGCCTGTAAGTTAAAAAATTTGAACTGACCTGCATTGAGAGAGGGAAGCTCTCACTGATATCTTTGTTTGCATAATGAACACATATAAAATAAATTTGTGTTATGTGTTTTATATATATATATATATATATTATATAATTATATATGTAGTATAAGTATATGTGTATATATGCATAGATATATAAACATATGCTCATATTTACATATATTTATATTCTTCAAGCTTTAGACATAATTATTATAACATTTAAGTTGAACTAGTATATTTCATGAAGCATATATTTTAGAATTTTTTGTAAATGCTTTCATTCATCATATTCTGGATTTTATTTGATCACAATGAGGAAGACCATATGGCCTTCAGACAACAGGGAGTATGCTTTCAGGGAGTGGGAAGGATTTAAAGGTTTCTTTTTGGCCTACCTCAAAATATAAACATATATACCATCTTATTTCCTGTGGTCATTCCTATCCCTTGGACATCTGGCATCAGGATCTGCCAAAAAATACCTGTAGTTTCTTTTAATAGTATTCTGAACTTAGCAAACATCAAGTTAAAAGAGAATTCCCATATGCATAGTAGAATAGATATAATAGATTTAAATCTCTATTACGTACACCTTGATTTTCTTTTTAAATATGTGATAAATTCAACATGTTAAGTTTCAGTGCTATCCTGTATGTCTATGATTTTTTTTACCTTCTCTTCTCTTCTATGCATTAAAAACAAAACAAAATATACATTTATGTCCTTCATTTTTTCCTTTCCTTTTTTTTTAAACTTGGCTAACCAATTCCTATTTCCTCTCCCCTCAATTATCCCTCTTCCATAGGGGGAAAAAAGAAAAAAAATTCTCTAGGAAAATTAAACAAAACAGATATCTACATTGCTATGACTGAAATTTAATTTCATACCACTTTTGAATTCATTGTTTTTTTTTAAGGAGATTAGTAGCACATTTCATCATTGGTCCTCTGCCATCATAGATGGGCATTACATTTCATTAGAGTTCTCAAGTCCTTCAGAGTTGTTTTTAATTACATAGTTGTTGCTGCTGTTTTTTAATTGTATAAATTGTTCAGAGTTCTGTTCCCTTTGTTCCTTATCAGGTCATACAAATCTTGTTTCACATCTCTGAAGCTTTCTTCATTTTTTTATCTCTTACTGCCATATTACATCATAGTCATATATCCTAAGTTGTCCAGTCTTCCCTAATTGATGGGCATATCTCCTCATGTTCCTTTTAAAAACACTTCCATCTTTATTGAATAGTAAATACCTAGTAAAGTTAACAGCCTAGATTGCAATGGACTTGTTGAGAATGTGGACAGCAAAAACATTTGTAGAAGAAAATAAAAGAGATGATATGACTATATGTGTGTATATGTATGCTTAACCTTTGTTTTTATCTGTAGATATCGGGACCTCCATACTTTTGGTAAAGTGTTGATTATTTTTATCTAATTATATTCACCACAGTCTATCAGTCTGTTTACATAATGAAAACTACTAAATCAAATCAAATCGAAAAAGTCTAACTAATGCCTTTTTCCTATCATAATATCTGGGTTGTATCAAGAACACACACTAAGCCAACAGATGATATAGAGTTTGGTCAGTAAGTCTCTTTAAAACATGTTGACCAAGAAAATTATTTATTCCTTGGCTAGACATTTACATGAGTTATCCAGGAGGTATGCCAGTAGGATTTATAGGGCAGAGGGTCCACTGTTCACACAAAAGCTAACTGAAATCTTGTGGGTTACATAGCAAGAAGACCTCTCCCAGGAATTTAAGGATGCCTCCATTGCCTGAATCTATAAAGGAAATGGAAATAGGCCATCCTGTGACAATCAGGGGTGGGTGGGTCTTTTTCTTAGTCACTGCTGGCAAGATTCTTTCCCAGAGTACTCCTTAATAGTCTGATTCTTCATTTGGAAGATGGCCATCTAGCTAAGTGTGGGTTCAGATAAGTCCAAGGAACTCCAGAAGAAATTCCAGGAGCAGAACAGAGGTCTGTACACAACATTCCTTAATCTGACCAAGGCATTTGATACTGTCACTTATTATAGAAAATGGTCCATCACAATTTTCAGATGGGAACACGGGAAAA
Organism: Trichosurus vulpecula; assembly: GCF_011100635.1. Classification (NCBI taxonomy): domain Eukaryota; kingdom Metazoa; phylum Chordata; class Mammalia; order Diprotodontia; family Phalangeridae; genus Trichosurus; species Trichosurus vulpecula. The sequence continues at coordinate 380,165,273 of NC_050576.1, forward strand.
TTATGAAATATAAATGTTTGTATTTCCTTTTTTATTAATTTTTATTTTTAGTTTACAACATTCGGTTCTACCTAATTTTGAGTTCCAGATTTTCTTCCCTCCCTCCCCGCTCCCTCCCCAAGATGGCATGGAATCCCATCCAGTTATACATGGAATCCATGTATAACTTCGCATTGGATTAATTTACACACTAGTCAAGTTATGGAGAAGAACTATGATCAATGAAATGAATCATGCGAGAGAAAAAACAGGACCAAAAACAAAAAAACAACACAAAAACAAAAACAAGGAGAGAAAAGGAAAAAATAAAGGGTGGGGGGAAGCTAGCATGAAGTGTGCCTCAATCTGTATTAATACTTCATAGTTCTTTCTCTGGTTATAGATAGCATTCTCCATCATAAGTCCTTTGGAGTTGTCTTTGTACCTTGTGTTGCTGAGAAGAGCGAAGTCTGTCAGGGTTGGTCCTCACAGAATCCATATATCTGTGGTTGTGTATAATGTTCTGGCTCTGCTCTGCTCGCTCAGCATTATGTCGTGTAGGTTTTTTCCAGGTTGTTATGAAGTCCATATCATCCCCATTTCTTATGGCACAATAGTATTCCATTACCTTCATTTACCACAGCTTGTTCAGCCATTCCCCAATTGATGGGCATCCCTTTGATTTCTAATTCTTAGCTACCACAAAAAGAGCCACTATAAATATTTCTGTACATATGGATCCTTTTCCCGCTTGTGTGATTTCTTTGGGATACAACCCTAGAAGTGGTATTGCTTGGTCAAAGGGTATGAACATTTTTATAGCCTTTTGGGCATAGTTCCAAATTACTCTCCAAAATGGCTGGATCATCTCACAACTCCACCAGCAATGTAAAACAATGTTTCAATTTTCCCACATCCTCTCCAGCATTTATCATTTTCCTGTTTTGTTATTTTAGCCAATCTGACAGGAGAGATGTGGTATCTAAGAGTTGTTTCGATTCTCTAAACAGTAGTGATCCAGAACATTTTTTCATATGTCTATAGATAGCTTTAATTTCTTCCTCGGAAAACTGCCTATTCATATCCTTTGACCACTTCTCAATTGGGGAATGACTTGCATTCCTATATATTTGGCTCAGTTCCCTATATATTTTAGAAATGAGATACTAGTTGTAAAGATTTTCTCCCAATTTTCTGCTTCCCTCCTAATCTTTGTTGCATTGGCTTTTTTTGTACAAAAACATTTCAATTTAACATAATCAAAATTATCCATTTTGCATTTTGTATTGCTCTCTATCTCTTGTTGGGTCATGAATTCTTTTCTTTTCCATAAATCTGATAAGTAAACTATTCCTTGCTCTCCCAAATTACTTATACTATCAGCCTTTACTCCTAAATCATGAACGCATTTTGACTTTATTTTGGTATATGGTGTAAGATATTGGTCTATGCCTAGTTTCTGCCCTACCATTTTCCAATTTTCCCAACAGTTTTTGAGAAATAGTGAATTATTAGCCCAGAAGCTGGCCACTTTGGGTTTATCAAAGAGTAGATTGCTATAGTTGTTGACTTCTTCTTGTGTTCCGATCCTATTCCACTGATCCACAAATCTGTTTCTTAGCCAGTACCAGGTACTTTTCATGACTGCTGCTCTATAGTACAGTTTAATATCTGGTATGGCTAGGCCACCTTCTCTAGCATTTCTTTTCATTAATATCCTAGATATTCTAGACCCCTTGTTCTTCCAGATGAATTTTGTTATTATTTTGTCCAGCTCAATAAAATAATTTTTTGGTAGTTCAATTGGTATGGCACTGAATAGATAGATTAATTTAGGTAAAATTGTCATTTTTATTACATTAGCTTGGCCTAACCATGAGCAACTGATATTTTTCCATTTATTTAGATCTGACTTTGTTCGTGTGAAAAGTGTTTCATAATTATGTTCATATAGGCCCTGGGTTTGTCTTGGCAGATAGACTCCCAAATATTTTATAGTGTCTAGAGTAACTCTGAATGGAATTTCTCTTTCTATCTCTTGTTGTTGGGCTTTGTTAGTAATGTATAGGAATGTTGAGGATTTATGTGGGTTTATTTTATATCCTGCAACTTTGCCGAAGTTGTTTACTATTTCAAGTAGTTTTTTACTTGATTCTCTAGGATTCTCTAAATAAATCATCATATGATCTGCAAAAAGTGATAATTGAGTTTCTTCTTTTCCTATTATAATTCCTTCAATTTCTTTTTCTTTTCTCATTGCTACAGCTAACGTTTCTAGTACCATATTGAATAGTAGGGGTGATAATGGACATCCTTGTCCAGGGGTGAACCCTGATCTTACTGGGAATGCATCTAGCTTATCCCCATTACAAATAATGCTTGTTGATGGTTTTAGGTAGATGCTATTTATAATTTCAAGGAAGGTTCCATTTATTCCTATGCTTTCTAATGTTTTTAATAGGAATGGGTGTTGTATTTTGTCGAAGGCTTTTTCTGCGTCTATTGAGATGATCATATGGTTTCTGCTAGTTTTGTTGTTGATATGGTCAATTATGCTAATAGTTTTCCTAATATTGAACCAGCCTTGCATTCCTGGAATAAATCCTACTTGGTCATAGTGTATTATTCTCGTGATAAGTTGCTGCAATCTTTTTGCTAATACTTTATTTAAAATTTTTGCATCAATATTCATTAGAGAGATTGGTCTATAATTTTCTTTCTCTATTTTGACTCTACCTGGTTTGGGTATTAGTACCATAGTTGTGTCATAAAAAGAATTTGGTAGGACTCCTTCTTCACCTATTTTCCCAAATAGTCTACAAAGTATAGGAATTAGTTGTTCTTTAAATAGTGGATAGAATTCACACGTAAAACCATCTGGCCCTGGAGATTATTTCCTAGGGAGTTCATTGATGGTTTGCTCAATTTCTTTTTCTGAGATGGGGTTATTTAGAAATTTTACTTCCTTTTCTGTTAACCTGGGCAATTTATGTTTTTGTAGATATTCATCCATATCTCTAAGGTTGTCAGATTTATAGCCCTACAATTGGGCAAAGTAATTCCTAATTATTGTTTTGATTTTCTTTTCATTACAGGTGAACTCACCCTTTTCATTTCTGATACTGGTAATTTGATTTTCTTCTTTCTTTTTTTAATCAAATTGACCAAAGGTTTATCAATTTTATTGTTTTTTTCATAAAACCAGCTCTTTGTTACATTTATCAATTCAATAGTTTTCTTGGTTTCAATTTTATTAATCTCTCCTTTGATTTTCAGTATTTCTATTTTGGTATTTAATTGGGGATTTTCAATTTACTCTTTTTCTAGCTTTTTCAGCTGTATGCCCAGATCATTGATCTCCTTTTTCCCTATTTTATTCATGTAAACATTTAGGGATATAAAACTTCCCCTAAGAACTGCTTTTGCTGCATCCCATAAGTTTTCATATGTTGTCTCATTATTGTTATTCTCTTGAATGAAGTTATTAATTGTTTCTCTGATTTGTTTTTTGGCCCACTCATTCTTTAGAATTAGATTATTTAGTTTCCAATTAATTTTTAGCTTATTTTTCCATGGTTCTTTGTTACAAATAATTCTTATTGAATCACGATCTGAAAAGGATGCTTTGACTACTTCTGCCTTTCTGCACTGGATTGTGAGGTTTTTATGGCCTAGTACATGGTTAATTTTTGAGTATGTGCCATGTACCGCTGAGAAGAAAGTATATTCCTTTTTATCCCCATTCAGTTTTCTCCAGAGGTCTATCATATCTGCCTTTTCTAAAATTCTTTTTACCTCCTTAACTTCTTTCTTATTTATTTTGAGGTTAGATTTATCAAGTTCAGAAAGGGGGAGGTTGAGATCTCCCAATATTATAGTTTTGCTTTCTATTTCTTCCTGTAACTCCCTTAACCTCTCCTCTAAGAATTTGTATGCCATACCACTTGGTGCATATATGTTAAACAATGATATTGGTTCATTGTTTATGGTGCCTTTTAGCAGGATATAATGTCCTTCCTTATCTCTTTTAATTAAATCTATCTTTACTTTTGCTTTGTCTGAGATTACAATTGCTAGGCCTGCTTTTTTTTACTTTAGCTGAGGAGCAATATATTTTACTCCAGCCTTTTACCTTTACCCTGTGTGTATCCCCCTGTTTCAAATGTGTTTCTTGTAAACAGCATATTGTAGGATTATGGTTTTTAATCCATTCTCCTATCTGCTTCCGTTTTATGGGAGAGTTCATCCCATTCAAGTTCACAGTTATGATTTCTATCTGTGTCTTTTTCTCCATCCTATTTCCCCATTTATGCTTTTATTTCTCCCTATCCCTTTCTCCTCCTCAACAAAGTTTTGCTTTTGACCACTGCCTTCCTCAGTTTATGCTCCCTCTTTATTCCCCTCCCTTATCTTATTGTTTCCCACTTGCTACTTCTCCTCTCCCTTCTGACCACCCCCCTCCTTTTTTCCCCCCTTCCCCTCCTACTTCCTGTAGGACAAGTTAGATTTCTATACTTATCAGGGTATGTTATTCCCTTCTTGAACCAGATCAGATGACAGTGAAGCTCAAATACTGCTCTTCTCCCTCCCTTCTTTCCCTCTACTATAATATGTTTTTGTGCCTCTTCATTTGGTGTAATTTACTCTTTTCTACTACCTCCATACCTCTTCTCTCATAGCTCTTCCTTTACATCTCTTACTTATGTTTTTTATCCTTATATCAATTATTTTATACAGGCATTCACAATCTGTGTGTATCCCTTTCAATCATCATAACAGCTGTACCATTCTCAAGACTGACATATAAATGTCTACATATAAAACACACATAATATGATATAATCCTATATATAAATGCAAATAATTTGCCCTTACTGATTAATAAGATTTGTGTGGGGTTTTCCCCCTGTTTACCTTTTTATGTCTCTCTTGAGTTTTGTATTTGGAGATCAAATTTTCCATTGAGTTCTGGCCTTTTCATCAGGAAGGTCTAGAATTCCCTTATTTCGTTGAATGCCCATCTCCTTGCCTGAAAAATTATGCTTAGTGTTGCTGGAGAGTTGATCCTTGGTTGCAGTCACAGCTCCTTTGCCCTTAGGAATATCATATTCCAATTTCTCCTGTCTTATAATGTGGAAGCTGAGAGGTCCTGCGTGATCCTGACTGTAGTTCCACAATATCTGAAGTGTTTCATTTTGGCTGCTTTCAGTATTTGCTCCTTAACTTTGTAGTTCTGAAATTTGGCTATGATATTTCTTGGTGTTTTCAGTTTGGGATCTCTTTCAGGGGGTGATCGGTGAATTTTTTCAATGACTATTTTACCCTCTGGTTCTAGGACCTCTGGGCAGTTGTCTTTGATAATTTCTTCGAAGATACTGTCAAGGCTCTTTTTTTCAGCATGGATTTCCAGTAGACCAATAACTCTTAAATTGTCTCTCCTGGATCTTTTTTCCAGGTCAGTTGTTTTCCCAATTATATATTTCACATTTTTTTCTATTTTTTCATTCTTTACATTTTGTTTTACTACTTCTTGGCGCCTCATAGACTCGTTAGCTTCCACTTGCTCAACCCTAATTTTTAATGAGTTAGTGTTTTCATTTTGCTTTTGAGTCTCCTTTTCCAATTGGTTGATTTTGCCTCTCAGGGTGTCATTTTCTCTCTTTAGATTCTGAATCTCCATAGCCATTTCACCAATCTTTTTTCCCAAATTTTCTTTTAGCTCCCTAATTTGGTTTTTAAAATCCTCCTTTAGCTCTTCCAGCAATGCTTTTTTGGCTGGAGACCAGGTCACATTACCTTTTGAGGTATCAGATGTATCTATAGTGTCATTGCTGTCCTCTTCCATATTGGTATTTTGATCCTGCCTATCTCCATAAAAAGAATCAATTGTCCTCGGTTTTTTTTTTCTTCATGTTGGTTTGCCTTTTCCTGGCTTTACAACAAATATCTGCCTTTAGGGCTCAGGGCTCTGTGTCCCAGCTTTCTTATTCTGGGGATTGTGAGTCTAGAATTATAGCTTTCAGTTTCCTGAGGTGTGGGGGAGGGGTCTGGCTCCCTGACGTCTCTTTCCCTATGGGTGCTCTCCAGCACTGTTGCTCTTCAGCAATGGTCTCAGCTGATTGTTTTTTGAGCTGATGTCTGGCACTTCCCCTGGGGGAGCAAGATTACATCTGGGCTCCTGGTGTTGACCCCTGCCAGCTCTGCCCCTCTGGGACTAATGAACTTCTACTATTTGGCCACTGAAGCCCCACTTCTTTCTCCTCTGTTCCAGCATTCTTTTTTCTTTTTCGTGAGGAATTCTCTGGGTGGGGAGGGATTAGAGCCATTTACCTGGCCATTATGTCTCCCAGAAGTTCAGGATGCCGCATTTCATGACTTTGGGCTGCAGGCCTTAGGAGTTGATGTTTCGCCGGTGGCATTGCGCTGCCTCTCATTGGTTCCACAGACTGCCGTCCTGTGTTGGGAGGCCTGGGGATCTCCACCAGTTTCGGGTGCCCAGCTTTCTCCCAGCCTGTCTCCCACGTGAGTTTCCCGGCCAGCCACTTCCACTTTGGTCTGGAGCAGCCCTGCACATCGAGCACGCTCCAAGCCTACAGATTCATGCCTTTGGCCTTTCAGACTCTCCTGGCTCGGAAATTTGCCCCACTCAGACTGCTTGCGATTTCTAACTCTCTGAAATCTGTTCAAATTCACTTCTTTATAGGAATCGGACTGACCTTGTGAGAGAGCTCTGGTAAGAAGCTGTTTTCATGTGGCCATCTTGGCTCTGCCCCTCGAGTGAATCAATGTTTGTATTTCTTTACCAAAACTAATTATTTAAGTAAGGTCTGAACCTTCATCATAGAGTTTAAAGGTAGGAAGTCAAAAGAAAATGATGGCAAAGTTTGTCCAGAGAAGTTCACCAATCTCATACACCAGTTCCATGATGGCATGCTTGCATAGGTTTTGGATAATTGGCAATGCTCTCATGCTCTTCCAGTTACCAGTGGAATGATGCAGGGCTATGTACTGGCTCCTATGTTTTTTAGCATGATGTTTTCATTGATGGTTTCAGATGTCTTAAACAAGGACAAAAACAGCATGAAGGTCAGCCACTACACTTTTAATAATTTTTTTTAACTTAAAAAAGCTACAAGCCAAGACTAAAGTGGAGGGAGAGTTGGTGCATGATTTTTCTTTGTTCACAGATGATTGTGCACTCGGTGAAGACTCTGAAGCTGAGATGAAACAGAGCATGGGTCAGTTCTCTGCCACTTCGGCTAATTTTGGCCTTACAATTAATACCAAGAAAACAGGCTTTCCACCAGCCAGCACCATATTATCTATATGTGGAACCATCAGTTAGAGTAAATTGAGAAATTTTGAACACTATGGATAAGTTTACTTACCTTGGCCATATGCTTTCCAGGGAGATCCATATAGATGACGAGGTTGATGCACACATTGCCAAAGCTAGGTTGGTGTTTTGGAGGCTCTAAAGGAAAGTGTGGAAAAGAAGAGGTATTAGGCTGTCTACCAAACAGAAGACCTACAGAATCATTGTGCTTACAGTACTGTCGTGTGCCTATGAAACCTGGACTATTTTATAGAGAACTCACACGAGGTAAGCGTTTATATGGAGTTCAGAAGGAGCAATGCAAAGACGCTCTCTATAATTCTCTGAAGAACTTTGAATCAGTTGCGAGACATGGAAAACACTGGCACAGGTTTGCCCAGCATGACATGTGTGCATCAAAGAAGGAGCTGTGCTCTATGAGCAAAGCAGAATTTCAGCAGCTCAAAAGAAGTATGAGATAGACAAATTTAGAGACATCACCTTGCATCATGTTCATATGGATTATCTGTGTTTAACTTTTAGTATAGCCTTTCGAGCTCATACTGGTCTGATCATTCACAGTCAGACACATTGTCCCTTGACCCCAACTAACAATACCTATGGTCACTTTTTCAAGTTACAGCCTTCAGTATAATTCTATGTTATTTTTAACTTGAGTATGGATTATTTGCTTCCTTTATGAAATTATTCTAGGTGATGCTCTACAAGACCATTAAGAAACTGTAGTCCTTTAGACCACTTGTAAGCCATAGCTATTTATTAGACCCATGCCCAGTAGCCTATAAAGGCTGCTGATTATTTTTTGATTCATGAATCTTTTCTCTACTCTGTTCTGTAAAGCAATTGGGTGTCTGTGAATTCTCTTCTGTCCTTATATATCTTCATAGCAACTGAGATCAACAATTGTGATTCTTCATGGGCTCCCCAAACTAACTTTAGCTGTATTCTCTGGAAGTGTGAACCTTACTGAACTACTTTTATTAACTTTGATAGAGAATGCAGCTCATCAAATCTAATTTAATTGGTAAGTGACAAGGAAGTAAAAATATATTTATTTAGTGTTACTGGGTGTCCTTAAAATAAATCCTAATGAATTATATTATTAGTTCGGTTGTTTGCTGTTGGTATTGTTATTGTTTTGGGATGGGGCAAGAAGGATGGGAAGGCCTTAGCAAAGTAAGCTCCCACTGAAGAAATCCTCCCTCCTAAAGCAGATCTGCATCAGTTTGGCAAGTCGCCAGTTTTAGGATGTTGTCTTGAGCAGAGATTGACTGACTCTTCCAGGGTCACAAAGCCAGGATGCAGCAGAGGCCGGTTTTAAAAACAAGTCTTTCTGAATACAAAACCAACTATCAACTATGCTAACCCTCCTGTGATAGCATTTAATTCTTGCATATTTACTGTGTAACAACTTAAGAAAATGCAAGACTAGGCATTTTAAAAATCTAAACCACAAATAATATAGAACTTCTAATGTATTATAGGGGCAAAATTTTCACTTCTGCTGGGAGACAATAAGCTCCGTAAGATATTTATTTAGTTTATATTCACATTTACTTTGCAAGAAACAGTGCAGAAAACAACCCAGAGTTGAAATCTCCTCAACCACAAAGTGTTTTATGTCCAAAATGCCCCACAGGAGGTGGACAGTGGACTGTGTGCTCACTCTTTTTCTCCTCTATCCCTCCCTTTTCTGTTAGAATGTGGTCTGTCTGGATAAATATCTCCTCCCTTCCTAGTGACACTCAGAAGCAAAAGAGACACAGCAGAACTATCTTGTTAATTCAAAACCCATGTTGCCTGTGATAGGAAGTCAGCTTGTTTAAGTGGGCAGCATTGCAGAATTGTTGTTGTTTAGGAGAAAAAAAAGTATTTATGTATTGTCGGCAGTTTTACCCTTAAACAGAAACACTTTAGTTGTCTTCACCCATCCTTGGTTATTTAAATTATTTTTTAATGTGGCAAAGGCCTTGGAATTAATCAGTCCCATCTGCATGCACAAAAGACATGACACAAGGAACAAAAAACGTCTGAGGACAAAACTATGCTTCTTTTCACAGGCAATAGGGGAAATTAATGTCATCACTAGGTTGAAGACATAAAGAGATTCAAAATTAAAAATCCTTTGAAAGCTTCCAACAAGATTCCTATAATCAGCTGAAAGATAAGTAATGATCAAAGCCCTTTAAAATAGTATTGTTCACTCCATTAGAACTGTTTAAATGTACCCTACTATTCACCAGAAATTATACAAGATTACTGCAGAAAACTCTGCCATTGTTTCAGTAAGGCACCCAGATGTTTTAAGGATGGCTTCCCCTACTAACGTAAGGTTAAAAGCCAGAATTTAAAAAAAAAAGAAAAAAACCAGCTGCAGTTATAAACCTTAATTACAAGGAACATCCCACCTCATAGGTGCTCAATTGCCCTGACAAATTGCTTTATACAGAAGTTTACATGGGGGGCTGAATTTGGGGGGGGAGGATAGGAAACTGGGTACCAGGAGAGGGTAGAGAAGGGTATAAAAACCATCCACATTCAGCCACATTTCTTCATGGCCTCAGAATTGGAATGGGTCTTCACTAGACAGCACACTATTAGATAGATATGGTTGTTATGACTTTTTTTTCCTCCTGAAGATTTCTTTTGCATTTAATAAATGTCATCTCAGCTACACTCTGATCAGTGCCTTTAGATAAGCACACTTCACACTTCATTCCACTCCTGTTGGACGATATGGCCCCAGGGATGTTACCCACAGCAGTGTCAGGTTGGGATCTGAGAACATTCCTAAGCAGGAGTCCAGAATAATGAATGTTTGACAACTTTACTAAATCTTTTAGATTTATTATCTGATGCACTGTGTGCTTTTAATAACAATATTGTTACTGTTTTGTTCGATAGCAACTTGAAGTGGCCACCTTCTGTCTGCTATTTTAAATATTTGGAGGTAACTGATGTGGCATTGTTTATTATCATTAGCTGAAGACAGAGAAAGTTAGCAGTACTTTTAAAATTGCCTGATTCAAACAGTTTTGAACAAATTCTAATTTTGATTTCATATGCTAGGCAATATCTGGTTACATGTCATAAGAAAATATTAGGCTCTACAACAGAATACAGATAAAATAGAGAGATGCTCTAATTCTATCTGTGGCTGAGAAGAGATTTCCTGAAGTTGTGTAAAGACCCAAGGTTGAGTTGAAATGGATTCATTCATTCATGCATGCATTCGACAATCATTAATTAAGAGCATACTCATATTCCAGGTACTTTGTGAGACGTTGAAGATAAAGAGGAAAAAAAGAAGGAAAGAAGGAAGGAAGAAAGGAAGGAAGGAAGAAAGGAAGGAAGGAAGGGAGGGAGGGAGGGAGGAAGCAAGGGAGGGAGGGAAGAAAAGAGAGAGGGAGGGAGGAAGAGAGGAAGGGAGGGAGGGAAGAAGGAAGGAAGAAAGGAAAGAAAGAAGGAAGGAAGAAAGAAATGAAAGAAGGAAGAAAGGAAAGAAGGGAGAAAGGAAGGAAGCAAACAAGCAAGAAAAGAAGGAAGGAAGGGAGAGAGGAAGGGAGGGAGGAAGGAAAGAGGGAAGAAAGGAAAGAAAGAAGGAAGGAAGAAAGAAATGAAAGAAGGAAGGAAAAAAGGAAGGAAGAGAGGGTGGGAGGAAGGAAGCAAGGAAGGAAGGAGGAAAGAAAGGAAAGAAGGAAGGAAGAAAGAAAGAAATGAAATAAGGAAGAAATGAAAGAAGGAAGAAAGAAAGGAAGAAAAGAAGGAAGGAAGGAAGAAATGAAAGAAGGAAGCAATGAAGGAAGGAAAGAAAAAAGGAGAGGGGAGAGAAAGAAAGAAGAAAAGGAGGAAGGGAGGGAGAAGGGAAATAAACAATCTCTACTCCAAAGGAGCTTATATTCTACTAAGGTTTAAATAAGTGCTTATTCTTTATTAAATAAAATATAGAGATTGATTTTGTGACGAATAAAAGATAGGATTAAGACATAATTTTCTATGTTCTATAGTACCATACGTATTATAAATTATTATTACCTATCTTTATATCTATCTAGAGGTATATGATTAAAGTCAATGAATTCTAAACATGAATATCTAGCCTTATTTTAGTCAGAAATTTGGGGGATGGGATAACTTTAGGAGGAATTAAGAGGATATAATATGATGTAATGTTACATCTTAAAGGTAAAATTATAATCAATATTTTATACTACTATTTCAAAAGGATGAGAACATCTTGGCAAACAATATCTTGCAAAAAAAAAGAGCAATATGAGGTTTTTCTCCTACAAATTCTCATGAAAATCATAGTCATAATTATGGTCAAGAAGAGGAGACATAATGCCTTTCCTTATGGGACAACTCCAGAGGTCTATTCCAGAGGTTTCTTCAGCACATCATACTCTCCATGACCATTGTAATCCCCCAATAAACCCTTCAAAAACAATTTCTGATAATCTATCCAAGTAACTCTGGGAAAGTCCTAACATCTCAATTTCCCAGGCTACTATTTAAGATTGTAATCGCAATAGTATTGCTGATCTGTACTTGTACAATGGTAGAGAGATTTTCCCATGAGTCAGAGTGTAGTGGTAGGCATTACTCACCAATGATATCAAGGGAATTTGTATGTGTGTATCTACCTGTCTGTAGTAATAATTGAACTGTTTTGGTGCTAGTTTTCGCTTCAACCTCCATAGTGCCAACATGCGTCATGGGGGTTGGAGGAGAGAAATTCCTCACCAGGGCTTCCCTATATCAATAAAATCATACTTCCAGTCCAGAAAGCAAACAAAAAAAGTATGAAACAAACTAAACAAATAAATGAAACCTAGGTAGATAGAAACACACGTGTATATATATTGTGCACACATACTGTTCTGTTCTGTTTTACACATAATTTTCCTTTATTCATGTCCCTCCTTGCCCTAAACAGGACATGTGATTACACCACTGATGAGGAAATGGCCCACTCCCACTAATGCTGAGTGCCAGTTGGAGCCAATGAAATTGAATTAAAATTCAACTCTATTAATTTTAACTATACATATAAAGAAGGATGGAATTACCTATGGTGAAAGTTTCCTCTTAATTTGACCTGTGATTAGATTTTGGCTGCTGATATGTGGTGAAGTAGAACATGGCTTAATAATACTTGGATTAACAGAAGCTTTAAAAGAAAGCAATTTCTTTTACATGCTTTGCTTTTTCAATAGATATCTCAAGATAAGCACAAGCTGTTTCTGAATCTTTATACCACTAAGCATACTTACATTACTCAGTATTTAAGTTATTGATTCAGGTGAATGGTCTGAGAATTATTGAAGCATCTAATCTAAGAGCTCTCACATAGTGTCCTGAAAATCACCACAGGAAAATATTACTAAGAGTAAAACTAATCTAAAACTATATCTTTAAAAATGAAGTGGATAGAAAATTCTAAAGGCTAATCAATGTTACCTTTGATTTTTAAGCTTCTCCAGCCATGTCACAACCCCTCCCCCCAAAACTATTCATTTTATGTTATATGAATAATTCACTTCACTGCAAAAAGTACAGTTACCTGCTATCATTTCTTCAGAAAAAATTATTAGAAATGTATGAAAAAGTCAAAATTCTAAAATCTGTTCTCTGCACTTAGACAAGCATATCTAGTTAGCTAGCTATCCATCTGTTAATCTATCTCTATTTGTGTTAAAAGAAAAAAATATTAAAAAGTTACTTGCCCTATAAAAATGCATACTAGAGTATTTTTTCTCACTGCATTTTCACTCACTTATGTCAAACTTTGCCTCTTGCTATGATGGCAGGGGCAGCTCAACAAGGAAAATAGTCTAATGGGCCAGACTTAGCTGTGATAGCTCTTGGCTTGAAAATCAGTTTTCAACATGAATTTATTTTAATGAGGACCGTGTCAACCTGCCCTTACTCACCTTCATGTGAAAGTGGTACCTGCACATATCGAATTGCAGATATAGCTGTACAATATACATGCCCAATCTGGATTCTGGATGTTTCTCTCTCTCTCCCCCACCCCTCTCTCCCTCCCTCTCCCTCCATCTACCTCTCTCTCTCTGTCTCTCTCTCTCTCTCTCTCTCTCTCTCTCTCCCTCTCTCTCTCTCTCTCTCTCCCTCTCTCTCTCTCTCTCTCTCCCTCTCTCTCTCTCTGTCTCCCTCTGTCTCCAAGAGAGGGGGAGAGAGAGGAAAATCAAATCACTGTGGAAATACTGTTTTTATATCTCTTTCTCCTAAAGATTAAATTTCCACTCTCAATCCCCTTTATAAAAAAGAGAAATGACAGCTTTATCATTGATGAGGTCACAATCTGATTCCTTGGGTACCATTCTTACCACACCCAGATTCATCAAATTGTGTCCCCTACATTACGCCTGTATCCATTTTTTTTACTCAATTTTCTAAGGAACAAGAAACATCTGTCTTTTTCAGTCTCCTCACAGCATCCAACCACATGGACAGATGTTTCCCAAACCACGTTGTCTGTGAACATTTAAAGGAATACAGTATTTGCATAAACACTGGGAATTCCAGGCTTAGTGCTTTCCATACTGTTTTAATTTTTAAAATCAACATTTTTTTGTTCTGTACCCATCATTTTGTTTTACTCCTCATAAAGCAGACATTGTGTGCACACATCTGTTAAATCTGGGCTGCATTTATTACAGTTCTGTTCTTCCAGAAACAGGAAGGATTAATTACCACAGACTGGCTCTAGAAGCACCCCCGTGTTTCTTAACACACAAAATTAATTCAGAGTTGACAAAACTCTTTCAGACACAACCTGCTTCCTGCTGATGGCGCTTTATTAGCATATTCTTCCCAGAAAAAAATGCCTCATAGACCCTTTTTACCTCTCCTCTGAGTTCAATTTGTAAAGCACTGAGTGACAGGCAGCAAAATGGCTTGAATATATCTAAGGCAAGTTGCCAAAATCCTCCCGATAGAAGCACTTTGGAGCCTTTGTTCTGAGTACATTAAAGTCACAGAAGGTCCATGTACTGTAGACAGTACAGGGCAGGCAGGATGTTCACAGTAAGACAAAACAGCAGGTGATAAATGACATTAAATAACAGTGAGAATTTACCACAGACTAAATTAACTACTGGAGTGAAATGTTCTCAGCTCTAAGGCTATATTAACAGTGAATTTATAATTAGGCGATTATCATTCTTTTTAGTGTTTGAGGAAGTCTATATGTAAGAATGATGAAGACAGCTCTATTTGACTCCAGAGACACACGGCTGGAAGTGGTTCTAAAACGTTAGAGAATAATTCTTCTTTCAGGCCTTATAAAGTCATTTATAAAAATAAGTGCTTGGAAGTGAATTAGATTGTCAGATATCTTACACACCGAGATTATTAATAATTAGAGCTGCAGAGAGCTGACTTCCAGAGGATCAGCCCCTCACAAATAAACTCTTATAGGTGTTCTTAAAAATAATCAGAATTGGAAGAGTGTTGGGAAAACTTTAGAAAGTAGTAATTCCTACATTCCATTACATTGAGTATCCCTAAATGCTTGGAAGGAGTCCCCCTTATTAGCCTTGTCAATAATAGATTTTTTTTGCTTGTTTTTGGTCTTTAGAGTAAATTAAACTTTTCACTCTAGAGCTGGTAAGGATCTATGAAATGCAATATAATCATTTAAAAAAATGTGTCAAATTAATAGGATGAACTACCAGGTTTTCCTTTGACTGGTCTCCTAAAATCTACCACATTGCAAACATCTATTTCATCTTGTCTGAGGGGAGGAAAATCTAATGAATCATGTTTCAAGATAATAACTCTGTTTTCTATTGCATTAATGTTTATCTCAGATGAATGCTTATACTTGAAGAAAATGTTTCTGTAGTTTTTACTGTGTCCATAAACAGAGACATAATTAGGAATTTCTGTGCCTAGGTCAAATTAAATTTGGGGAAGGAAAGTGCAGAGGCCAGTCTGTCCTTTTTTTAGGTGCAATCACTTGGAAAAGTGGTGGCCTACTCCCTAGAAAGTGGTCCAGCCCCCAAAAACTGAATGATGTCTCCTGACCCCCAACTTCCCAACCCCTAGAAAGGCACAGAGAAAAGGAGAAGGGGCTAGCATGGAGAGGGGAGGAATGTAAGCCTCAGTAGGGATTCATGTTGCCCAGATGTAGGGTGACCTGGCGTGACACCAGCAGAAAACTCTGAGGCACAAAGACACTGGGTTGTATGATTGTAGGTAGAAAAGATTCCCCCAAGTTTTTGAAATGCTAAGGTGAAGCCATGGCCGCCCCACCCTAGTTAAATCTCTATCCATCAAACTTTCTTCATAAAAGGAGAGCTTTTTCACATGGTGGTAGGTAGCGTAAATAGGAGCTCTACAGACCTTGCAAACTCTAGGATCTTGTGTACTCACTAGATAAGTTTTCCTTTTAAAGCTTGAGCACAGTGTTTTTGGCAAACTAACACTGCATGTCTAGACACATTATAGTGCTTGGTTACAACTGCATTTCCACAATAAACCTGTATCCGTTCATTCATAACTTTCTCAAGAATTCTCCTTTTTGGACTCAAACTCTCAGCTTGGTCGTATACCAAAGGTGAATATTTGGAAAGTTTCTGCTAAATCCATTTCAGCTGATATTGACTTAAATGGCTCAAAAATAATTTTTCCATATGCCCCACAAGAATTATTACCAAAAAGGAACCCATAAGAGTAGGAATTTTACAAATAAAACTTTATATGTGATTAGTCCTCTGAGAAAGAAGCTCAAAAGCTGGAATAAAATATGTGAACTTAACCAAATTTCCTTACTTATACGCATACACATATGTATGCATATATGTATGTATGCATGTATGTGTACTTCCCCCCACTAAAGCACAAACACATGTGCACACAATTTCATTCTTTACATTTCTTTGAATGCTTTGCTATCTATGTTGCCCTAAGGTAGTTTAAAATAGTAACTTTGCCCTTTTTTCTTGGTGTTATTATGATGTCATTTATTACACTTATTGTTAGACTTAGATTTCTAATGAAGAGCAAGATCATTATATTTGTGATCCCAAACTGAATCATTAGAAATGAAGGGTCATCTGTATAATTGTTACACAGTTTTTAAAAAAAATCCTCCTTGTAAACAGTTCACAGATGTTATTTTTTTATTTTTTCCCCTAATGATGCATGTCAATTTCAAGACATATTGTCTTCTAGAATTTCATGGAGAAGTTAGAATGAATGCTCATCCATTCAGAGTGTTAAAGGGGGTTCAGGTATGTTGCTGTCATGTACAAAATAGTAGCTACACTTGTTGGAAGTGTTTCCTTTGCAAATTGGGCATGTCACCAGAATATAATAAATACACAGATTGTTTTGTCCAATAAACTTTTGAAATGAGTAAAGTTTGCCTTGAGCTCTTCTCCAACACTTGTTCAGTAATTTTCCCCTTAATTTCATTGTTACTTCATTCTCTCAAGAATTCAGAGATCCCATGATCTCCTAGTCTATTCTGATCACAAGGAAAAAAGTCAAATGACACTCAAGTTATAAGATCTAGACCTGCAAAAGGCTGTCAGAGATCATCTAACCCCTTTATTTTACAGCTAAGGGAACAGACCTACAGAGGGAGGGAACTTGACCGAATTCACACAGCTAAAAAGCAGCAGGACCCGGATTCACACTAAGGTCTTTTAATTAAAAATCCAATTTTATTTTGCCTCATTTTGTTTTATTTCCTCATCATGCCACACTAAGTCTTAGTGACTAAATTTAGTACCCTTCCCAGTTTTTTTTATTTTTCCCCACTTTCTGAGAGGGCCCACAGAACAAGAGTAACAAATCCTAAGCAAATGAATTAAGACTAATGAGCAGGGAATTTAGAGGGGCACATTTAAGTTCATTCTTTCTCAGGGGGTTTTCAAGCAGGTGTGGGTGGCTGCTTCAACCAGAGGTTAGGTATGGGATGTTGCAGAGAGCATTCCAGCATAGGTGCTGGTTATGCTCTGAAGCGCCTTTCAAATTTGAGACTATATGATTCTGTGAATGTCCCTCTGATCTGTCAAGATGGAGGAGACGTTTTTTTTGCTGTTACGGAGACTTTTCCAGCAACCAAGACACACCATGTAGTTGACCACCATAGAGGCAATCCAGTATCATAGAAGAGGCAATAGACTATGTCAGAGGATTTAGATTCTATCTGGCAAAGCTCTCCCACTAATGTGTACAGCTTTCAGAAAGGGACATGAAGCTTCAGTTTTCTCCTCTCCTGGAAAAAAAGATCTTGGATTAGATTGTTTTAAATGGTCTTTTTCCCATCTAAGATTCTTGGATTCTATTCTCTTTTATGTGTAAATCTGCTTCTACACCATTAGGTTGGGGTGAGGGAGAATGGAAAAGAATTTTGACTTTTTTAGTTTGATGTGCTCTGTCTACTATTCAGGGCTTTTGTGATATTCTTTTGCAATGACATATACAAGAAAACAATTGTTTGAAATGTCTGCCTAAAGAGAAAAGAAACATGCTACTTAGGGTCAAGTAATGTTAAGTGATGAGGAATTAAAGAAGATCATGAAGGATCACATACTTTCTGGTGGATGCTCACACAATATGAGAAAAAGTATGAAAGAATTGAATTCCAGCACTTAAAATTCCTTTCTCAATACAGCATGCAAGACCAAACAAAAGTCACAAATGCTACAAACCAGAAGCCTTGAGACTTCCCTGCCAAAGGAGAACATAATATTAATATAAGAATGAATAGGGGCAGCTAGGTGGTGCTGTGAGTAGAGCACCCGCCCTGGAGTCAGGAGGACCTGAATTCAGATCTGGCCTCAGACACTTGACACATGTACTAGCTGTGTGACCTTGGGCAAGTCATTTAGCCCCAATTGCCATGCCAAGAAAACAATATAAGAATGAATTAGTCAGGCCATAAAGAACACTCTTGTGGATGAGGGTATAGAAGTTGAGATAAATCTAAATGGTGTTATATAGGAAAAAGGGGGATATGAATTGGAGGTAACAGATGAAAGATAAAAGGCATCAGAAGGCATCATAACTCACCCCATAATTTGTCACAGAGTCTTTTAATAAAAACAAAAATTTAACAGTCTACAAAGCACACTTCTTTTCCCCCAAACTGTCCTCCCACAACAAGGTTATACTATTAGTAAGATGAATGCAATTATTATTCTTTGTTGCTCTCTTGCCACAAAACATTACTCTTCCTGGTTTGTAGATCATCAACTAGTTCTGAAGCATCATTATTGAGCCTGAAGTGGTTAATCTTAATAGTCACAGGAGGGGAGGAGATAAAAGGAAAGTGAATGAATTATGTCAAATCCCATTCACAGCATTGATAAATTAAGGTACATTGAATACATTAATTGCATTTCCTACATCATAAGGCTCTGTCATTGACCACTGGAATGCTGATAATTTTCCATATTTCTCAAAACTGATTTTAATATTTTAAACCAAAAAAAAAACTACAGCATTATAAAACAACTTTAAATTGTAAATTTTGGGAGGTTTGTGTCATTCTTTATGTTGTCACGAATTCAGGTTAGATGTTTTTAGGCGTATTATGCCAAATAAAAAGGCTGGAACTTTTGATATCTATTTCTCTGAATCCAGACAGAATCCTGTTTCTGGCTCCCTGTGAAGAAGTCAGGTTATATTTTCTACCTTTCATCAGTTATGATGTACATATATAAAGCCCTTTTGCATTTTCTTCCCTGATTTTGGTTTTCTATCCTTCAATCCTTTACACCTCTGTTCTTCACAATTTTCAGTGGAGAAAAAGTATGCCAGCTGGTACTGGGAGTTTCTTGAGTATATCTGTTTAGTCCAATGAGCCTTTAGACCAGACTTTTGGCACTACATGGTGGCAATCAGCCATTATGGAATTTCTCTTGACTTGCTTATTTTTAGAACAGAAATTCTCAAAATTGTAATGAACATATCAGATAAAAGATAAAGCCTTTGAACTACAAAGCAGTAAGAGCAAATAACGAAAGTCAATAAAATCCATTTTGCAGGCTTGACAATATTGTGAACATCCTTTAAATGAGGGCAAATAATGCCCACAACTCTTCTCATAATAACTGATTCAGCAGGGTTAAATTACATAGATGAATCTGTGGAGATTTTTTTTTTGTATCTGGAGGGAAAGTGCAGAAAATGTGAACTTTCATCGTTAATGTCACAAACTAAAGATGGGAAGAAATGTCAGATATACATATGTGTTATTTGTCTAGAAAGCAAGTAATAAAAAATTGATAACCTGTTCATGAACAAAGCTTTTCCAAAGACAGGGTTTAATGATTTCAAAATAAAGCAGAATTTCAAACATTTTTTTAAAAATAATGTAGTTTGAGTTTATTTATTAAATTATTTTTCAAGTATATCAAGGATTATTATAAAATGTCTCTAACTCATGTTTGAAAGAAAGTGAAACTCCAAATAGCATTTATACACATATATGGATTTATATAATAATTATAATTTATATGATAACTAAAAGTATTTTGTAAGGACAATTATATAATAGCTAACAATTTTATAGCATATTTAGATTTCTCAAAATTTTATATTATTTAATTCTCATAACAACCCTATGAGATGATTTCTCTCATTAATCCCATTTTACAGATGAAGAAACTGAGGCTGAGAGAGGTTAAATGACTAGCCCAGGTTCGCATAGCTAGTGAGAACCCAAGACAGGATTTGATCAGGTCTTCCTAACTTCAAGTCAAAGACTGTGTTCACTAAGCCACTTAAAAATATATCCATGTGGATATATTTGTTGAAAAAAATTCTTCCTACTGCATTAAAAACAAAATTAGAACATTAAGATTATCATTTTAGGATGCAATATGATCCATTAGGGTCATCAGAGACAATGACTGACTGAGAAGTTAATTAAGGACTTTGGGAAAGTATCTCAGTCTCAACTCTCACTCAAAGTCCTATCTGCCACATTAGCTTTTTTCAATAGGAGACACATGTGCATTCTACAAATAGGGATAAAGCACAATGCATACGTACCCCTTGTAGAGACCACATATTGATTCAAATCCACATTAAGTCAAATGAAGTGCAGAAGGGAGAAGAAAACAGAGAGAGGGAAGAGACAACAGGACTGTTTCATGGTAGCTGCAGCAATAAAATAAGAAAAATAAACAGAAGGAATTAAAATAGGTAACAAAACTATCACCCTTTGTAGATTATATAATGGCATAGTTAGAGAATCCTAGAGAATCAACTAACAAAAAACTACGTTAAATTTTTAACAACTTTAGCAAAGTTGCAGGATATAAAATAAACCCACATAAATCACCAATATTTCTATATACTACTTAAAAAAACGCAACAGCAAGAGAAAGAGAAATTTCATTTAAAAAATAGTAGACAATATAAAATACTTGGAAGTCTACTTGCCAAGACAAACTCAGGAACTATATGAACTCAATAACAAAACACTTTTCATACCAATAAAGTCAAATCTAAACAATCGGAAAAACAGCAATTGTTCATGGGTAAGCTGAGTCAATATAATAAAAGTGAAATTTCTACCTAAATTAATTCACTTATTCAGTGCCATACCAATAAAATTACCAAAAAATTTATAGAGCTAGAAAAAATGATAAGATTCATCTGGAAGAATAAAAGGTCAAGAATATCAAGGGAATTAATGGGAAAGAATGCAAAGGAAGGTAGCCTAGCCATGTGTAGCCAGAATGGACTTTGTTTTCTTTGAATGACTCAGCTTGCCTCGTTGAGCTTCCCTGGATGCTGGGGCTTGCTCTTCCGGGGCAGGACCAGAGCTTCCTGTGTGATGGTGGCGCTGGCTGAGGAGAGGTGTGTTAACGTGGTCTACGCTGGGGGAGGGGCCAAGTCAAGAACCAATCGGCCCTGGTCGTTCAGGTGGCACTTGATGATGTCAAAAACTCTATAAGAGGGGAGAGGACAGCTTGAAGATCCTCCTTTCCTTTTCCAGTTGGAGCCAGAGACACCTACAGCCGAAGCTGAGCTGCCGGTAGCAGAGCTGACTAGAGGCTAGTGGGTAATCTTCTTACCGTAGAGGGGAAGCATGTATGTGATTTTGCCTTATACCATCTCGCTTCTCTGTGGCCTTCTGGTTACCCTTATAAGGCAGACTTATTGGGCCTGGAAGCTTTTGATGAAAATATCAAAATGGGGACGCTGGTTTGTGGGCTTGTTATTGTGGAGTGTAAATACATGTTTTAGTTCTCCTGCCTTCTGCCTAGAGAATTCCTTATATCCTGTGGTTCCGGACCTTTTAGGCACATATGAGATTCTCTTTGAAATCATAAATTCTGCCTTCCTAATATACCATGCCAGATCTCAAGCTATATTATAAAGGGGTAAGCATCCAAACTATTTGGTACTTGCTAAGAAATAGAGTGGTGCATCAATGGAAAAGATTAGGTATACAATACACAGTAGTAACCAGCCATAGTAATCCAGTATTTGATAAAATCAAAGACCCTAGCTTCTCAGACCACAGCTCACTATTTGACAAAAACTGCTAGAAAAAGTGGAGAACAATATGGCAGAAATTACATATACACCAACATCTTATACTATATACCAAAATAAGGTCAAAATGGTTATATGATTAAGTCATAAAAGGTGATAACCATAAGCAAATTAGGAGAGTAAGGAATAATTTACTTGTTAGATATATGGAGAAGGGAAGAATTTATGATCAAGGAAGAGATAGAAAGAATTACAAGATGTAAAATAGATGATTTTATTATATTAAATTAAAATGTTTTTGTACAAACCAAACCAATACAATCAAGATTAGAAGAAAAGCAGAAAACTGGGGGTGGGTGAGATTACAGCAAATGGCTCTGATAAAGGCTTCATTTCTAAAATATTTAGAGAACTGAGACAAATTTATAAGAATATATAAGAGCCCCCAAAATGAATATGAACAGGCAGTTTTCAGATGAAGAAATCAAAGCTATCTATAGTTGTATGAAGAAATGGCCTAAATCCCTTGATTAGAGAATTGCAAATTAAAATAACTTTGAGGTACCACCCCACACCTGTCAGATTGGCTAATAGGACAGAAAAGTAAAATGATAAATGCTGGAGGGGCTGTGGGAAAATTGGGACGCTAATGCATTGTTGGTGAAGCTGTGAATTGATCCAACCATTGAATTTGAACTGCATCCAAAGGGTAATCAAACTTTGATCTCACAGTACCATTACTAGATCTTTATCCCAAAGAGATTAATTTTTTTTAAACTGAAGAGTACCTATTTGTACAAAAATATTTATAATATCTATTTTTGTGGTGGCAGAGAATTTGAAATTGAGGGGATGTCCATCAATTGGGGAATGGTGAACAAGTTGTGGCATATGAATGTAATGGAATAGTACTGTGTTAAAAGAAATGATGAACAGGTTGACTTCAGAAAAACAAAAACTAAAAGACTTAAAGGAACTGATGCAAAATGAAGTAAGCAGAACCAGAAAAACATTGTACACACAACAGCAATATTGTACAATTATTGACTATGAATGTCTTTGCTCTTCTCAGCAATACAGGGATCCAAGACAATTCCAAAGGACTCATGATAAAAAATGCTGTCTACATGCAGAGAAAGAAGTGATGGAGTCTGAAAGCAGATTGAAACATACTATTTTGACTTTTTCATGTTTTTTTCTTTTGTTCTGCTTCTCCTTTTATAACATGACTAATACATGGCCACGCTTATAAAAACTATATTAAATTCCTTGATGTCTTTGGGAAGGGAAAGGTAAGGGAGCAAGGGAAAATTGGAATTCAATTAAAAATGAATGTTTAAATTATCTTTATAGGTAATGGGGGACAATAAAATACTACAAAAATAAGTATTTCAATATTTTACCACAGGCAAGCCCCTGTGGATCAATAGTCTATCTTTGAATGTAGCACCAAGGAATAGTAGATAGAAAGGCATAGCAGTTATCTCCAATTTTAACTTCAATGATTGGGAGGTAGTCTGTATATTACCCCTAGTTTTCTTTAAATATTTTTGCTTCCACACTATTTACAAGTATTATATCAATAATATGAATAATAATTCTGATGATAAGATTTAATATTTGGATAACATTTTAAATTACACTTATTAATTTTTTATCACAACAATCAGGGCAAGTAAATGTACAATATATTTTTTCTATCTTCATGGTATTTACAGGTACCATTTACTTACTTCAGTGGGGGCACTATCTCACCAGTGGTGAAAAATGTACCCCATCTTCACTTTCTGAGTCTCTGCAATTCTTGTCTATATCTTTCAGTAAATTACCTCTAAAGGACTGACTCACTCTGCTGGGGGGACTTTTAACACTGATTCATATCAGGGCAGACACAATAGGATAGCTCTCATTGTGGTATAAAATTACCTTGAGGAGAGGGTCAGCAAAACACAAGGCATAGCAGGTTCCACCACACTGAAAAATCTCTAATTATGGGCTTGATAATAGATTATTGCCTTAGGAACATCCTAGCTAAGTGTGAAGAGATGCTTTAGTAAAAGGCTGGCCACCTTAATCTTGGTGGTGTCTTAGGTGACACTAACTCACAAAATAGATTGTTAAAAATGATTCTCAGCATTGCATTGAGCTCTTCCAGATAATGAAAAACTATGCAGTGATCTTCTCAGAATCACATTAAATGGGGATAAGGATGGAGATAATCACATGCATTTAATTATACATTTTTAAGTTTAATTTTTGTATTTGGTAAATAAAAGATTAATACATTATCAAATGCACTGTTATGAGGCTGTATTTATTACATTTCCTCAAATGATTAAAAGCAGGAATATCTATGAAGAAAAAAGGCTTAATGTAAGTATTTTTAAACACTGTATTTCAAACTAATCATTTTTTTTCCAAATGAGAGGGAAAGTCATAAGAAATAGTTCAGAATATGCAATCTGGGCACCTGGGCAAACACTGCATTAGGATATTCTGATTCATTTGGGTGGTTTTCTTAAGATTGGGATGTTGTAGTCACTTTAAAAATGTTTGTTTTTACTTTAAAGAATGATGGTTTGACTGACTGATTGATATATTTTCTATTTGATACATACTACTGTTTTAATCTACATGCAATTTCTCTTCTATAGTGAAGCTAATCCCCCTCCCCCCATAAAGTACTGGAATTGGTTATCAGGTTTAGGCTTGCATGGGGATGCAGGCAGCTTAAACCAAACAGTAAGTAGTTGCAATGATTGAGCCTTTAAAATATTTGCATTTCCTAGTTTAGTGTCAATGAATTGTAACACAATGAAATCTCCACTCTGAAAGTGAACTAACTGGTTCCAAAAGAATATGACTTCCTAAGGTAGATGCTGTTTAAAAATCAGTAAATGAATCCAAATCAACACCTCTTACCCTCCTGCCTTCAGAGTGTACACTTCACCTAGAGATTCTTATCTTGCTTCCCTAAATTTGAGTTTTGCAGTATTCTATAATGGCATAAAACACATTTTAACACAGCCCCAAATAAGTTCTGATAAGGATAGGGGAAAGTATGTTACTGGATATTCCCACAGGGCATATTTAATAGACTTCTCTAGCTCTTGGGGTATAGGGTGTGTTCAGAAAAGACTAGTACTTCCAGTGTGAGAGCTGCCAAGCCCTTTTCAGGCTTGCCTTCTACCTTTTGTGTCTGACATACCTAATTCTCACCTGTGTCTCCAAGAAGCTGTAGCATGCACAGAGGCCACACCCAGTAAACTATTTCAGAAGACAGGCTAAATCAGGTTGAGGGTAACTGAGGGGTATTAAAACCATGGGTGAATTGGGGGGGGGGGAGGTAGTGTCTACCCCAAGCATGTGAAGACTTCTCCAGGTGGAATGGGTGGATGAGAACAATTTGTTCCAATGGCCACAAAGGGAGCCTAGAGCTTGGCTAGACATCCAAAGTCATCCACTGCATCTCAAGCCATCACCAATTGTCTTAATTATGTCCTGCCACTAGACTTTGATGAATATGGAAGAGAGAGTGAGGCCAACAATGTTGTCCAACTCCACCTTGCTTAAATTTATGTACAAATCAAAAGACATCAATCATACCATTTTGGCATTTTTACCTATCTTAAAGAACTGTGGTGACAGGCAAGGACAAAGCAGCAGCTGCAAATATACTGGGAGCTGTAGTCACACCCTGCACCCAGGTAGACCAGGTAATAGAGTCATCTCCTCACTGGAAGCAGCAGTGAGATTCAGCAGCCCCCTGAGTGTCTGAACAGCCTTTTACAGATTGCACTGCTCATCGCCTGGTGTAAGGAAGGGGCTAGAAAAGGGGACCTAAAAGTTATGTGCTTACCAATCCCCTGACCTGATTACCATGGTAGGTGGAGATCCCATCCTGTGGTCAAAACACACACAAAAAGTACAAAAACTTCTGCAAAGATGATTCCATTCATTATCAATACATGGAATGTGCCCACACATATAGGCAATACAAAATTCAATAGACCTGAAAGATGAAATGCAATTGTTGTGAGAGAATTCAAAAGGTATCATACCCAAAGAGCAGCCCTGAGTTAAACAAGGCTGGCAAATAAAGTCCATTTTACTGAAGTCAGAGCTAGATACACATTTTTCTGGAGTCTCCACAGTGAACGGGAATTCTGGGAAGCTGGTGTAGGTTTTGCAATCTAAACTAATCTAGTGGCCAAGGTTGTATGCCTACCAAAAGGAATAAATGACAGACTTAATGACAATGTAATTGACATTTGCAGGAAAATGCCATGCCACTATCATCAGTGCTTATGCTCTCACCATGATGAACCTTGATGAGGTCAAAGAAAAATTTTAGGAAGACCTGCGGACCCCTATCATCAATGTGCCAAAAGAGTACAAACTTACAATTCTCGGAAACTTTAATGCAAGAGTAGGCTCAGACTACCAAACATGGCAGGGAGTCCTTGGGAGGAATGGGACTGCAAATAACAAAGCAATGGTCACTTACTACTGAAGACTTGTGCATCTCCGTAACAACAATGTTGCCAGCAGGTGCTGTTGGGGTGTAAGACCCACCAAGAAACCAGCACACAGGAGGGCTATTGGCACAGATTGTTTGATCTGCTTTTCTAAGGAAAGCAACTTTAAGGGGTTTACAATCTCACTTTAATCAAACATACATATATCATTCACTTAGTTCATGGGGAAAAGCCAGCACCCTGAACCTCAAAGCAAATACAAACAGAAATTACAAGTATACATTATACAAACAGAGCAAATAAACATGAATCAGCAGACAGGCTTTGTCTGATCAAGATAGCACATACCTAGTTACCAGAGAAGCACCAACATCTGGGTTTTCAATGCTGGGGGCTGCTTTAATGGCTTTTTCAGAGTCTTGTCACCAACATTCTTTTAATGAGTGTGCCCCCAAAGGCAAAACACCAACCTCAGAGCTCTTATATCCTCTTCAGGGCCCTGAGGGCTCAAAGCCTACTTCGCAAAAAAGGGGTAGGGCCTGGGGCTTCACACCTAGTAAGTGAAAGGATGTGGGCCTGCCTCTAATCAGGCCTCCCTTTGTTGGCCCCACCTGAAGCCTAATCAACTGACAGGAAAGATCTTTCATGTATGGATTAAGATTAGAATCTCATGGCCTTCTCATCAACAACACTGTCTCCTGTTTACCTAAATACAATAAAATTTTGTGGATGTATCCTCGTAGCAATCATTGACAGTTAACAGACTATGTGATTGTAAGGAGAAGAGAATATGTGAGAGTAATGAAGGTAAGGTCTGGTGCAGAATGCTGGACTGATCACAGACATCCTCTCTAAGCTAAATATTCACATTCAACAAAAGCGGTGGCCCCAAGGCAAAATGAGTAGCAGAAAAATTAACAGCAACAGATTAGAGCACTTCTCTGAGCCAAAACAATGTGTTGCTAAGTTGGAGGGAAAGTTCAGCCAACACACAGTTGGAACCAGTGCAGCAGAAAAGGAGTGGGCAGCTTTCAGTGATTTGATGTACAACACTGCAATGGTTCACCAGGGTCAGAACACTAGCAAACCTTAAGACTGGTTTGACAAAAAAGATGGGGAAATTCAGAAACTGCTAAATGAAAAACAAGAACTCCACAGGATTTATCAGCAGGGTAGTTCATCCATTTCCAAGAAGGAAGCACTTAATTCCATCAAAAGTAAAGTACAAGGAAGCCTAGAGAGATGCAGGATTCTTGGGTCAGTAAGAAGGTAGATGAAATTCAGTTTTATGCTGATAGTAACAATCCAAAGCACTTTTATGATGCCCTGAAGGCTACTTATAGGACAAAGACCTATGGTGTATATCAAATACTCAGTGCTGATGGAGACTTATTGTTTACTGATAAGGATGTGATCCTAGAGAGATGGGCTGAACACTTCCATTGTGTTCTCAAAAGACTATTATTAATCAATGCTGAAGCCATTGACCATTTACCTCAGGTTGAAGTCAATTAATCTCTAGACAAGTTTCCAGCTGAAGAAGATGCTTTTGAATGCCATGAGGTTCCTCTCCTATGTGGGAAAGCATGTGTTCCAGCTCAGATTTACAAGGTGTATGTGGGGATGTGAGGGGTCCATTTCCCATACAAAAGCTAACTGAAATTTTCTGGGTTATATGGCAAGAGGACGTTATCCCCCAGGAATTCAAGCGTGCCTCCATTATTCATCACTATAAAGGTAAAGGAAAAAGATCGTCCTGCGACAATCACAAAGGAATCTCCCCCTTAGTCATTGCTGGAAGGATTCTTGCCAGAGCCCTCCTCAATTGGGTAATCCTTCACCTGGAAGATAGTCATCTACCTGAGAGCAAGTGTGACTTCAGAAAGGGCCATGGAATGGTCAATATGGTGTTTGCCTAACACCAACTCCAGGAGAAATGCCAAGGGCAGAATAGAGGTCTGTACTAAGGCCTTTAATATAGTCAGTCATGAGGGCTTATGGAAAATTATGTCAAATTCATCAGTACTGTACATCAATTTCATGATGGCATGCTTGCCCAGTTTCTGGATAATGGATGATACTCTTGTGATTTCCCAGTCACCAATGGAGTAAACCAAGGCTGTGTGATTGCTCCTTTGCTATTTAGCATGGCATTTCCAGCCATGTTGTCAAATAGTTCAATGAGTACAAATACAGCATCAAGGTCAGCTAGATGATTAATTGTTCAAATTGAAAAGGCTACAAGCCTAGACCAGAGAGGAGGGATTGTTGGCACATGATTTTTTGTTCAGAGATGACTGCACAAATCAATGCGGCCTCCAAAGCTGAGTTGCAACAAAATATGGATCATTTCTCTGCTGCTTGTGTTAGTTTTGCCCTAAGAATTCACACCAAAAAAACACAGGTACTCCATCAGCTAGCAGCACACCACCCATAAGTGGAACCATTGGTTACAGCAAATGGAGAACTTTTGAACATTGTGGATAAGATTGCTTACTTTGGCAATATGCTTTCTAGACATGTACACATTGATAATGAGGTCAATGCGCTCATCGCCAGAGCCAGCACAGTGTTTGGGAGGCTTTAAGGGAAAGTGTAGGAGAGAAGAGGTATTGGACTGACTACCAGACTGAAGGTCTACAGAGCTGTTGTGCTGACCTCATTGTTATATGTCTATGAAATCCATACCATATAATAGCACCATGCCAGGAAACTGAATTGCTTTGTTTTGAATTGTCTTAGAAAGATTCTGAAATCACTTTCAGGACAGGATACCAGAAATTGAGGTCCTTTCTCAAACTAGACTGCCAAGCTTTCAAACTCTACTGCAGAAAGTGCAACTTTTATGGGCTGGCCACGTGGTTCAAATGCCAAATGTGCACTTGACAAAAAAAAGTATTTTATGGAAAAGGCACATAGGGCAAGTGCTTACCTGGTAGTCAGAAGAAGCGATACAAGGACACTCTCAAGGACTCTTTTAAAAATCTTGGAATTAATTTTGTGACATGGAGACACTGGCACAGGACCATCCAACATGGCATGCCCTCATCAGAGAAGATGCTGTGCTCTATGAGCAAAGCAGAATTGAAGTAGCTTAAAAGAAACATGAAATGCACAGATTTTGAGAATCTAACCCAAATGTTCACATAGACTATTTGTGCCTGGCCTATGATAGAGCATTCTGAGGTCGTATGGGTCCGACCAGCCTCAGTTGGACACACTGTAACTTGACTCTAACATGGTGATGTCATTTTGGTCCTCTCTGAGAACAGAGGACAACGATGTTATCTAGTTCTTATAAATGATTTTCCCCATCATAGGATTATGAAACCAGACTGAGTGAGTATGGAATGGCAGAGAATAAGAAGGGTGGGGGTCAGAAGAACTTGGGTCCGACTCTGATTTACTGTATCTTCGATCTTAAATAATGTATTGAATTTCACCAGACCTCACTTTTCTCATCTGAAAAATGAGGTGGTTGTATTAAGATAATTTCTAAGGACCCTTTCAACTCTAAAGTTATGATGCTAAAAAGAAAAACGAAACTATCTTTGATTTCCTGCCACTCATACTCCCATATCAGTCATTTTAAACTCATTTCTACATACAGAAATTATTTCATAATCTCAACATATCCCAAATTGAATTTATCATTTTCTTTCTAAACACTCTTCATTTTTTTCTGTTTTTGTTGATAAAATTCTTACTCTACCAGACACACAGAGTAGAAATCTGAGTTATTTCCCAAATCCAACCAATTGCTAAATCTTATGTACTATATCTATGCAATATTTTTTATACCTACAGCTATTTTCTATCCCCACAGAAACTAGCTAGCTAAAACTCACATTTTTTTTTGCTTAGACTCTCTCTCTTTGTCTCTCTCTGTTACTATCTCTTTTTCTTTCCTTGTCTCTGTGTCTGTTTCTTACTGTCCCTCTCTCTCTCTCCTTGTCTCTCTCTCTGTCTCTGTCTTTCTTTCTCTCTCTCTCTCTTTTTCTCTCCAAGCCAGCAGTGAGGCTCAGCCCATGGGGCTGGACAATAGGGAGGTCCTGCCCCCAATACAAACCATCAGGGAGATCCTTTCTCCAATGCAAACCAGCATCTAGGTCCTGAAACCCAATGAAAGCCAGAAGAAAGGCCCCAAGCCCTAGTACAAGAAATTTAGGACAGTGCAGGAGCAGAGCCCAAATCTTACATAAAAGTACAAAGTCAAAAAAAGTCAGAAGAAATGAACAAAAAAAACAGCCAAACAAACAAACAAATAAAAAACTTCACTATAGAAAGGTTCTATGGTGATAGAGAGGATTAAGGCACCAGCTTAGAAGAGGACACAATGTCAAAATGGTTACGTGCAAAACATCAAAGAAAAAATGTAAATTGGTCTCAGGCCCAAAAATAACTCCAGGAAGTACATAAAATGACCTTATAAAGCAAATAATTAAGAAAAAAAATTGAGAAATACCATGAGAGTAATGCAAGAAAATCGTGAAAAATAGTCAAGATCTTGGTAAAAAAAAAAACCACAAAATCAGAAAAAGGCACATATTAATTCACAAAAAAAAACTAACTCCTTAAAAAATAGAATTTGCAAAATGGAAAAGGAGGTAGAAAAATTCACTGATGAAAACAAATCCTTAAGAAGTAGAAATGTTCAAATGGAAAAGTAGGTACAAAAACTCATAGGAGAAAGTAATTCCTTAAAAATTAGAATTAAGCAAGTGGAAGCTGGTGACTCCATGAGATATCAGGTCACAATGAAAACAGTCAAAAGAATATTAAAGTTGAAGAAAATGTAAAATATCTCATTAAAAAAAACAACAGATCTTAAAAATAGATCCAGGAGAGATAATTAAAGAAATATTGGACTACCTGAAATCTGTGTTAAGAAAAGATCATATGTTTTGGACATAATATTTTTTTCAGTTTTTTTTTTTAAATTTCTTCTTTAATATGTGCATTTTTAATTTTTTTTTTTTATTTTTAGTTTACCACACACGCTTCTACATAATTTTGAGTTCCAGATTTTCTCTCCTCCCTCCTCCCTCCCCAAGATGGCATTGAATCTCATATAACTACCATGTATAACTTTGCATTGAATTGATTTATACACTACTCAAGTTGTGGAGAAGAATTATGGCCAATGGAATGAATCATGAGAAAGAAGAGACAGAACCAAAAAAAAAAAAACCCAAAAACAAAAACAAAAGAGAAGAAAAAAGGCGAGCATGTAGTGTGCCTCAATTTGCATTCAAACTTCACAGTTCTTTCTCTGGATGACGATAGCATTCTCCATCGTGAGTCCCCTGGAGTTGTCCTTGCACCTTGCATTGCTGAGAAGAGCGAAGTCTGTCAGGGTTGGTCCTCATGGAATCCATATATCTGTGGTTGTGTACAATGTTCTCCTGGCTCTGCTCCGCTCACTCAGCCTTATGTCGTGTAGGTTTTTCCAGGTTGTTACGAAGTCCATATCATCCCCATTTCTTATGGCACAATAGTATTCCATTACCTTCATATACCACAGCTTGTTCAGCCATTCCCCAATTGATGGGCATCCCTTTGATTTCCAATTCTTGGCTACCACAAAGAGAGCTACTATAAATATCTTTGTACATATGGTTGGACTTTATATTTTAAAAAATTATCAAGGAAAGCTGATATCCTAGATATTCTAGATCAGGCCTGTACAACTTGCAGGCTCCTCTACATTTTTGTGGGGTGCCCAAAATCCTTTGTCCCACCAGCTGCAGGTTGTGCAGTCCTGCCCTAGATAAACTGAAATACTGACATCCTAAAACCAGAGGGCAAAACAGAAAATGAAAGAATCCAACAATCATTATCTGAAAGAGATCTCAAAATCAAAACTCCCAAGAATATTATAGCCAAATTTCAGAGCTCCCTGATCAAAAAGAAAATACTGAAAGCAGCCAGAAAGAAATAAATCAAATATCATGCAGCTATAGTCAGGATTACAGAATTTAGTAGTTTTTACATTAAAGAAGCAAAGGCTTGGAAGATGATATTCCAGAAGGCAAAGGCGTTAGGAGTACAACCAAGAATCACTCCCCAACAAATCTGAACATAATCCTCCGGGATAAAAAATGGGAATTTAATAAAATAGAGGATTTTAAAGCATTATCAATTAAAAGAACAGAGATAAATAAAAAAAGATCTTCAAATACAAGATTCCAGAGAAAAATACAAATGTAAAAGAGAAGCAAGAAAGAAAACAATTAACAAAAAGAATCCTACAATATGTGGTGTACAAGAAACACATTTGAAGCACAGAGACACACATAGAGTAAAGGTAAGGAGCTAGCTTATTATTCTATTGTGCTTCAGTTGAAGTTTTTAAAAACAATCAGGTGTAGTAGTCACAAGCAAAAGGAAAAGCAAAAGCAAAAACAGAACTGATTAAAAGAGATATGAAGGGAAACTATATTTTGCCAAAAAGTAGTATAAACAATGAAGTAATATCAATACTAAAATATATGCAACAAATGGTGTAGCATCTACATTTTAAAGGAGGAGTTATATGAGTTAGAGAAGAAAATAGACAATAAAACTATACTAGTGGGGTACCTCAACTTTCCCATCTCAGAACTAGATAAATCAACCAAAATTAATTAAATAAATAAATGAGAAAGGAGTTAAGGAAGTGAATAGAATTCTGAAAAAGTTAGATATTTTTAGATCTCTGGAGAAAATTGAATGGGAATAGAAAGAAACATACGTTTTCCCATCAGCACATGACCCCTACACAAAAATTGACATCTCAAACTCCAATTCATTGACATGTCCTGTCAATTTTACCTTCATGATATTTCTTGAAAGATCCTCTTTTCTATTTTAACATTTCTTCACCCTGGTACTGTCTCTCATTCCCTCATGCCTGTACTATTGCAACAGTCTTATTACTGATCTCCCTGTGTCAGATTTCTCCCTACTCCCTTCAACTATATAGCAAAATGATCTTCTTAAAGTGAAGTTCTGACCATGTCTCACAACTATTTAATAAATAATGGTGTCTCCCTCTCTTTTGTTTATTTTTTTAAATGTCAGTCATAACTGGACCATTCCTATCTCTGCAGTCTTCTTATACCTTACTTCCCTCCATATACAACTCTGCAATTCAGTGATACTAGCTTCCTCACTATTCCTCAAATATGAGATTCCATCTCCCAACTCTTTTGGACTTTCAATTATAGTTCCTATTTCTAGTAGTTACTCCTTCGTCATATTTATCTCTTGGTTTCCCTCAAGTCTCAGCTAAAATTTCACCTTTTGCAAGAAGCCTTTCCTAGTCCATCTTACTTCTAGTGTGTTTCCTTTAAGATGATCTCCAATTCATCCTATATCTTTTGTTTTTACCTAGTCATTTGCATGATGCTTATCTCATTAAATTTTGAGCTTATTGAGAAGAGAGCCTATTTTTTACTATCTTTGTAAAATGTAGTAAAGACTGTGACACATAGCATAGAAACTTTTCCTATAATTTTATTAGTCTATGGGGCTCCCAAAAATGAGTTTTCATTACCAATGAAATTTAACATCTCTAAAACTTGTCAAGGTGGGACTAGAAGAGAGGGCTTCTTGTTTCCAGGACAAGTTCTTTATCCAATATAGCAAACTGTCTTTTATTTGGTACAAGGTAAGTTCTTAATATTTTTATTGATTGTTCAATGATTAATTTAGGCTCAATTCTGAAACTCTATGATTCAACATAAATAAAACTGACCATTTTTAGGTCTGCTTAAATTCCCTTCCCTGTCTCATTTCATTGTTTTCAAATAAGTGCCTTAGAAGTAAAGGCAGATTTCAGTTGTGAATGCTGAATTATAATATCCATCTTTTGTCCAGTTATAAATAATTCTCCCAGCTTAATTCTCCTTTCAAATTCTACCTATTTGCATTCCCAGCCTAATTCTCTCTGGCTGCTTTGATAAAAAGAAGAGAAATGCAACATCCCATTTCTTCTTTACACATGAACAATGATATATAGTTAGTTCCAAATGATCCCTTTCCAAGATAAACATGACTTTATAGCATTCCATTGAGAATTCAGAAAACTTATAGCCTTTCTATATATGATAATATCCTGGATTTCTAGGGTGAACTCTTGATTCCCATGCACCATTATCAACTTCTCGATTCATCAGTGTTCTCAATAGGTTTTAAATAGAATAAATTATATCATCATGGCTTCCTGAAGTATATTTATAAAATAATGAATTTTTCCTAAAGTTAGATTCTATACCAACATGGAGTCTTTTATTTACTTATAAGTGGTAGGGAATCAAATGTCAAGTTCCTTGAGCATATCATATGAATCATAACTACCTTTGTTTCCCTAATACCTAGAATAATGTCTCCAATGTAGTAGAGACATAATGAATGATTTAAATTGTATCGCAAATCACCACGAAGAGTTAAAATATTGTTGAGGGTTTTTCTTGCAGTTTAGTGAGGTCACCCACCTTTATGTTCCTTGAACAACATATATCATCTCCTGACTCTATTATTTTCATTATCTTTCCCCTGTCTTCTTATTTTTGCTTCCTGGTTATCATCAAGTCTCACCTAAAATCTTACATTCTACAAGAAGCTTGATAATTTATATGTACCAATTACTTAGATGTATAACTCATCACATACATGTGTATATGTGACATGTGTATATGTCATATACATGTTTTGCATATATTTCTATATGTATATATTTGTGCATGTGCATGTACATAAATTATCTATTCTAAATCTATGTATGCACATACAATTCTTCTCATTTTCATAAAAATAACTTTTGTACTAGCCAATTTTATTATTGAGAGCTTGCTTGAGTGCCTGGCATATAGCAGGTGCTTAACAAATACTTGTGAACTTGCCATCTCATTTCTTCCTCACAACAACCTTGAGAAGTAAGTATTTTTATGATTCCATTTTTGTAAATGAGAATTTGAGGCTTAGGGATACTAAATGACTTGTCCAGCATCACACAGCTTATGTCTCAGGCCAAAGTTGAGCCCATCTCTTCCTGACTCCAAGTCCATCACTCCTTGCCATGCACTAGATTATACCAAAGCTTCCCTTGATTGCCTTTTATAGGAAATTCTATCTTACACTCTCCTCTTATTTTTTTTGTTTTTTTATCTTCGTCTCCCTGTGTTATCTTGTAAAACAATCCTTCACTGTTTTTTTTGAGATTGCATCATTTCCAGCATAGATTTTTCCCTAAAACACATTTGATCTAGCCCAGCCTCATAACATTATAGAATATCATCAATGAGCAACCTCAACTGAGATCTAACAGAGTTCATCAAGGAAAGAGTAAGGGAGTGAAATGCTGTTTATTTGATTTCTCAATAGAATAATAGTAGATATATATCACTATTCCCACAATGTTTCAAGCACTGTGACAGCATTTATTAATAGTATCATTTAGCTTACAGCTAAAGAAACTGAAATATAGAAATTCAATGATTAGTCCAAGCATGCACAGACCATAAGAAAATTATACCGGGAAAATAGCAGAAACAACTTTCCCTGGGCTTGATCCATAATCATTAGACCATCTTTTTCTTCAAAGTCACAGTTACAATCCTCTAGGTACCCAAAGGACATTCCCAAGGATCTAAGTAGACAGAGCTATCACAGCCTCCTAATACCTGTCTCTTGGTCCTCAGAAGATAGCATTAGTGAAACCTCCTAGACAGTGCCACAGTAAAAGAAGTCAAGATTTTTTTTTCTGGGTCTCAGTCTCTATGCCCACGCCATCTCCTACCTCTCATCACAAGTCAGTATATAGAGTTTTTTGAATCTATCAAAGCACCATCATTTCCTTTTCTTCCTAATTCATCCTTTGTGAAGTCAAAACAATTAAAATCTTACATGCATCATGCTTCCTCAAAAGCTCAGGCATATAATCCAAGTCATTGACAAAATGTAATAGAAGATATGAAGTGTCTTAAAAGTCCCAGGAAGAAAAAGTTTGAGAAACACTGCAATAAAATCATTTTGCCATGGTCAAAGGGGACATGAGATTCACTGATATTTCAAAATCTTTACTCTATTAGTTTTAACTACCTCCCAAATTGATTTTTTCATTTTAAATAAGGACTGCTAACAAATTGGGAAAAGTTACAGCTTTGAGTTTTATGTTCCTTTCTCCTTATTTACCCCAGAAATTGCTAATGAATGCTGAATGAATAAAAGGCAGACACTAATGGGAATTGAGCATAGAATGTCAGAGCTGGGAAATATCTCTGGGATTATCTACTATTATGCTCTCATTTTCCTGAATAAGAACTTGTAGACAAATGAGATTAAACACCTTGATCAAAGTCACACAACTAGTAAACAATGGAACTGGGACCCAGTTCTTTTGACTCCACATTCAAACAAGGATTGGGTAACAATTCAATTTTTGATTGTTTTCTAGATTGGAAGAATTTGAGCTTGATCCATTGCTAGTCAGCATAGGAAGAAAAAAGAAGAAGTAATTTGCTTACCTTAATACATAATTTCATTATGCATTCTATAGTTTTCTCATTTTAAGGCTCTAAACAGTATCGTTTAGGTCATAACTTAAGAAAAAGATTACATCATGTTTGTTTGTTTGTTTTTTTTACTTAGTCTTTCTTTTTACTTCCAAAATAGAGAATAATTTATAATTTTCTGAGTCCTTTTCCATGCTTGACATTTATAAAGACTGTTTAGTATTATGTAATAGGCACTACCTTTAGAGGCAGCCCTACTGAATTTAAATACATGCTTTCCCATTGAGTATATATATATATATATATATATATATATATACATATATATACATATATATGTGTGTATATACATATATACATATATACATATATACATATATATATATATATATATATATATATATATATATATATATATATATATATATAACCTTGGGCAAGTCACTAAGCCAATTTGAAGTTTGCCAATTTCCTCAGGTGTGAAAGATGAGCACTGAAATTTGCACCACCTTTATCACAGGGTTGTTTGTGAGGAAATTCTTTTGTATATTCTAAATTTTTCAGATTTAGTTCCTGTTAGTGAACTAGTTGTCTTTCTAGCAGAGGATGCATCAAAACTGAAAATGTGGTATTCTGTATTATACTTATTTAGTGGAGGGTGGGCTTCCTTTGACAAGACATTACTTTTTCAAAGCAGCAAGTCCACTTAAAATAGAAAAGTATCACTTATGTATAAAGAGGAAATTAATAGGTTTGTATAGTCTTATCAGTCTTTCTTAATATATCTCATATATCAATTCCTTACATATTTCACCAATTCACATTTTAAGAAGTTGAGCAGTATAATTTAGGTTGTGAGTATAAAAAAAATACCAACGAGCTTTATTGTCTCTTTTATACATCATCATAATGTAGAGTGATTTATCTTACATTTTGTTCATGCTTTAAAAGTTTTAAAATTGTTCCATATACATGAACTCATGTGAGCTTCACAACAGTTCTGTTAGGTAGGCATAACAGCATATCATTGTTCCCATTTAATTAATGAGAAAAGTGAGACTTAGAGAGGCTAAGGGATTTGCCCAAGGACATATGGTAAGTGACTGGAAAACCAAGGATGTTAGCCAAGGTGTTCTAACCAACAGGCTAGTTTCTTACCCAAAACTTTCCCAAATATTATTTAAAAATAATAAATTGAAAGTTTTCATTTTGACCTCAAGGGCAAGGAGGTAGAGCAGAAAATCAGTTTTGACACTCCATCACTGATCTACCCCATTGTGACCAGGTATTATAGGTCCTTCTAGTCAGTGGGGAACTTTACATACCATATGGGATGTAATACTTGGACAAAAGAGGTGAGCTAAGGACAGCCTCTGACGAGGTTTAATGTGTTTGTTACATGTTTCCATTTTTAGCAAATAATAAAAGTACAACTACTTTTGTAATTTGATCCAGGTGAATTTTTTATTCAAGTAATATGTCACCAACTCTATCAGTTTATTGTGTATTATTTGTACTTTATTTTACACGTTGATAATATAGACATTTTAGTTATCAAAATTATAAGGAAGAAAAGGAAAGTCATCCTCCCTTGCAACCAAACTACTAGCAGTGTTTTAGGATACTCTAAGATTAGGCACCCAAAAGTTTGGACTCAGTGAATTGGTCAAGGTTAAAGGCTAGGAACTTCAAAAGAAAAAGTTCTTTCTTAGCTTTGATTGCCAGCTGGGGGAATAGTATGAGAAGGAGAAAATAGGATATAAAGAGTTATCCATTTCCTAAAGCTTATATTTAATGGATATTGCTATAATAATAGATTTAAGAGAGATTATGCTTTCATACTTATGGATTCAAAAAGAGCAAAAAAAAATTCTAGGTTAGCGGCATTCTGCTCCATGACATTATTCAAGATTACACAATAGCATGGGAAAATGAAGCCTTAGGTGAATGTCCAAGACCAAGAGTCTCTCCAAAGCAGACGGCTTTCAAACAGGGTTCCAGAGATCATGATAATTCCAAAGAGGATCTTTGGGGGTTCTTTGGAAACAAGAAAGAAAAAAGTTTGTCTGTTACATCAGCTCCAGGTCTCATTCTGCAGTCAGCAGAATGTGGAAAGTTTAATAGAATGAACAAATGAATGAATGAATGAAAATATTTGTTGAGTGATTAATGTACAACACTATTCTAATCATTGGGCACACAAATAGAAAAGTGAGAAAACTGCTTCCTTCAAGTTGTTGTTCAGTAATTTTTTTTCAGTCATGTCTGACTCTTCATGAACTCATTTTGGATTTTCTTGGTAAAGACACTGGAGTGCTTTGTCATTTCCTTCTCCAGTATCTCCTTCAAGTTATATAAATTATTTTTTTATTGCTAATACAAGGGTTGGATACTTTATTATTAGTATGTTATTGTTTTAGTATTATTTTATATATATATACTTATTATTTAGTATTATTTTAATAGCCTTTTATTTTTGTTCTAAATTCTGATATGGAGACACAACACATCTGCCTCAAAAGGAGAATTTTGGGCTATTCTTCAAAATGGGAAAGTTATGTTAACTTTAAATTCATTCGCACTGTAAGAACAATGATTATTTACATGTAATATGTGTCCCAAGAATATTGAATCAATTAAAACAGGGTGTGACAGATAGTAAAATTTTCAGTGAGTATCTGTTAACTTAAAAAAAACCGGAGATGGAGGGAATTCTATTGTATGACTATTAATAGAAAATTCTATCCTACACCAAAACTACTGAGAAAAAAAAACACATGCTCTATTATTCACAGGGTGTAATCCTTTCTCTTTGTCTTAAGACATTGCTGAAATGGAGTGCTAAAGCGTTGTTTTTAAATTGAGGTGTTGAAGGATACAAAGAAGTCAAAATGCATTGTCTTTCTGTGTTATGTTCTTAAAAAATATGAGCACCTGGAGATGAGATTATGCTCAGGTGTTACTGAACAAGGTCTAGATAGCAAGGCATCATAGCGTTAACACCAAAACAACTGGATTTGGATTTCAGATAGTCATGTGTTCAAATCCTGACTTTAATACTTGCTAGCTACTAAATCTTATGGAAGAAGAGTCTCTGTTTCTGTAAATATAGAAAC
Organism: Trichosurus vulpecula; assembly: GCF_011100635.1. Classification (NCBI taxonomy): domain Eukaryota; kingdom Metazoa; phylum Chordata; class Mammalia; order Diprotodontia; family Phalangeridae; genus Trichosurus; species Trichosurus vulpecula. The sequence goes on from NC_050576.1 coordinate 380,205,168, forward strand.
AGATGATAGACATAAAGAGATGATGTATACATATGTGTATATATATATGTATATGTATTTTCATGAATTATATTTCTATTATCCATCTACATGATTATGGTATGAAAAATGTTTCACAACCATAAAGGGCTATGAAAATGTAGTTATTTTATATTGCTTTTTCAAATCCTAGAACAATATTTTGTGTAATAATAATGACTGGTCTTTGTATAGGGTAAGGTTTATAAAGTGTTTTACATGAATTATCTTATTGGGTTTTTATAATAACTCTGTGAGATAAGTGAACCAGATAATATTTTTCCCATTTTAAATATAGGAAACAGGTGGGGAAAGTTTAAGTGATTTGTTCATGGTTACAAAACTAGTATATTTCTGAGGTAGGATTTGAAACTTGTTCTTCTTGACTCAAAATCCCACAGTCTATGGAGCCAGATTTCCTTTCTTCTTTCTCTCTTACCTTGTAACCATTTAATAAGCATTTGTTTAATTGAATTGACAGGAAGGAGTGTAGTGGCCACAACTGAACTGCAGAATGCACTTCACTACCACCTCACATCCTTTGACTTTATGTGGACCTCGGCTCTGTATCAGAAATAAGAAGTGATACACTTTGAAAAGACTGTTTCATGAGGGAAAGAAAGAGTGGGAGGGGAGGGACAGAGACCGAGGCAAAAAGAGACAGAGACACAGTACACAGGTAGAGAGAGACAGAAGAGCTAAAGAGACAGGAGCAGAGAGAGATGCAGACAGAGACAAAGAGAAAAAGACAGACGCAAACAGACAGAAACAAAACAAAAAGCATGGGGACAGAATAAGGAAACAGATCAAAAAAGTGACAAAAAAACAGAGAAACTGTAAAAAGACCAGAGCCTTCTTTAGCAGGTAACCTCTATCTATAAAATACAGGGCTAGAAATTGTTATGTTTGCAAGTACAATTTGTTTCTAAATGAGTTCATTTATTAATCTATCTTCACCATTCTATTTGTGCTGATGGATTTGTTTTTCATTATGAATAGCGATAGATTGAATAAATAAATAAATAAATGAAAAAAATGCATTAAGAAATCAACAAACATTTAGTGTCTACTACCATTCTAGACACTATGGAAACAAAGAAAAAATAAAACCGTCAACCTCAAAGATCCTGTATTTTACTGGAACGCAAGAAATGTAAGAGTAAGACGGTTCTTGCCTTTGAGGAGTTCACATTACACACGTGCGTGCACACACACATCCACACATGCACAAACATGTGTGCATTCATAGACCCACACATGTGTGTACACATGCATGCATATATATACATATGTGCATGTACATACACATACACAAGCATATACAAATGCATATACATGCACATACACATACACGGAGAAGTGGGGAAATTTTTGTCTGAGGTGCCACATGAAACACAGAGTGGAGGAGAAGAGTCATATATTGCTATTCCTTTGCCAAAAGAAATGGTAGCATGGATCTTCTTAATGTTGCTAGTATAAGAACAGGTAGCAAGATGGTTTCTCAAATACAAGGGTATGGAGAGTGATTTAGGATCAGCTACATACTAGAATGAATAAAGGGGGGAGATCCATTGATTAAGAACCTGCCAAGTGACAGGCACTATACTAAATGCTTTACAAATGTGATCTCATATAGGAGATTAATATTGTTGTATATGGGTGAGTTTGCGAAAGGGTTCATTCAGTTCCAGGGCAGAATTTCAAATTTGAGTGAATTAATTCATCAAGGAAGGGGGATAGGATTCCATGAATATCTGGTTTGGAGGATGCATGCTATTGCCATTTGAGAGAGGGAAATGAAAGACAAGATATCCAATTTCGACATCTTTCCATTTTATAACACAGTAAAACCGGCATTAATTCTAAATTCTAGTTCTTGACTCTCTCCCTATTTTTGTGCTGTCTAGATTTGCAATTTCTCTGATGGTTGTTGTTGAGTCTTTTCATTCGTATGCAACTCCTGGGATCCCATTTAGGGTTTTTGTTTTTTTGGCAAAGATTCTGCTGTGGTTTTCCACTTCCTTACTCAGTTCATTTAACAGATGAGGAACTGAGGTAAACAGAGTTAAATGACTTGCTCAGGGTCATTTAGCTAGTAAATATCTCAGGCCGGATTTGAACTCAGGTCCTCCGGACTCCAGGGCCAGCACTCTATCCACTGTGGCACTTATCTTCCCTAATTTATGTGATAATTAAGGCTTTATATTTTTTAAGTTTGAAGGGCCTTGATTTGCATACAATCCTATTTACCCTCCTCCCCTACCTTCCACTCACTTATATATACACACACATACAGAGATATAAGAAAATGTGTTTAAAAGTTATTAAAAAGGCAAATATTTAAGGAAGACACCTGTAATAGTTTCATGCAAAAACAGTCATAAAAAAAGCTATTTGAATGCATTCTGCTGTTCTCAACACCATTTGCCACCTTATCTTAAAAGCTTTTCTCCACCCTATTCATGCCCCACTTTCTCAGCACCCTCATCACTTGACAGTTTTCTCTGATCACGTATGAATGGGCCTTTTCTCACCAAATTGCATAAAATCTCCTTCCTGAAGGCACCTAGTTGGCAAACATTCTAGAGGAAAATATTTGAGCATTTAGGGATGATTACTTGAATAGAAATAGGAAGTGCCATTTTGGTGAAAACTAGTGAAAAACAAGCTTGCCAAGAATTCCACCTATCCCCTTCTTCACCATTCTGTTCTGTTTACTTGAATAATACAAATCTTGGTCTAGTTGGTATGTGCCAACTACACAGTATATACATAGAGTCATAGTGTTTACAGATCTTAATGTCCTATGAAGTGAATTCCTCATGTGAGAACCAACACAATTCTCTGTAAAACAAACGAAAGTACTGTCTACTTCCAGGGATTTTTTCTGTCTGGTCAGGAAAGAGTCTGGAGATAAAACTACTTTGAGATAATTGTTCCTCATGATAAGTGTATGGATGACAGCTTAACAGTTGCTTGAGAAAGAACAGATATATATCTTCTTTAAGTAGATATACAAGAGCGATATTTTTATCAGCAATTTCCTCTAGGATTTTACTCAAAATATACTTTCCTGCTATGTTTCTGGCCACAAAACAAACAGAAGAAAAGATAAAACTTCAGACACTTGAAGAACACTTAGCCACTGAGCACCGAGCTTCTTACAGCTGCCTAAAGGTTTCTGTCTTGGTCTCTGTGGAATTGCCTATTATTAGGTCTCCTTCATAATGTGGGTAGTGCAGCAAATTTAAGCTATAATACAAGATTTATATATTCCTTAACTGTTCCTCAAGATGCATTTTTTAAAGTGGCTTTTGTCAAGTCTGAATAGAATACTACCACTCCTAAAGCAGAGAAATTGGGGATAGAGGGATGTCCACCTTCAAATTTCACTCACCCTAATGCTAAGTAAATCACTTTATGATCTTGGGCAAATTATTTCATTTTTCTGAGTCTTGGTTTCCTCATTTGTAAAATGAATGGGTCGAACCAGATCCCTAAATCTCTCAGTAGTGCTTTGTAGGCCCAGAGATTAAGACATAGAGGAATCCCCAAGGTCAATATAGTTCAGCTCTCTCATTTTTCAGGTGAGAAAAGTGAGGCCTAGGGGGTTAAATGCCTTGCCCAAGTTCACTCAGGTAGTAAGTATCAGAGATGGGCTGTGACCCTTGATCCTCTCACTTCATGGCTAGTAGCAAGTCATGGCATCATCTTCCTGATGCCACAGTCCTCTTAAAGAATGAAAGAGAAACCAAAACTTGTGAATACTCTGAGTTTCCCCAATGGAGACCCAGCTTGCCAATTCCAGTTGGGAAATTCAGCTCCCCTCCCCTCCCCTCTCCTCTTCTCTCTTCTCCTCCCCTCCCTTATCCTCTCATGGGGTATCATGACCTTACCTGAAGGTGTTCTGCCCAAAGGAAGGTAAATTTTAATGGCTGAAACTTACCTAGTCATCTTGGAGTGTATTGACTGGATTTCTTTCTCAAAGACCATGCCTTAAATCCAATTCACTATGCCTCTCATTGATTGGCCAACGGTAGGTCCCCACCGAAGCATCACTTAATGGTTACTTTTTGGGCCATGATGACTCAGAGTGCATATACATGTTTCTCTTTAGGCCAGCAATCCCAAGGGTCTTCCCCTCCCAGTTATTTTATTTTTTTATTAAGGGGGCCATCCCTTGACTCACTTCTTAAACTGTCCTAATTACTGAATGGGAATTGCCTCACTCAATGTGAGAATTCAGAAGACCTTAGCTTAAAAAGTCTCCTACTGCATCCTGGGCCACCTCCAGTTGTCCTGATCTATATCTGGCCACTGGACCCAGATGGCTCTGGAGGAGAAAGTGAGGCCAATGACTTTGCACAGCCCTCCCTCACTTAAATCCAGTTCAATTGCAAGTCATAGCATCATCTTCCTGATGTCATGGTCGTCTTTGAGAATGAAGGACAAACCACAAGCACAACACAACCTGTGAGTGTCCTTTCGAGTGTACCACACAGGAGGATTATCATCAAGTCTTTTGGCAGGAAAAGTGGAAGATGAAACAGGAATATTGCATCTGGTTGTAAACAGCCACACCTCAATTTTTTTCTCCAGATCTCTACTTCTCTTTATGCATTCAAAGAAGTCACCTTGACTCACGATGGAGAATGCTGTCTACATCCAGAGAAAGAACTATGAAGTTTGAATGCAGATTGAGGCACACTTCATGCTCACCTTTTTCGCTTCTCTTTTGTTTTTGTTTTTGGGTTTTTTTTTTTTGGTTCTGTTTCTTCTTTCTCATTATTCATTCCATTGGTCGTAATTCTTCTCCACAACTTGACTAGTGTATAAATTAATTCAATGCGAAGTCATTTGTGGTAGTTATATGAGATTCCATGCCATCTTGGGGAGGGAGAAGGGAGGGAGGGGAGAAAATCTGGAACTCAAAATTATGTAGAACCATCTGTTGTAAACTAAAAATAAAAATGAATTTAAAAAAATAAAAAATAAAAAAAAGAAGTCACCTTGACCACCGTGGGCCTTGGATATACTTCCAACTCAATAGTTAATAAACAACCAGATATAGGAATGGTAGGGCAGGGGAGTAGCTTGCAAATAATGTCTGTTCTCTCCTGAGCAGATGTCCTTTTTACCACACATAGGATTCTGACCCCTCAAAGCACAGTCTTTTAGTACTGAATAATCACCATTCCCCATGGGCCTAATGCTCCCCTCCTTGACTGCACATTACTTCCTTTAATCACAATGAGAGGAGAGAGAAATGTATTAAGCTTTAACTTTATGGTAGCTATACATAAACCTGCCATGCTTTACCACCAGCAGGTATGGGTCAGTTCACATTTAAAAAAATCTGTAAAGCAAAAGTCCTTTTTTATTCATTGGCCACAGCTGCAGTGCTGTTAATTTCTCATTTCTGTCTTCCTAGCCTCCAGTAATTACAACATACCCCACCCCTAATAATCTCTATCATCTGGAACACATTACCTCATTCCTTGCAATCCATCCCCAATTATTGTCCTCCCCCGCAAACGCCTTTCCCAAATTGCAACCCATGTCAAAAAGAAATTCCTAATGAACGCTTTCAAATTGCCTACATCTCTTTCTAGCTAGGTGGATGAGATGGCTTTTGAATTTGGATTATATTTAATCCATTGCACTAGCATGGTTTCTTGCAGGATTTGTGACAGCACAGGCAGCTTTGTCATTTTCAAACATTTTCACAGAGCAACACCTTTAGCCTCCAAGAAAAAAAAAAAAAAACAAGTAAAATAGTAAAGTGATGTCCTCTTTGTTCCCATTTCCTGAACTTTACCTCTGCAGCTACTTTTTCTACACTCCAGTTTAACTTCACAATGCACTAAGAGGTCAAACTTGAAAGTTCGGCCGAGTTCCTGATTGCTCCATTTCTTGGGAATCTGAATGTGGGAAGATAGATGCTTTAAGAAACATAGTGGAATGCTTTGAGGTACTTTCCAAAAGATGAACAAGATTATAAAAAATCAGCAAAAAATAATTAATTACAAACTTTTTTGTTGTTTTAAAGAGACGGAAATAAGAGTAAACAAGATATATTTTAAGTATTATAACAGAGTGTTTTCTTGGGGGAGGGGGGAAGGTCAATAGGAAAAATAAAATGTAATCCTCCCCAATCCATTTTTTTTCTTTCATTCAGCATCTGAGGTTTAAAAAGTTAAAATTCCCTTTCCTGACAGCAGACAAGATGGCAGAAGTGGAGCAGAAGAAGAAGAGGGCCTTCGGATAGTTCACCTACCGCTGCGTGGACCTGGATCAGCCTCTGGACATGTCCTATGAACAGCTCATGCAGTTGTAGAGCGCTTGGCAGCGTTGGTGACTCAATAGGGGTCTGCGGCGCAAACGGTATCCCCTCCTGAAGCGTCTGAGGAAGGCCAAGAAGGAGGCGCCTCCCATGGAAAAGCCAGAGGTAGTGAAGACACACCTTCGAGACACGATCATCCTGCCCGAGATGGTGGGAAGTATGGTGGGCGTCTATAACCAGAAGACCTTCAATCAGGTAGAAATTAAGCCCGAGATGATCAGACACTACCTGGGCGAATTCTACATCACCTACAAGCCTGTGAAACATGGCCGACCAGGTATTGGAGCCACCCACTCCTCACGTTTCATCCCTCTCAAGTAACCCGGATCCTAACAATAAAAACACGAAGGTTCTTAAAAAAATTTAAAAAATTAAAGTTAAAATTCTGAGGGCAGCTAGGCAGCGCAGTGAGTAGAGGACTGGCCCTGCAGTCAGGAGCACTTGAGTTCAAATGTGACCTGAGACACTTGGCACACTAGCTGTGTGACCTTGGGCAAGTCACTTAACCACAATTGCCCTTCCTTACCCCCTCAAAAAAATAGAAAAAAATAGAGAAAAAAATTCTGGGAACCTTATAAAATTATGTAAGTAAGGCTTGAATCATATGATATTTTATATTGAATTGAGTTAAAAGCTAGATTTTTTTCTCATCATTGTAAAATCTCAGAAACTTTCTATTTTAATGTACAGAATATTCAATTTTCCTCTAAGAAACCTTATTTTTTTTTCTTTCTGTGCTACTTCCTAATACCTTCTCTAACATACATCTTTTACTTGTTTGATGGGGTAGAAGAAAATGGAACTTAAACAGGAACAAGATTCATGAAAGGAGTTGGCACAATAAGTAGTGGGTTATATATGCCTTTTAGAAAAAAAAGAAAAAAAACAAAAACTAAGGCCTTTGAACATCTTTCTCTGTGTCTATCTCTATCTCATGCATGTGTGGGCACACACACAATACCAAAAAAATCAACAAAACAAACAAAAAATAAAGACAAACTACTCAAATATGTGGTCATTGACAGGGCTACTTATCATTACCCATGATGCAATGCTTCTTTATACCCTGTCTATGTTATCTACAATCAATCCTCTTTTTTTCTCTTTTCTTTTCCATTAGTTCCAAAGGATGCTTTCAGCTTTTCCCCCTCTTTAGTCTGTCTTCGACATAGCTGCCAAAATTATATTTTAAAAACTTATATATGATTATGTCACTCCCCTTCTCAAAAGTCACCTGTGACATTTTATTGTCATTATAGTTAAATACAAAATCTTCACAGCAGCATTTAAGGACTGACTCAGTATCTTTCCCCTTTTCACACATATTTCAAGACAAGAAGACTTCTTGTTGTTGCCCATTCACTGCATTCCGCTTCCTGCAATCATGCTTGTACATGGCAGAGGTTATGGTCCACCATGTCTGTAATGTGCTTACACATCATCTGTTCTTCCAGAATCCTTAGCTTCCTTCAAAACACATTTCAGGTATGAGCTCCTTTTTCCTGACCCAGCCCCGCTTAGTAGCTAAGTGCTATTGTCTTGAAATGATTTTGTAAAACTTTATTTTACACACAAACACACACACATACACACAGATGCACACACACACATTATCATTGTTCTTATTGATCAATCATGTCAGATTCTTTATTACCCTATTTGAGTTTTTATGGGCAAGTGGACTGTTGCAATTTGCCATTTTCTTCTCCAGCTCATCTTACAGATGAGGAACCAAGGCAAACAAGGTTAAGTGACTTAACACTGCTAGTAATTCTCTGAGGTCAGACTTGAATTCGGGAAGATGAATCTTTCTGGCTTCAGGCCCAGCACTCTATCCACTGTGGCACCTAGCTGCCCCTAGATAGAGAGTTAGCTAGCTAGACAGATACATAGATAGGTATATACATATACATGTATGTACATGTATATATGAACACACATATACATGTACACACGTATGTATACATTATATACATATATGCTGATATATCAATATATGGATAAAGATAGATACAGATATACCAAGATATGGGTATACATACACACACACATATGTGTGTGTGTGTGCATGTGGATGATAGATAGATAGATAGATAGATAGATAGATAGATAGATAGATTATTCGATTAGCCGAGTCCAGCTCTTTGTGACTTAATTTGTGTTCTGTTATATTTTGTGTTTGTTCATTTTTGGCAAAGATACTGAATTGTTTTGCCATTTCCTTCTCCATCACATTTTACAGATGAGGAAACTGAGGCCAACAGGGTTAAATGACTTGCTCAGGGACATATAGCTAGTAAGTATTGGAAGCCAGATTTGAATATGAATACACACATATACATACACATGTATTACACACACATATATGGATGTGTATGTATATGTACATATGTGTGTATATGTTTAATGCATCATGTTGTTGCTAAGTGCTGGGTATATAATATAATGAAATTAAATAGTATCTGATTTTAAGAAATTGAATTTCAATAGAGACCCTCATGTATGTATATGTGTCTCTGTGTATGTAGGTGTATATGCATGTACGTGTGTACACATACATATATCTATATCATATATACACAGCATATATACACACGTATATACGTATTGCAGAGATATTTACATGCATTAACAAACGTAGATATATGTGCACATTCCTGCTTGTGTGCATGCATGTATATGTGTATGTACTCAGGCCTCAGTAGAATGTGAGTTTCTGAAAGTCAGATACCATTTCATTTTTGATGTTGTGTACCAAGCACTTAGTACAAAACTGTGCATCAAGCAGTGATTTAGTAAATGCTAGTTGATTTGCTGTGATTGTACATACGTTTCAGTGCATCCATGAACTTACATGGGAAAAATTTGCTTTTGTTTCAATATTATTGATTTTCTTTCTAACCCCAAATATTTTATTTTATGTGTTTAAAATATTATGAGAAGAGGTCCGTAGACCATCAGAGTGCCAAAAAATTCATAATACAAAAGGATAAACACTAACATTGATATTTATCAATGGAAACTATAGTCACATATTAATTAAGTAAAAGTGATTTTAATCTGTTCTCCCATGGAGAAATATGAAATAGTAGTGATAACATCAAATCTCTACTCTATAAAGTGGTTTTTAAATTGATAAAAATCTCCCTTTTACAAAATCTGCCCTGAAGTGACAAACCAGTATATTCTAAGTATACACTTGTCTCATCAATCATACCACATGGGGCCCACACTCTTGGCAGCGGTCCAAATGTAAGAATCAATAGAATCTTCCTTCTGACTGGCCACCTGAAGATCTTCATAGATGTTACTTGTAATGTTGTTTAGTTATTCACTTGTGTCTAACTCTTCATTTCCCAGTGGATCACAGCCCTTCAAGCCCTTCTCTTGTCCAGTATCTCTCCAAGTCTCTCCAAACCCTTTTGCTGTTTCCATGGAACTATCTATCTATCTCATCTTAAGCTGCCCCTTCTCCTTTTGCTTTCAATCTTTCCCAACATCAGGATCTTTTCCAGTGGATCTTGCCCTCTTATTATGGGGCCAAAGTATTTAAGCTTGATGATACCACTAATTTAAAAGTAGATCTCATTTATAATGGAAATATACCACAAAGAATATGCTTGCTTCCTCAATGTAAGAATGTTTTCCTATTGGCTATGCCAACACAATTCCATAGTAGGAAAAAAAATGTGGGGAAGGGGACAGAAGGAGTGGAGGAAGAATTATATATGGAATTAGATCATCTGTACCATGATTGTGTTGGTCCTATATGCTACTATGACTTTTTGCCCTGTTATTTTAGATAGTCTTCTAGAGGGAAGAGTATGCTTTATGTATGAAATTCTTACTTTGTTTCTGATAGACTTTTGAAGCAACAATTTCACCCCCAAACCATCATTGGAAATCCAGACTACTGCTAAAAATTTTATCTAGTTAAAGACATTTTTGCATCACTTCTTCAAACCAACACCATGTATTTGTTTGTAAAAATAATTTATGAGAATACACTGTAATTTGGGGAAGGGATTTAGAAATCATTCCAGCAAACATTATTGCTTTTGTTAATAGATTTATTTTAGTGACCTTCACTTTAATTGCTTATTACCCTGCCCTTTTTCAGAAACACTTGTACAACTTTTAAGAATAATAGTACCAATGTCAATCACACAAAAAAGCAATGCACACTGGAACAGAAGCATGGGGGGAAAGCTCACGTGCCTTCTGAAAAATGAGCAATTAGAACCAAAAGTCATGTGTAATTCAGGCATGGAAATGATTGGATTTCAGTAGCCAAAGCACAGTATAAAATTAGCTTCAAGTGCCAAATTTTGCATGCCACAGAAGTAGGTATACATTAACACTCATTGGTGCATACGTGTATGCACACTAACACACTGACTTCTGCATTCATGTTGAAGAGACTTAAGAATTTTGTTGAACAAAAGCCATTCTGCTACACTCATTTGCAAAAGGATATAATTAGTTGTTCTTTCAGTTTCCTGGATAAAGATGGAACATATGAAAAATAATAGGCTGTCAATACCCTAAAGGGTTAGCAGTATGAACTCAACAAAGGAATATATTTTAAGGCAACAACAGCTTTTTTTTTGCTGAATATCTGTGGTATTTTGAGAGACCTTATGGTATGAAAGCATGTGTTTAAAATGCAAAGTAACTATATTTATATTTTATTTATTTTTATCCCGAAGTGCTAAAATGCAACCAATCATAACTTTTTAAAAAAATACCACAAAATGCTTCTCAGCTGTAAATTCACAGAGCACAATAGAATAGAAAAATATCAGCTCTTAGATAATTAAATAATTTATAAGGACACATTTTAGTCTGAGAAAAGAAGAAATTGTTATAGTCATATATGTAAGCTGACAATGATTGAAGGAAAAACAAAAAGAATGCAATGAATATTAATGTATGTTCACTACACCTGTATGTGGAATTATTTCATTAAATTTAAGTCTGACCCATTTGTTTAAAAACATGCAAATTCTTAAAATTGCATTTTATTCATTTCTCTATTATCTGTAGCACTATCAAAAGACAATAAGGAAAAATAAGGAAGAGAAGGGGAAGCAGCTGGGTAATCTATGAATGCAGTTCAACAAAGTTAAGTGTTAACTACAGAAGTTTCTCATTGTGATCAGTTGAGTGGATTTATAATGGTAGACAACAAAATAATACCCTTTTGCTGATTGTAAGGCATTTACCAACCATTATATAACTACAGTATGTAACTATATAATTTTTGTTTGGGGGGCGGGTGCAGTCTGGATTTGTGATCTCATTGCTATAGGGAAATTCTGGTATGGAAACTTCTTCCATGAACGTAGGTTAGCAACCTATCTGTAACTCATGGGTTAGGTGATTTGCAATAGGTCACATATTAAGAATACATTTGAGGTAAGACATATAAATCTAGACCTTTGGGTCTCCAAGACTGATCCTCTAATCATTACATTATTCTGCTTCTTAATTATGAAAATAATTAGGGGGAAATGTGCTTTCATGACTTTAAAGGTAACAATGAAACTACTGTATTTTGAAAATAGTTTTTCTTTTGTTTTCATAGCATATAGATTTCCCCTTATATTCCTCCCTGGCCCTCTTCAAGAGAGATACCTTTTATTTACAAAAAAAGGAAAATAAGAAGAAAAAATATTCAGCCAAATCAATAAATACATTGAGAAAAGCATTATGTGATATGCAATATTCCACACCGATGAATTTCCTCCCCATCCCCCCCTTATAATCATACTTCTGTAAAGCAGTAGAGTGAGGTAACTGTTCATACACTGTCTTTGGGGGCCCAAATTCTTCTTTATAATTTTCTGGTACTATATTCACTTTTGATTCTTTTGCGGAGATTATTCTCTCCACTTAGATTGATGAAGTCAGTGTTTATATTGTTTCCTGGTTCTGCTTACTTCACTTTGCATTATCATGTAAGTCTTTCCATATTTCTTGGTAATAATCATGTTTGTTGTTTCTTATAGCACAGTAATATTTCATTATGTCTATGAACCACAATTTATTTAGCCATTCCACAATCAATGGAACAATCTTTTTCTCTACTCTAACTCTTGTCTTCATACTAGGGGACTATATTGAGGCTCCCTCAAATACTCTAACTTAACAATTTCTCATTCTAGTAAATCCCCAAGGTGTATTTAATTCTACCTAGACTATCCAAAGAGTTGGGCATATCATTGCTCTTGCCAGTACTGGTAAGTGTTCTACTTCCATGTTCATGAACTCTGAAATGTATTTATCTTATCATCATCTTTTATCATTCCGTCTTTCCTTGTGCCTATATGGCACTCCTAACCCTGGTCTTCATCCTCATTATCACATGTAGTCTACGTACCCTTCAGCTCTTCCCCAGGCCATCATTCGTGCATTGGCTGTAATGTATTCCCTATTCTTCCTACACTTCTTGGTGAATCAGTTCAACTTGACATTTAAGCTCCTTGTCCATTTTCCTATCTCAGATTATTGTGTCCTTAAACAGCCCAATTTTGTATTCCTCCAACCATCAGCTGCCTTCATAACTATTCATGTGCTACTAAATGGAACTTTGCCAACTGAGACCACTATAAATTTATGTTTCATACTCTCAAAGGAGGGGGGGCTGTCTTACTTCAGCAAGATAATCCAGTTTTACATTCCTAATTTATTTGCTGTCCCATTCAACATTAAGCATATTCAAACCTTCTTATCTCTCCTCAATTTTCCGTAGCATTCACCCCTCTTCCCTTTAGCTGAGTAACTTAGCCCCTATTTCACTGAAAAATTAAGGTTACCTTTCTTCCCACTTCCTTGTTTAAAATCACCAGATTATTATTCCTGCACTATGTCCTCCTTTCCTCTAGTTGTATATAAAAAAGATGCACCTTCTCTTTATTAAGTTAAATCCTACTTGTACCCTTGACACCATTCTATTTTGTCTTCTCAAGAAACTTATTTCCTAATAGATGCACTACTTGGTACTCCACCATTACCATGTCCTAGCTACCCTCTGCCCAACCCCTGACTTTTCAGCTTCCTTTTGTGCATTGTCTTCCCACTATTAGATTGTACACTCACTGAGGGCAGGGAGTGTTTTCTTTATTATTTGTATTCTCAGCACTGTACTGGGAATATCATATGCATTTAATAAATGTGCATTACATTGTATTCATTTTATTGCATTACATTGTATTACGTTGTAGTGTATTGTGTTGTATTGTCTGTGTTGTGTGACTACCCATTCTACCATCCTTATCATCTTACTAATCTCAAATATTTCCTTGTCTACTAACTGCTTCCCTAATGTTATATCTCCTTTTTGGGGAAAACAAATGTACAAAAAACCTTCATTTAATTTTTTCCACTAGTTATTCTAAAAATTAAGCAACAAAACAAAAGCATAGTCTTTTGGTCAATGGTATGGTCCTGGAGATATAGGCTATAAAAGAAAGATTGCTTGATCTTCTCCTATTTTCATCGTGTCATCAGCATATAAAGATTTGATTTTCCTAAAGATTTTATGCTGATAAAAAAGTTCTGATCACCTTTTTTATATAAAAATATTATCCATGGTTTCTCCAATTGTATTATATCATACCTTCTGAAATATTTCCAAAAACAATCCTTCAATGCTTTGAAAATTATGTCACTTTCAGCAAGAATTTCTTCTGTGTGACCTTGGTCTGGACCAGTTTTCCTGCCTTTTTTAATCTTCTTGAGTGTTATTTCCATTTCCTTATATATTGAGTAGAGTTAGATTCCAAATCAGGTGGCTCCAAATGCCATCATTGATTTGTTTTCCTTCTCTAATTTTCTTCTCTATATTCTCTTGAGAGGATATGACTTAATTGGCTCTCTACTAAATTTTCTACAAACTTGTTTTCCTCTTTGTTCTACATGTATACACATTATGTATGTATAATTCTTGAAGCATTGCTACTTAAAATTTGTTACTAACATCCTATGTAATGAGTTTATATATCTAGATCAGGTATTTTCCAACTACTACAGTGGTTCCTAAACTCTTTTGGTCACTTCACTGTGATTATTGCTTTATGTGTGTTAAACTTTTAAAAGAAATGGTGATAATCAGAGTTGATATGCTTTTCCTTTATCTCTTCTTCCATGTATCAATAGTTTATCTGAATAGATCAGGTTGTGGCTATTGCAACTGCTTGGCTGCTGATATTGACCAACTAAAAATTTTGTCTGATTTCACATAGAAAACCAATTTAGAAATGAGTCCTACATTAATAGCTGGTCACCTCTGTCATTATAGTTTGTTTCACTTTTTTATTAAATATTTCAGTTTTTTTAATCAGTGATTTCTATCTTCTTGATGAAAATATTCATGACGTACAGGCATGAGAAATATGAGCACTGTTTGAGCCATGGACTTACACTTCTTAAATATAAAACATATTTTCATCATATTTGTGTTAGGTATTGCAATGATATTAGACAGACAGACACAGATAGATGGATAGATAAATAGATAGATAGATAGATAGATAGATAGATCTTGACTTGATGTGTTTGATTTTGCCAAATTCTTTGCAGAATTTCTCTTTATCTTTACCTTCTTTAACAGATGTTTATAAATAAGCTGTAATTATTTTCACCTTAGACTCTTATACTAATCACAAAATTGGCATTCTAAATAACAAAATATGCCATAAGATAACATTCTCTGTTTTCTTTGTATGCTTGTTGAAAGAAAACTCCAGATTTACACCAAAGAACTGTCTCTGGAGGCCAGCTGAGGTATCCTTTTTTTGATAGTTAAAATAATAAGATTTTCCCCCTTAAAATCAAGCTAACGTTTGTCTCTGCAACTTCTGTTCATTACTGCTTGTCCTATGTTACTTGTTGCTCTGACACTATGGGGCCAAATGGAATAACTAGGAGGATTTTTTGTTGTAGAAACCCTTTCAATATTTGAAATTCAACCTAATTTTCAGCTTCTTAAAATTGTGAGTGAAAGGTGTTATTCAAAATAGAACGCAATTCTCCAAATATAGTATGGCTTGAATATTATTAAACATTTATTATGTTCCAGATACTTTGATAAGCCCTGAGGATAGAAAATGTAAGAAACTAAACAAAACAAAACATAGTTCTTGACTTCAAGGAGTTCACATTCCAACGCGGGAGACACTATGTAAGCAATTATGCATTTCCAAGATAGAATGTAAATAGAAGAACCGTTAAGTCATGTACACCATTTTTGGTATTACCATATAATGGTAATGATTCATTTTGTTGTTTTAGTCCAGTGGTATTCCCAGACACTTCTTTCATACTGTATTTGACTAGATAATGACTTGAACTAAGGTAGAAAACTTTATACTAATATATAATCCTTGTAGTTTAACTGAACTAACTTGCCAAGGTGCTTTTGGATCATATCTCTCTAATCTCATTTTGACCTTATCTTGGTATAGTGTGTGATATGTTGGTCTATGCCTAGTGTCTGCCAAACTACTCTTCAGTTTTCCCAGCAATGTGTGTCAAATGGTGAGTTTTTACTCCAAAACCTTGGATCTTTGGGTTTATCAAACAATAGAATGCTATGGTCATTTGCTAGTGTGCATTGTGTACAAAATCCATTCTGCTTATCCACCACTTTATTTCTTAGCCAGTACCATATTATTTTAATGATTACTGCTTTATGATAGAGTTTGGAATTTGGAACTAGTCTCCTGCCTTCCTTCACATTCTTTTTCATTGTTTCCTTTGATCTCTTTACTTTTTGTTGTTCTAGATGAAGTTTGTTATTATTTTCTCAAGCTCCACAAAATAAAAATTTTGATAGTTTTATATGGCACTGAATAAATAACAAACTTAGGTAGAGTTATCATTTTAATTATATTGGCTCAGTCTGTCAATGAACAATTACTAATTTCCCAACTGTTTAGATTGTCTTTATTTGTGTATTTTGTGATTGTGTTTATATAGTCTCTTGGTTTGTCTTGGCAGGTAGGCTCCAAAGTACTTTATATTGTCTACAATTATTTTAAATGTGATTTATCTTTGCATGTCTTCCTGCTGGATTTTATTGGTAATATATAGAAATGCTGGTGATTTGTGAGTTTATCTTTACATACTACAACATTTCTGAAGTTGTTAATTATTTTGACTAGCTTTGCAGTTGATTTTCTAGGGTTCTCTATCATCATATCATCTGCAAAGCATGATGGTTTCGTTTTCTCATTGCCTGTTTTTATTCTCCCAATTTATTTTTTTTAAAATCTTGTCATTATATGTAGAATTGCTAGTACAATATTGAATAGGAATGATGATAATAGATATCCTTGCTTTACTCCTGGTCTTGTTGGGAAGCTTCAAATTTATCCCCATTATAGATAATGTTTGCTCTGGGTTAGATAGATACTACTTATCATTTTAAGAAAGGTTCCATTGATTCTTATTCTTTCAAGTGTTTTTAATAGGAATGGGTATTATAAACACATGTGTTTAAGCAATAAATGTGAATACCTATGTGGTATTCAGAATATAATTTTCTACTATTAAAAACAATTTTAAAAACATTAAGGCAAGAAATTCTTCACTTCACTTTTGTCCATTGTAGACTTACTAGGTCTAAATTATTATTATTATTATTATTATTATTATTATTATTATTATTATTATTATTATTATTTTATTGTCATTTTAGACCAGGCTTTGTTTGATGCCCAACCTTGTTATTGCAGCTTGTGCTTTGGGGAGCCATTGTCAATTTTATGTCTGACCTCACCCAATTATTAACTACATACCTATATAGCTTTCTTCATCCCAGCTTAACCTACTGACCATTCCTTTGCCTGTTCTACCATCCTCCAAGCATTAATCAATTTATCAATCTAAGCCTATAATTCTACCCCCCTGCCACACACACACACACACACACACACACACACACACACACACACCCCTAGGTTATTTAATTTGGAGGGGGGATCTTCATCCCTTTCCACTACAATCTAACAGCACATTAAAAGAAAAAAAGCTTAGTTTCTCTTTCCTTCTATCATCTGACCAAAACTCACCTACTTCAGAATCACAGTCAGCCTTAAGGTCTTTGCACTGGTCCTAACAATCAGACATTTTTCTACATATCTATTAGTAAGATCTGATATCCAGACCTGTCTTTATCATTCTCATTCTCTCCTAGGAGAGTCCCTGTTACACACATAAGCAATTTTCAAGCAAGTACCAGTTCAGATGTCATCAGTGTCTAAATTATAGTTAGATTTTGAAACCTATTTTGGTCTTTAAGAGTTCTCTCTTAACATGTACATACTCCTGGAAATGGTTACAACTTAAAGCATTTGATCTTACAGACATCTCAGTTTCCTTATCAGTAAAACCAGTGGGTTAGATTCAATGACTTCTAAATCAATTTTGAATCTATCATTCTAGGTCTCAATAATTAATTGATAGCAAGGCAAGAAAAATGTTCAAGAAATGAAATATAACATAGGCCTCTACAAGAGTTAAGGAGGCTGTACAAAATCAATCCACTAGAAATTACAAATGTCACCAAATTCACTAGGCTAGTTTGGTTGGCTTTAAATTAATAAATAATCTACACATTTAGTATCTGGTCTACTCCTCTATTTTTCCTGAGATATAGATAATATTGAACATTTTATTTTTAAAACTGGGAAATAGGTTAGATGAGGAGAAATATTTCTACAACATTGATTAAGCTCATGGAAGAGAGAAGAGGTAAAAGAAAACTTCTCATAGTGAATAAGTACAAAACCAATGTATCAAATAAAGCCACAATTATATAATGTTAGTAGTAAATAAGAGACATGGTTAAATTTCTCCCTTTCTTCCTCTGTTGCCTTTCCTTGTTCATAACTTTTGGATCAGACTGTTAATCCCTTTCCCTTCATCCAACTGAACACATGAATACACAGTACTCAGAGAGAGGAATATATTATGTACTGAATTAAAATGATTCCTCGTATGTCTCGCTTTGATTAGAAAACAATTAAATACATTACTTGATCATTAGCCTTTTTAAACTGTACTTTCAAAATTTCCTTCAAACTGTGCTGATTTGGGAAATAGCTCTAATGACTTTTATAGCTTTCTTGGCATTGATGATTAGGGATAAAATCCCTTTAAATCTTTTCCAGGAGATGTGCCAAATGAGGTCCTAGAAGGGTAGAGGAAGAAGAATTGTTTGAAATAAATCCTGATTTCTGAGCTTCTCAGTTTGGTTTTCTCTATTTTACGGTGAGAGTGAAAGGTTTTCAGGAGAACCTTGTTCTTCATTTATCTCAGTGCTTTCTTCTTTGATACTCTTAATTTTTTTAAGGTTAGGATTAGCAAGAGAGGATTAGTATGTAGAAAGGAAGGTGAGTAAATATGGAATGTGAATTAGTAGTTTATAATATTTTATAATAATGGTATGTTCAAGACTTTGGGAGCTAATGGATATTCTGCATAATAATTTAAATTAGTAAAAAACTGCCAACTGCACCTTTCAGTTAATGTTTTACTTGGGAATGATTTTGTTTAGAAATTGATTGATGGCTCTGCTAAGCAAAGAAAGAAATTTTAATCTTTCTCCCTACTGAATTAATGTAATACTGTGCCTTTTTATGATAAATAATAACATTTCATAATGTTTTAAAGTTCTTTACTTGAAATACTGATACTAATGATTATAATCATAGTATTCTTTGTGAAATCATTATTAGAAATGAATCAAAGTCAGGAGAAATATAATTTTATAATTTTATAATTTATAATATGTCTGTATAGGTGTATGTATGTGTATCGGCATGTATGTGTATATATGTATGTATACATATATACACATACATATGTACATATATGTTTGCACTGTTGTATATGTATGTATGTACGTATGTATGAATATATATGTATGTATATATGTATATCTAGCTAGCTGTCTCTCTATCTATATAGTATGCCATAGTCAATTGGCCTCAAAGACAAGGCATAGGCTCAAGTCCAATATATAACACATACATTTTGTTTGAAACTGGGCAGTTCACTTATCACCAATTTACCCATCTGTAGCCAGAATGGACTTTGTTTTCTTTGAATGACTCAGCTTGCCTCGTTGAGCTTCCCTGGACGCTGGGGCTTGCTCTTCCAGGGCAGGACCAGAGCTTCCTGTGTGATGAGTCGTGGGGCTGGCTGAGGGGAGGTGTGTTAACGTGGTCTACGCTGGGGGAGGGGCCAAGTCAAGAACCAATCGGCCCTGGTCGTTCAGGCGGCACTTGATGATGTCAAAAACTCTATAAGAGGGGAGAGGACAGCTTGAAGATCCTCCTTTCCTTTTCCAGTTGGAGCCAGAGACACTTACAGCCGAAGCTGAGCTGCCGGTAGCAGAGCTGACTAGTGGCTAGTGGGTAATCTTCTTACCGTAGAGGGGAAGCATGTATATGATTTTGCCTTATACCATCTCGCTTCTCTGTGGCCTTCTGGTTACCCTTATAAGGCGGACTTATTGGGCCTGGAAGCTTTTGATGAAAATATCAAAATGGGGACGCTGGTTTGTGGGCTTGTTATTGTGGAGTGTAAATACATGCTTTAGCTCTCCTGCCTTCTGCCTAGAGAATTCCTTATATCCTGCGGTTCCGGACCTTTTAGGCACATGTGAGATTCTCTTTGAAATCATAAATTCTGCCTTCCTAATATACCATCATATCTCTTATATGTAGAAAGTTATTTGAATCTTGTTTCACTCATGAAAATGTGAGCTCCTTAAGGACACATACTATGTTTGCTTTTATTTATATCACCGTACTTTCCACAATGCCTGGCACATACTAAATGCTTCAATAAATGATTGTTGAATTGTTAACTTGATTTGACTTAGTGACAACCTCTTAGTGTGATTAAAATTCTCAAAATCTATAAGTTGCATATAAAGTAATGATCTGCATTAGAAAAGGGAGTTTCCTCATATGAAATTACTCCATACCAAAGAAATCGAAATCCAGTGTCTGCATATATTTGTATATGTGTACACATACACATAGACTTAAAACTACACCAGTGTATGCATGCATTTATATACATACATATATACATATGTAACAATATGTGTGTATTCACAAGTACAGGCATATATATGCATATATACAGCAACACATGAGAATACATTTGTATGTTCATAGATGTATTTGTGAATATGTATATGCATATGAACATATATTCAGAAAATGCTGAGCCTGGGGTTAGTGATAGCTGATAATTATCAAGGGCTCCTTCTATATCCAAATCTACTGTTTCCTTTTCTAATTCATGTTCTTCCTTAAGCCTGAAAACATGATATCTGCCAGAGAGAGACTATCCCAAGTTTAAAGCCTTCCAACGAGGAATATTTGCAAATGATTTGCATTACCCAGAAAGTCTCAACACTAACCTTGTCACTCAGAACTTGCTATGAGCCTCTTCCATTCTATAGGAATGGCATCCACTTAAAACTTAAAATATAATTAACATAACATAACATACAACACATTATAACATAATACAATATAATGTGTATAATACATATGTATATATGTATGTATATATATATATAGGTATTTATGTATCCATTATGTGTGTGTGCACACATATAACAATGGAGCAAAACTTTTGTCTTTTTCCAGCTCTGAAATTAAATACATTAGGGAGAGAATGATATTTTCTGCAGCTCAAATTCCCCATTCCAATTTTAGCCCATTTAAGGAGACAGAAATCTTAGAATTTGAAAATGATTCATGAGAAGGTAGAAAGACCAATAACTGACCACGACAATCAATAATGACTCTGAAATATCACCTAATTGTTATCAAAATTGGATCAGTTTTCCATGAGTCTTATCTTTTATTTTATATAAGGTGCACTATGAATGGATCAAAATGAATTCACTGTGAATATGTTCATATTATATTACAAAATGTAATCATATAGCAAGCATTATAAAGAATGCTACAAAATCAAATGAGCATATGTCCTTTTCTTGTAGTTAGGCCATGGTGAATATTTATGCAACCAGGAAATAATTCTATAAAAATAAAATGTAAACGGTACCTAATAAAATTTTGAGTGTTGGAACATACAGTTAGATTAAATATTAAGGAATTCACTCTGTATTCCAATGTTCTAAAATATTTATTATATACTCTTGCATTTTCAAGAATTATAGGTTACCAAAAACCACCACTTTTTGCTGCAAATATTTTGATCTCTACATATTTTAAATGATTTTCCATGTAATTATGAGATCATAAAAATAGTAAGTTATTTTCATGGCAGCTTGATATATAATACCTTCCAGACCAAATGAACAAATATAGCTAAATTTAATTTTATTCAGACAATATTTTACCTTTGTATGAAGTAGGTTAATATGGAAACATAAAACAGAACTATTCTTATTCCACCAGATCTGAAATAACATTGATAGTACTTCAAGGAGATAGCAACATAACAAAGAAATACATAGGAGCCAAAGCATTTTGTCTCTTTCTATTGTTTGCTAAGCCAAAATGCAAACAGAAGGGAAATATATAAGGCCAAAATATACTACCACACCTTAATCATCAGAAAAATTGGAAGATTCTTTCCAAAAAGTATTTCCAGCAGACATAAAGGAAGTTCATCAGCTCTCCTCTAGGCATGTCTTAGAGTAAAAAGTTGTATTTTGTTTGCTATTTTGTTTCATAAATATGGAAGTTAATAATGAATTAATTGACAGAAAGCAAAAGACATATTTATAGCATGTCCAAAAGTGAAGGGAAGAAGGAATTTTACTGTGCCTGTTTTTTTCTTTAATTTTCAGTTATGTTTCTACTGTCTATATAAGATGCAGTCCTCAAAAGGCCTGGATCTAGAAGTGCCCTAGAAATAGTTGCACTTAATCAGGGGACCCTGTAGACATGAACCAGCCTTTCTAAGTTTTCTTTGATGGTCTGTATTACTACCATATGGCTGAGACTGAGAAATAAAATATGCTTAGATAGTCTATATAACAGACAGTTAAGTTGTAGTGAAACATTATACATATATATGTTTGTGTGTAGATAGACATACACACACTGTGTATATGTATATATATATACATATACATGTATATATATATACATGTATATATGTACATGTATATATATATACATGTATATATATATACACACCTATACACAGAAATACATAAACAATATCCACATATAAATATATTCACATGTATGTATGTATATGCACACGTTCTACATAGATAGATAGATAGATAGATAGATAGAGGCAAAATCTTTAAGTACTGTTTAGGAAATACAACATATGATTTGTTTAAGCCCAATGTGTCATGCTAAATGTTTTTGTCATGTGTATATAGTGTATGTATAAACATACATATATACATGCAAATATTCCTCATTGGAAGGTTTTAAACTTGGGATAGTCTCTCTCTGGCAGATATCATGTTTTCAGGCTTAAGGAAGAACATGAATTAGAAAAGGAAACAGTAGATTTGGATATAGAAGGAGCCCTTGATAATTATCAGCTATCACTAACCCCAGGCTCAGCATTTTCTGAATATATGTTCATATGCATATACATATAATATGTGAGATAGCTCTAGATATACCATTATATCTATAGATATCACACATAACATAACTTAAAGAATTGAATATGATTCCATATACAATGTGATGTCATAGAATCGTGCAAACACTAAGTACTTAGGGTCTGTTGAAGAGAGTCAGTTTCCTCATAGTTAAGCTAACAAACATTTATGTATATGTATACATATGTATGTGTTTTGTGTGTATATATACATGTGCATTATGTATTCACATGCATTTATACTATATGCATATGTGAATGTATGCATGTTTATATTTCTAAATGCAATACAATATGCAAACATGTGTATGTGTATGTGTTCTAGACTTGTGATTTTGTTGATATAAAGAATTCTCAGTAAGAAAACTTTAACAATTCAATTTGTCCTGTACTATAACTAAGAGTCATAGTAGGTTGCCTGGAAAACTGAGAAGTCATGTGACTTCCCATCACCTAGTATGTCTATAGAAGAGTTAGAACTTGATTCTGACTCTTACCTGCTTTAAGGTTTACTCTTTATCCACTTTTTCACTTTGCTTTCTCTAAAAAACAAGATGATTTAAAAACACTGATGTACAGTGATGTGCACTTTTTATGGGAGTTAACATGTTGAATAATTGAAAGTTTGGTCCATTCATTGAGTTACTTTTGCTAAAACTAATATACCCCAAACTCAAGATTAACTTGGATACTACTTTGATTTTACACTGACCAAATTTTTATTTTGAATATTTATCTTTGCAACAAAGAAACAATCCAGATAGAAGTCAAACAATTTTAATTACTTATGTTAATTTTTCTAAAAAATTTAACTACTTTTCTTAGAATGATGCTTTTTGGTGGTTCCAATCTTCATCAAGATATGTCACTTTTCCATTTTTCTTTTGCTATGTGTTGCTTATGAAACATACATGGCAGTGTATACTTACAGATAGTGCCCCTGATATATCACAGTATTTTGGACCCTTTGGGGCAACGTGTACTGATACCACATATTAAAACATATCTTTGTCTTATCCTACCTAAATGCATTTTGCATTATCATATGTTGTATTTCATGTACCATAAATCTCTCAAAATATGAAATAATGTTATAAGAATATTACTTTAGACAACTTTGTGATGTTTCCCATAAATTTCTCTAAGATTCATTTGAGAAATATCTCAGCAGATAAGCTTAAGATAAGAAGTTTATCTTCATGTACAAATTGGCATGTACATTTATTTTATTTTAATTAATTCTATAATCCTAAGAAAATACTACATGGTTTTTATCTGATTATTCAAATACCAACTTAAACATTTCTATTGATAAACAAAATGATATCTACAAATTCCTGGTTGCATAAATTTTGGAATTTTCCATTTGCCAAATGAGCTTCTTCCTAATGTGTGGGAAAAATAGTGCTACATCTGCCCAGAATTCTCCTAGCATTCCTTACACACTCTGGTAACCAGAGACATTTTCGAAGATTTCCTTGGGTAAAGAGTTAAAAAGGACAAATTTAAAGCAACAGATATACTTGGCACTTTGTCTAGTCTGTGATAATTAGCCATGATGTCACCATTTAGTTCTTAAGGGAAAATTGTAAAAGCAATAAGTAGTTTTCAATTTCTTGTAAAACTCAACTGTTCTATAAGGAAAGGTCAGGATATCTTCACCCAGAGGGGTACCTGCTTAGTTCCAGTGTAGTTAAATCTCTATGCAATGATGAAACCAACCCAGTTCTTCAATCTCTTGTGTCATTGTAAAAGTGGTAATCACTCAAGTGATAGTGAAAGATTGACCAGTCACTGTTTGTGTTCAAAAGAATATGCACAAAAATATGTTTATAAAAAAATTAAGAAGTTGCCAAAACAAATTGGGTTTGGGCACACAAGTGAGTAGCTGTAAAAACAACCCCTCTTCCCTACTTTATTATCTAAATAAAGTCATTGATTTAAAGTTGGGACAAACCTTGAGGCTATCAGACCCAACCACCTGATGTGGAACTGGAATGACATTTAAAGACCATTAAGTATAACACCCTCATTTTGCAGATGAAGAAACTAAGGCAAGAGCTGATAAGCTATTTGCTCAGGATCACAAAGCCAGTAGTCTTCAAAGGTGGAATTTGAATCCAGTCCTTCTTAACTACCAAGTTTAGTGCCTTATCACTGTTTGTCCAATTTAATAAGAATATTATAACTAGAAGTTTAGAGAAAACTTTTCTCACAAATCCTGATAGCTGACAACTCACAATTAAGTGATTACTTTATTTTAGTAAAATATCCCCATTCTACTTCATTACTAAACAAATAGACAACTGCTATTGACTTTTGAAATAAAAACAATTATTTGAATATTATATCACAAATAGAAAAAATATGAAGGCTGTAGAAGCAAGGAATCATATTTGCCTGTGTATTTCCTCATTTTTATAAAAATAGTTAATATACTAAATTGGGGGATGGTATTGGAGAAACAATTGGAATTTTAGTGGTTCCTAGATGACATGGCTGTGATAAGCATGTGTCCTGTTATCTGCTACCCTACCCCAAACACACACACACACGTGCCAGTCTCTGTAACCCCAGCACTGTGACAAGGAGCAACAGACTTGCACACAGAGTAGTGTTCCTTAGGTATCATTTGTAGGAGTTGAAAAGAAGCTCCAGCTTCCACAGCACAGTCCTAAAAGAAACACTGAAGGATTGTATCATAAGACAGAAGAGAAACTAGAGTTTATTTTGTTCTATACTCTTATATTACGATGAGAACACTGAAATTTAAAGGAGAGAAACAACCCGAACAAAGACAAATGGTAGTTAATACAAGAACTGGTACAGAACCCAGATCTCTGGAAGCACTCAATTATACTTTGCTACACTAATCAGTGGGGATAGATGTACAATGTATAGCTAGGAAATTTAAGATAATTATTACAGTGAGCAATTGAAAATAGTAGTGCCCTTCAGGTCCCCAGGTTAGGTGGGGAGAGAATTTCTTATTCATAATATGAGAAAAAGAAATTTAAAAAGAGGCAACAAGAATTACTCAGTAGCTACTTTAGCATCATTTTTCTATTCAAAGGTAAGGATGGAGGGATGTCTTTATCAGTAGTCTAATCAATGGAAGAAATCCTTGTCATAGAAACTTCTTCAATTAATGCAAATTAAATATTCCTCATTACATCAGAGTAGTATCTGGAGGGCACTAAGAGGTTTAGTGGCTTCTCCACATTCACATAGCTGTTCATGTGCCAAAGACAGGAATCAAAACCAGATCGTTCCAATTGAAAGGTTATCCTCCTAATCAATTTCACCAAATTGCCTCTCAAAGAGATTATAATAGACATAAATGTTTTTTTAGTTCATTCTTTTCAGAATATTTAAATTGTTGAAATTGCTGAATTTACACTCTCATGAATAATTGAATTAAAGAATTGGAGTGCAGACATGTCTCATCCAACAAATACTGCAAAATGTGTTTGAATGTCTATGATTTATGAATGTTCAAATATGTTAGTAGCTTCCTTTAATTTATAATTTCCTACTTCAGTAGCTATCCTAATATCTAAATGAAATCACATGTACATACAAAAACATACACATACACCTCTAATAACCTATTTTTATGAAATCAAGTAAGTTCTTAAGGAAAAGAAATTAAACAGCCATTTTACAAAGATACGAGAATAAATTCATAAATGAGGTAAAAATAGACTACTTTAAATGGAACAAGAATTGTACTGTAATGGAAAAAGCCCAGGAACTGGATTTAAAGGTTCAGGATTTAAATATTACTTTTATGCTTACTATTAATGGCAGTTTTATTTTTCCTGGACCTCAGTTCCTTCACATATAAAATAAAGAGGGGTTTAACCTGATGTCCTTAACTTTCTCTAAGTATATTGATAACCATGCCAATATAGTTGGTCTTCTTTGTAATTCTATGCATTTTATTTTGTGTATTTGAAAGCTTTATCCTGAGAAGGGATCAATAGGCTTTATCAGGCTGTTAAAGGGATGAAAGGTTGTGCTATTAAATGTTTAATGACAATCTCATTGAAAAAAAGTACTCATTGTATATCTTTAAATTTAACCTCTATTATGAACATATTCTGCTTTGTTTTCTAAGTCTAGACATGCAATAATACAATGAAATAGCCCTGATTAATGACAATTACCAATTTACAGTGTTTAAATGTTCATGTTGAAAACTTAACAATAGGCCAGTACAAGGTAGCACCTGGGTGCATGAAAATATTTTTTAAATGGTAAATGGTGTTTTCAAGGAGGGTCCATTGTCATCGCTATTATTCAATGTTTTGTTTCTGTTTTCTAGAAGTATTAGCTACAGCAATAAGAGAAGACACAGAAATGTAAGGTATTTGAACAGCAATGAGGACACAGAACCATAATTCTTTGCAGATGATTTGATGGTATACTTAGAGAATGCAAGAGAATCAATTTAAAATAGTGGAAATAATTGATAACTTCAGCAAACTTGAAGAATACAAAATAAGCCCACATAAATCATCAGCTTTTCTATATAATACCAGCAAAACTCAGAAGAAAAAAAGATAGAAAAAGAAATTCAAATTCAAATGACTGCAGTCAATATAAAACACTTGCGTCTCTACCTGCCAAGACAAACCCAGGAACTACATAAGCACAATTACATTTTTTTCCCCACAAAGTCAGATCTAAACAATAGGAGAAACATCATTTGTTCATGGGTAGTCTGAGCAAATATAATAAAAATGACAATTCTATGTAAGCTAATTTACCTATCCAGTGCCATACCAAGCTGAAAAAAGCTAGAAACAAAGTATAACAAAATTCTACTGGAAGAATAAAAAGTAAAAAACATCAACGAATCAATGTAAAAAGTGGGAAGAAACGTATACCAGATCTCAAACTGAATTACAAAACAATTAGCATCAATGATGATGGCTAAGAAAATGAGAAAGCAATGGATAAGAAAAAAAAAGTCATGGATCAGTGGAATAGATACAACAATAGAACAATATACAGAGTAAATGATCATTTACATTTACATCCAGTGCTTGACAAACTCAAAGATAAAAGACTTCAGGACTTCAGGACAAGAAATCATTATCTGATGAAAATTTCTGGGAAAATGGAAAGCAGTTTGGCAGTAACTAGGTATGGCTTTGCAGGTCATATACTGAGATAACAGCAATAATATCATAAACAATTTAGGGGAGCATGGAATATATTAACTGTCAGATTTATAGATAAAAGGAAAAATCTATGAAAAAAACCAAGAGATAGAGAGCATTACACAATATAGTTATATTAGGTAACCTAATTGGATCAAATTAAAGGTTTTGCACAAACAAAACCAACGCAGTCAAGATTAAGAAGGAAGCAGGAAACTGGAAGTGGGGGTGGAATTTATAGCAATTCTTTCTAATAAAGTTTTATTTATCAAATATATAGAGGGCAGAGACAAATTTATTTTAAAAAATATGAGTAATTCTCTAATTGATAAATATAATGGTTAAAGGATATAAACAGGCAGTTTTCATAAGAAATCAAAGCTATCAAATGTAAAATTTTTAAAAAGTTCTAAATCACAATTCATTACAGAAATGCAAATTAAAAGAACTCTGAGGTTCAAACTCACATGTATCAGATTGGCTAATATGTCATAAAAGAAAAATGAGAAATGTTCAAGGAGCTGTGGGAAAATTGGGACACTAATGCACTGTTGTTGAAGTTGTAAACTGATTAAACATTCTGGAGAACAATGTGTAACTAACTATACCCAAAAGGCAATAAAACTGTGCATACCCTTGGAACTAGCAATACTTCTACTAGATCTGTATCCCAAAGAGGTTTAGGAAATAAAGGAAAGGATCCTATATGGCAAAAATGTGGCTGCTCTTGTTGTGGTGGTAAAGAATTGGAAATCGAGGGGATGTCCATCAGTTGGGGAATAGTTCAACAAATTATGGCATATGATTGGGATGGAATGCTATCGTGCTATAAGGAATGATGAGCAGGATGCTTTCAGGAAAACCTGGGAAGATTTATATGAAGTCATGCAGAGTGAAATGAGCAGAACCAGGAGAACATTGTACACAGTCAGAGCAATAGCATATGAACAGTGAATAACTTAGCCATTCTTAGAAATACAATGATCCAAAACAATTCTGAAGGATCCATGATGTAAAATTCTATCCACCTCCACAGGAAGAATTAATGGAGTTTTAATGCATATTAAATCATTAGCTTTCTTTACTTTCTTTTTCTTTTTCTGTCATGAGTTGCCACTGATTGTTGTATTGCTGAGAATAACTAAATCATTCACTGCTGAACCTTTTATAATATTGCAGTTACTTTGAATCCAGTACATTTCACTTCGCATCAACCCATCTAATTCTTTCTAGGTTTTTCTGAGAGCATACTGTTCATCATTTCTTAGAGCAGAATAGTATTCCAACATAATTACATACCACAGCTTATTCAGCCATTCCCCAATCGATGTTTTTTTTTTAATTTGACACAGTTCTTTATATGTTAGCGAAATGGAATCTTTATCAAAAAAACTTGCTTTAATGTTTTTCACAGTTACTATTACTAACTGTATTTCCCTCCATCCTATTCCCCCTACTCCCATTTATTCTCTCTCTCTCTCTCTCTCTCTCTCTCTCTCTCTCTCCACCCTGTCCCTCCTCAAAAGTGTTTTGCTTCTGATTACCCCTTCCCCCAACCTGCCCTCCTTTCTATGACGTGCCCCCCCATGCTTCTCCTCTCCCCGTCCCCCTCTATTTTACTGTAGGTTAATATAGATTTCTATACCCCATTGCCTGTGTATCTTATTTCCCAGTTACATGCAAAAACTATTTTTAGCATTCATTTTTATATATTTATTTTTTATTATTACATTTACATATTAAAATCAGAGGGGAACAACATTTTAATCTGGTTCAGGTCACACTTGGAAATGTTGTGCACAATATTGCCTGGGTAGTGTGCTTGATACCTCTGATATAAAACACTATATAAGTGTGAGCTTATTACCTTAACTGGTGCTCAATGACTCACCGAAGTTCTAGGGATCAACATGAGTACAGAAGATACACAATGTGCCTATTACTAAAAAGGGGCTTCTTAGGCTCACAAGTGGCTATAAAAATCCTTGCAATTTAGATGGACTTCAGATATAATCTTGGTCCTTGAGTGTGGCTCCTCAACTGAGTCCAAGTTTCACAGAACAAATCCTTTTATTAAGGGGTTTACTCTGTGAGGTTTGAACTGAATCAAAGGGCTACACTTGAGGACCTATAAGGCCCCATGTGACCTCAAGGTTGCAAGTTCCCCACCCTTGATTCTAGTCTGACTCATCTGAAAGATGAGTAAACTGGGGCCCAGAGTGGTGACCTGACTTATCAAATATCATTCAGCTAATTAGGTCATTAAACTTTAGACCTAGAACACCTAAATTCTGTTCCTGGATCTTCCGGCCTCAATGCCAGCTCCAAACTAACATCCTTGTGAGGTCCCCATTGCTAACTGCCTTATCCTTATCCTTCAGTTGTTTTGTGTCTGTCATTTCTCCTGAATTATAAGGAAGATCAAGGCCTTCCACACAGTAGGCATACATTAAATATTTGTTTGATGAATGAAACTGGATTAACAATCAAATACTGTGCAGTCATTTTTTTTTCAATCAGCAAACATTTATTAAGTACTTATGTACCAGGCATTATGCTAATCACTGGCGTGACAAAAAAAGACAAAAACATACTATATATCCTCAAATCGATACTCAAGGGAAGCAAGATGCAAACAACTTGTATGTACAAGCAATAGATAGATGAATATAGATGCACACACATATACACACTTGTATATATGTACATACATACATATTGGAATATCAGAGAGAAGGCAATAGAGTTTCAGGAGGGGTATAAAGAGTGAGTAAGGCTTTTTGCAGAAGGTGTTGTTTAAGTTGAATTTATTTTTTTTCTTTAATTAATTCATTTTTAGTTTTCAACATTTACTTCAACAAGATTTTGAGTTCCATATTTTCTCCCCGTCTCTCCCCTCCACTCATCCCAAGAAGACATGCATTCTGATTACTCCTTCCACCAATCTGTCCTCCCTTCTATCACCCACCTCCCCTTTTATTATCCCCTTCCTTTCTATTTTCCGGGATGGCAAGATAGATTTTGATACCCCATTGCCTGTATATCTTATTTCCCAGTTGCATGTAAAAACAATTTTTAACATTTGTTTTTAAAACTTTGAGTTCTACAATCTCTCCCTTTCACCCTCCCCACTCACCCACACTGAGAAGGCAAGCAATTCAATATAGGTTATACATGTGTAGTTATGGAAAACACTTCCGTAACAGTCATGTTCTGAAAGACTATATTTCCCTCAGTCCTATCCCACCCTCCCATTGATTCTATTCTCCCCTTTGACCCTGTTCCTCTTCAAAAATATTTGCTTCTGATTACCCCCTCCTTCCATTTGCCCTCCCTTCTATCATCCTTTACCCCCTCACTTATCCCATCCCCACACCCATTTTTCTGTAGGGTAAGATAGATTTCCATACCCAATAGACTGTTCCCCTCCATTGTAAAACCTTTTCCTTGCCTCTTTTATGAGAGATAATTTGCCTTGTTCTCCTCCCAGTACATTATTCCTCTCTCATCCCTTCATATTCAACTCACCCTGTGCCCTCCATATATATGTATATATATATATATATATATATATATATATACATATATATATATATATAATACATGTACATACACACACATATATATATGCACTTACATGTGTACACATGCACACACATATATAAAAACACATACATACATGCATATATATATATATATATATATATATATATATATATATATATATATATATTCCTTTCAACTACTTTAATACTGAGAAAGGTCTCAAGAGTTACAAATATCATCTTTCTATGTAGCAATATAAACAGTTCAACTTTAATAAGTCCCTTATGATTTCTCTTTCCTGTTTGACATTTCATGCTTCTCTTGAGTCTTTTCTTTCAAAGTTAATTTTTCTATTTCACTCTTTTTTCTCAAGAATGTATTGAATTCCTCTACATCATTGAATATCCACTTTTCCCCCTGAAAGATTATACACAGTTTTGCTGAGTAGGTGATTCTTGGTTTTAATCCTAGCTCCTCTGACCTCTGGAATATCATATTCTAATCCCTGTGGATTCCTTAATGTAGAAGCTGCTAAATCTTGTGTTATTCTGATTGTGTTTCCACAATACTTGAATTGTTGCTTTCTGGCTGTTTGCAATATTTTTTGTTTGACCTGCGAATTCTGTAATTTGGCTATATTCCTGGGAATTTTCATTTTGGGACTGCTTTCAGGAGCTGATCAGTGGATTCTTTCAATTTCTTTTTTCCTCTCTGGCTCTAGAATAGCAGGGCAGTTATCCTTGATAATTTCTTAAAAGATGATGTCTAGGCTCTTTTTTGATCATGGCCTTCAGGTAGTCTAATAATTTTAAAATTATCTCTCCTAGATCTATTTTACAGAGCTGTTGTTTTTCCAATGAGATATTTCACCTTGTCTTCTTTTATTTTTAATTCTTTTTGTTTTACTTTATAATTTCTTGATTTCTCAAAGCCATTAGCTTCCATTTGCTCCATTCTAATTTTTAAGAAATTATTTTATTCAGTTTTGAACCTCCTTTTCCATTTGGCCAATCCTGCTTTTTAAGACGTTATTCTCCTCATTGACATTTTGGACCTCTTTTGCCATTTGGATTAGTCTGTTTTTAAGGTGTTATTTTCTTCAATATTTTTTGGGTCTCCTTTAGCAAGCTGTTGCCTTGTTATCCATGATTTTCTTGCATCACTCTCACTTCTCTTCCCAATTTTTCCTCTACTTCTCTTACTTGATTTTCAAAATCATTTTTGAGCTCTTCCATGTCCTGAGAGCAATTAATTTTTTCTTGGGACCTTTGGATGTAGGAGATTTGACTTTGTTGTCTTCTTCTGGTTGTATGTTTTGATTTTCCTTGTCACCAAATAAGTTTCTATAGTCTGAGGTTTTGTTTTTTGTTTGTTTTTTTTTTTCTGTTGTTTGATAATTTTCCCAGCCATTTCCTTGACTTGTTAACTCTTTGTTGTGGTAGGACTCTGCTTCCAGTGTGAAAGGCTTACTGTCCCATGCTTCAGTGGTTTTGTACTGTTATTTTCTGAGATACTTCTAGGGACGTTTAAGTTATCAGTTCTTCCAAGATATGACCTAAGGAGAGGTGTCTATCCCTCTCCTGGCCTGTGCTTTGGTCTTTGACTGACCACAAGCGATCTCCTCTTCCCTGGCACTGTAACAAGTGTTCCCTCTCCACTGCTGCCATAAGCTCTGCTATGCCAGTGCTCCTCTTCACCCCAGGGGTGCCAACCAGATCCAAGTATGGGCAAAACAACAGAGTGCTGCCTCAGTGCCAGCAAAGAGACCCTTTTAACCTCCTTCTGACCCCTTATTCAACCCCCTTACTGTCTGTGGGCTGAGAGCTCCGAAAGCAGCCACTGCCAACTGCTGCTGCTGCTGATTCAGTCACTCCCAAGGCCTGCCCCTGGTTTGCTGGGGCCGGGGCTAGACTGCATTTTCTCCTCACCCAGGTCTGACAGAACTTCCCTACTGACCTTCTAAGTTGTCTTTAGTAGCTGTGGTTTGAGAAGTCTGG
This sequence comes from Trichosurus vulpecula, assembly GCF_011100635.1. NCBI lineage: Eukaryota > Metazoa > Chordata > Mammalia > Diprotodontia > Phalangeridae > Trichosurus > Trichosurus vulpecula. The sequence goes on from NC_050576.1 coordinate 380,238,872, forward strand.
AAACTGCCACAGCTTGCAGAGATTCAATTCCCTCACACCTGCTCTGGGTTTGTTGTGGCCCAGTCTACACTGGAACAACCTACACTCAACTGTGCTCCTCTCTTATCCTGGTACAATAGACCTTTCCTGTTCACTTTCCAGGTTGTCTTGGGCTGGAAATTTGTCTCACTCTGTCCTTTTGTGGGTTCTGCCACTGCAGAATTTGTTTAGAGCCATTTCTTACAGATTTTTGGAGAGGTATGGGGGAGAGCTTAGGCAAGTCCCTGCCTTTACTTCTCCATCTTCTGAATTTTCTTTTACAACCTGACTAATATAGAAATGCTTTGCCTGATTGCACATGTATAATTTATATCAAAATGCTTGCCTTCTCAGGGAGGCTGAGGGGAATGAGGGAGAGAATTTGGAGCTTAAACATTTTTTTTAATGTATGTCAAAATAATTTATTTACAGGTAATTAAGAAAAAATAAAATAAAAATCATTTTCTTAAAATTAAAAAAATATATATTTTTTGAGTTTAAAGAGCAATACTACCAAAGGGCATAGAATTATGGAAAAATATTTTTATGACACATTATTTTATTTCATATTTATAGACTTTTGAAGGCATTATGATTATAATCAAATGACAAAAAACAACAACAACAAAAAGAATCCAGGTAATATAATTCTCAAGTTAATTGAAATTTTTGGTATTCAACCTTTGACTAAAGAGGTAAATGACCAGAAATGAAATATACCAAAGATTAAATTAATAATAATTCAAAACCTTCACAATATGTCCTAGATCAAAACAAGCTCTTTCCAGCCTCAAAGGCAGTAATAGTGAAGACGTCCTTGGCATATCATCACTTAATAAATCTTTAACTCTCAGTTAACAAGAAAACAAAATAAAACACATAACTGGAGTTCTATCCTTTTACATTATTTTCTTTAGGTGCTCTACTGTAACTATTCAGTATAATCAGCAAATTAAGACTATATATGTTATGGAACTTTTCTGTATGGTAAACTACTTCAATAATTTATTCACAATATACTTTTTCAAGTAGTTTTATTGGGTTTTGAAGGCGCTAATATGGTAGATTTTACAAACATTAATCTTGGTTGATTTTATCAACCACTTGAAAACCAATCGATTTAGTAACATATTAGTTGCCTTAGAAGCTAAGTTCAAGCAATTTTCCACAATCTAGTTCACACATATAGATGGAGCCTAATATCCTGGATGAAAAGTGATGCTATAAACAAAAGGAAAAAAACCTGACAATAAAATTATGCTTTTCTGTGATACCATCTATCCTAAAAATAGTTACAGAAATTACATCATAATGCAACTTTGAAGTATAACTTATCAAACTTAACGAGCGATTAGTTTTACCTACAGAAAAGAGATATAAAATATTTCATATTAGAATGCTACAAAAATGTATATGTTTTCAAAAGAATTGGAATAGAGTAGAAATTGCAGGTAATTTCCTCCTATTATGGTGCTATACAGAATCTTCTTTTCCCTAATCATTTTATTTAATGGAGGGCATTATATCTTGATTTTACAGTTGAGTGATTTAAATGTTTTCTATCTCTTCTCAAAGAAAAGAGGTTTTCTTGACTCCTAACAAAAATATGTAAAGTTATAACTTGGGATTTTCTATGGAAAAAATATTATTCTACAAGGTCTTGAATTTAATTTGGAGCCACCTGCTGAGTTCTCAGCTCAACAGTCTCTGATTTAGAAACCATTTCTGTCCCAAGTTCTTCAGTGAGGGCCAAGGAGTAAAAGGAAACTTCTTTATAATGCCTTTTTCTCATTCTTCACACAGTGAGTTCATCTTGAATCATGCTTACACCTGAAGAAAAAAATGTAGGGTTTTAAGGTAGAACTGTTAAGATAGTACAGTTTCTTAACCATAAAAGGCACAAGTCTGTCTTCTTTGTCTAGGAATATTTTAAAGGATTTCAGAATTTATGTAAATATGTTAAAGATAATTTTAAAAAGCTTTTTTCAATATTTCTAATTTGTGATTCCTTTATTAGCCATATATTATATATCTTGGCCTCATGTAATGTAAAATTACTTAGGAATATGAAATAAATGGTTTCATACATATATTTAATGTGTTTATTTGCATACACTTGCATGTATTTATGTTTACATATATATGAATGTATATTTACCCCAAGCATGTGTGCAGATATTTTAAATATATACATATACATATTATATAGATGCTCACATATATGCACGTATATATATGGCTCTATATATGTGTGTGTGTGTATATATACATATATATATATATATATATACACATACATATACATATGTTTAAGAGATATAGAACCAAAAGACTATAAAAGAAGAGTAGAAATGAAACATTTTTTTTATCAGACAAAAGGTGATAAAGTCAGTGGAAATTTTTACATGTGCTTTTTATGTTATGGTATATGTCCTTCCTCTTCTGTCTCTCCATTTTTTATGGTAATATTACTTGTTCTATCAAAACATGCACTCAGTCAAGGTATAAATGTTCACAGGATGTTCATATATTTAATTCTTCCCCTCCCCCCCATTCATCCAGGAAGATGTCTACATATGCTTGGCAGATCTATTTCTTGTCCAAGGAGAATAATGTATCAACTGTTAGGAACTGCTTGTTCCTTTATTAAATGTGTATTTGGTCTGCCTCTCTCTCCTGCTGTGAGGACAGATTATTCTGCTTCTGATACTTGACATGCTGTCAGAAGAGTTGAAATAAGACATGATACATGAGACAGAAGAGAGGAGACACCCGGAAGGATAGCATCAAAGAAAACTTGGAAAATAAACTTGAACCAAATCCTGCCCTTGGCCTTGGAATTGCATGCTGTGAATGTCTGGTTTAACAATTTTTGTTTTGTTTTGTCTACATCAATTTACTCCAAATATTGTCTTCTGCGGTAACTAGAGAAAAACAAGATTCTTAAACCTATTCTGCTTTAGATTTTGTCGCTTTGTCCCAGTTATTCAAGGTAAAATTTTTTAGCATTATTACTCTATTTTCTGTTTTTAAGAACTTTAACAAACGTTAGTTAAGTATCTACTATGTGCAGAACACTTTGTTAGGACCAGGAAAATTAAATGAGATGTGCCAATATCCCTTATGAAACTCTCAATGTGATCATTTCTGTCCTTCCATGAATATTTTTTCAGGTATTAAAAATTTAAGTTCAAAATAAAGAAACATGCTCCTTCCATCTGTTTCATACTAATTCAATTCGTTTGATTTCATCATTTATTTATTGAGAACTCAGTACTTAGTACTATGTACATGGGAGATATAAAAGGAATACAAAACAGGACACCTAGCTGCAAAATAGTTATAATCCTGCTGCAGTAATCTGACACCACCAAAAGGAACTATTTTTCAACCCTAAGTGAGAGAGTAGAGGATATGGTATGTTTGGAGCTAAATTCAAATAATGTTCTGCTTTCACCTGACCAAGGGCCCACATGAATTTGGGTCGGTGCCATGATACTGTGAACAGTTAAATGCCTGGTTTATATTATCATCTATATCAGACCTGCACAAATTGGCAGTAGGTAGGGGTGAAATTTAAAATAGACTAAACTTCTTCAAGCTGCAGATAGTCTAGTCACTAGAGACAGATTGACAATGACATGGGTCATGTGACAAATAAGACAGAGTGAGCGGCTGCAACCCACCACAAGTTACATGATGGGCACAATAGTGACTAGTGGAAGGCAGGTTAAGAGAGGCATGGACAAAACACTCATTGAATCTTTAATTTCTTTTACATCCTCTACTTTTTTGTGGGCTACCTGAAATCCTTTGGTGGGCCACAAATGGCCCTCTGGCCATATGTTGTGTAGATCTGGTCTATATGAACCCAAGATGGTCTTTGGTCCCAAAACATCGATTCAATTCAGTGCATCTCAATTAAGAGATAGAATGAAATAGTAGCAGAAGAGCTAACCTCAGAACCAAGAAGACCTGGATTTGATTCCTGTCTCTGACACATACTGGCTAAATGACCCTCTGCAAGTGACGGCTCCTCAGTACTCTAAAGCACAGACATCAAACTCACTGTTTAACAAGATAAAGATACGGTACAGCACTGTTTGTTGTTGTTCAGCCATTCAGTCATGTCAGACTCTTCATGAACCCATAGACCTCAGCATTCCAGGCTCTTCTATATGCCATTATTTCTCAAAGTCTGTCCAATTTCACGTTCATTGTGTGTCATGTTCATGGTCATTTCCATAACACTGTCTCTCCATCTCATCCTCTGCTATCCTCTTTTCCTTTTGCCTTCAATCGTTCTCAGCATCAGAATTTTTTTTTCCCCAACGAGTCCTGTCTTCTCATCATGTGGCCAAAATATTCAGCTTCAGTATTTGACCTTCTAGTGAATGATCTCAATTAACTTTTCTTTTAAATATCAACTGATTTGATCTTTTTGTCCAAGAGATTTTCAAGTCTTCTCCATAATTCAAAAGCATCGATTCTGCAGTGCTCAACTTTCCCCATAATCCAACTGTCAGAGCCACTGATTGCTACTGGAAAAAAAAAGAACATGGCTTTGACTATACAGACCTTATGATACAACACAGATGATGCTAATTTGTGGTTTTCTAAATCAGCATACAGCCTTTGAGAATCCCTTTGAGTCTGAAATCTCAAAGACTTTAAAGATTTCTAAGAGTGTAATAGGCAGAGTGGGGTAAAGTATCCGGAATGGCATTAGAAGAACTGGAAGCAAGGTGAGCAGAGTCATGGATTAAAGAGAATACATAGAGCATGTTTGAGCAATACAGAAAGAAATCTGTGTTAATCAACTAAGCTTAAACACTCTTACCAATGCTCAGAAGAAAAATGACACATGATCAGAAGTTATTTCAGTAGATAATATACCAAAATACAGGGTGCTCCTAAAGTCTGGACACATAGGCAAAAATGCATATTTTCAAGAAATGAAACGAATGAAATTTTCAACAACATTTTATTTCATTAGGATATTAACAAATATTAGCAAATAACATTTTCAATATGATTTCTATTATTTGTGATGCAAAGGTTGATGCTCATTACAAGATTCACATGAACTCGATGCAATAACTCCACATTGCCTTCAGTTTTGGCACATTCACTCTTTATGTATTCAATCAAATGTGTTGCATCTGTGATTTTCATTGAGTACACCTTCTCCTTTAGCATACCCCAGAAAAAGAAGTCAAGGGGACTAAGGTCTGTTAATATTTTTGCCTATATGTGCAGACTTTAGGGACACCGTGTATATATACTTCATTGTAGGGAATTTCAAATTTATCTAAACTGAATAGAGCAATCAATGTCCTAAAATGTTTATGGGTTTTATTGACCTACAGATCACATTTTGAATTATATGAAAGATATCACTGGTAGGAAAACAAAATTCCTTTCAGGTTTTATTTGGCCTTTAACTTAATATGAATATTCTGTACTTACATTCCTATTACTTGTAGACATTCAAGAAATACTTACTGGAAGATTTCTGTTTTTCACTATGGTCTTTATTTCATCATTTGTGATATTTAGTAGTTTATTTGACTTATCCATCGCTTTTATCTCCTACATTCAGTCAATCACCAAGTCCTATTGATTCATTCATTAAAACTTCTCTAATATCTTTCCATCCTTTTATAGCCTCACTTTCACCACCCAATTACAGGCCCTCAACAACTCATGGCTTATTATTACAGTGGTGTTTCACTACATGGTCTCTTCAGCTACACTCTCTCCCAATCCAGGTAATCTTGCATGTTGCTACGAAATTATTTCCTAAATTCCACTTCCATCATATCAGTTCCCTCTTTAAGAAATTTTGATGCTTCCCAATGACTTTCAAAAAGAATCTAAAGTTCTTTTTAAAAGTATTAAAGTCTTTTGTTTTTACACCATCTTCATTTCCTAATATATCCCTTCCTTATCTCCTTCCCAGAGAATTATCCATTAACCAAAGAAGAAAAAAGCATTTCAGCAATGCCAAACAACTGAGTCTAGCAGTATATTCAGTGTTGCACATACATAATTTCCCATCTCTGCAAAGCAGAACTGCTTATTTTCTTTCCTTTTCATCAAGAGTGAGTTTAAACGCCATTTTTTTAAACTTAGAGGCAACTATGTGGCATGTTAGATAGAGCACTGAATCTGGAGTCAAGATGACAGTCTAACTTCTGCCTTCAGACATTTACTAACTCTGTGATCATGTGCAAATCATTTAACCTGTATCTGCTGTCTTCCTAAATGTGAAATGAGGCTGATAATAGCACCTACCTGCCAAGGTTGTTTTGAGAATCAAATGAGATACTATTTACAAAGTGCTTAGTACGTGGCCGGGCATATAGTAGGAGCTTAATAAGTGCTTTCCTTCCTTCCTTAACTTGGCATTCATGCCCTATCACACATACCCCTCTAACTATCTGTATTCATCCCTCACCATTCACCAAGATAAAACACCTGTTCCAGCTAACATATACTGGTCAAAAATTCTTAAATAAATAATAGTCATACCTGACATGACTAGACTCATTTTAGCACTCAAACATAGACTCACACAATATTAGAGCTAGAAACGATCTTATAGACTTTCTATTCTAGTCCAGTTCTGACATCTCCCAAATAGAGAAAAAGAGATCCATAGAGGTTACACAATTTGTCTGACATCAGACAGTTGGCTACTGGCCAAACCAGAAAGCAAACACACACACACACACACACACACACACACACTCAGACATACACAAAAACACACTCACACATGCACACACACACACTCAGACATACACACACTCACATACATGCATGCACACACACATTCAGGCATACACACAGACTCACACATATGCATGCATGCATGCGCACACACACACACACACACACACACTTCAAGTCTTCTAATTCCCAGTCTAGTTTTCTCCTCTACCCTATTTATATGGTTTTCTGTTTGATATGTGTTTTTCTTGTTCAATGCCCATATCTGTTCAAATAGATTTTAAACTCCTTGAGGATATAGGTCACAATTAATAGCATTCAATACATTGCGATCTCCAACTGTGCCTGCCATGATGCTGAATGTAATCAATTTAAGTGATAACTTAAGACATGATGATATAGCATGTCATGTTTGGGGGAAGGGGAGAAGAAAAGAAATTTACAAGATAACTATTATATATTTAAAAGTATAGCTAGTTGTACATAATAGATTTGTGGTTTCATGTGCAATTGTCTGGGGTTTTTTGTTTTACTGTTATAGAAATGCTTGTTTTATTTTATAAATTAAAAATAATAGAAATACATTTTTAAAAGGAACTAAGGAATAAAAACGTGTTAGTCCATAGTGCTAGTCCAATGTTAGTTCCCTGATTTTCTGATAGTACGTTGTGTATATTTCTTGTTCTATTCCCACTCTATTTTTTCCATCCTTTTTATATGCCCAGCTTCAGTTCTTCTCCCCCATCTAGCTGAATATGATGTAGCCTCTGGTATAGTCAAACAAGAAAAATTAATGTGTTAAGTACTCAGGGAGAAAAATGTGAAGGTATCTGGACTAAGCACACTCTAGAAATGTGAGGGTCTTTATTAGAATGTTTAAGAGCTAACTAATAGCCACATTAAATTCAATTCATTTTACATAGTCATACTAGAAAAGAAAAAAAAACCTTGAAACTAGTGTTCCAATGATATAAATATTTAAATGTGATTTCAACTCTTTAAGATGGATCCTCCTTTAACCTTGACTATCACTAACAGATGTCTGTTGCTGTCTATATAAAATAAACTCTAAGGCATTCTCAATATGTTAGAGTGATTAGCTTGTCTAACAAGGTCACCTTGGCACAGATGAATGACTGTATTGATTTTGTCATCAACACTTCAGTTTCCTTACCATTTCTTGGGCCAAAAGTTCTTTGTTGTTGGGTCCTTAGCTCTTTCCAATGTTATAAATAAATCCATAAGGAATTTTTAAAGTTTTACTCTTGGGATTATCCAAAGATTATACTCCTTCTATGGTAAACAGACTTTTATTTTCTATTCTGTCATTGTTTGTCTTTTCACTATTTCTATAAAAATTACATGAGTTTATTATGAGAGACAAAGCATAGCAGAGAAGAATGTTGAGTTTTAAGCCAATTCATGTGAGTTTAATCATAAGTTTCTTGCCTTTGAGATACTAGGCAATTCATTGAACATCTCCAGGCTTCAGTATCATCTATGAAATCAAAATGTTGGACTTGATTCCTAAGGCCCTAATTCTACATCTGTGATTCTGTATCTATGTGAAAAGTCACTTTGTGAGAAAATGATTCACTTCTCTATCACTGCTAAGAATAAAATAGGAGGAAATGAGATTAGATTATAGCAGGAGAGATTTAGATTATATATCAAAAGAACTTCCTGACTGTCAGAATTAATCACACCTTAGCATCTCCTTCCGTTTGGATCCTTAGAAGCAAACTAATTACATAGCTATCAGCAGTGGTTTTGATAGTGCTTGACTAGAGACTAGAGACTCCATGGATTCTACTTGCCTCAACGCCTGTTTCTTTACAATTTTTTTTTTGGTAATTGGCTTTATGTGGTTGGACACTATGCTATTCTTCTTACTATATACATATTCATATGCAATTTATAGAACCCATAGCAATAGACACTGATATGGAATATATAGGGAAAATTGTATGATCTAAATGGGCCCTACTTCATGGGGAAAAAAGTGGCCTCTCCTAATGAGAATAAATGTTTAAATCATATTTCTATGGAAGCAATCTTTAATTTTTTATACTATTGTTCATATCAGGATTGCAAATATGAATATTTTATAGTGCTCAACTCTATTATAACAAGTTGAAGAACTAAAAGATTTTCCACTTCCTTGCTAATTTGTCATGTGCCACATATTATAATTAACATTTTATTCTCATCTTATTCTATAAAAGTCATATGTCTCAGAAAAACATCTTTACTCTAGAAAGCAATCTGGATTATGGCAACATCTAAAGAGTAAAGCTAAGCACTGGGTCTTATGTAGCAGTGACCAACCTCAGAGTAAACATTCCACAGTTAAGCCACCCTGTCACTTAGATGATTTCCATTATATCTGGAAGCTAACAATTTTTGAATAGGCCTTTGTTCCATTTGGTGCTTTCCTGAAGAAGCTTTATCAGTGCATTGATATACAGTAACCTGATAAGCCTTAATTTAGCCCCCATGTATCACTATTTAACCTTTAAAGAAGTCTACAGACTACCACCATTGTGCCAATTTCTGCAATGATAGAGTGCATGCCAGTGATTGAAGCAGATTAAGAGGGTACTTTTCTATTAAAAAAAATAGTTCTAACTTCAAGTTGTATTAAGCCCCAACTACAGTGATTTAAAACATAGCAAAGTTTGTTGGTTACTGTAAATGAATACAAACACATCAACTTAACCAGATGAAGATATACACATATACATACACACATACATGCATATATACACACATATGTACATATATACACAGACATAAAAACACATAGATGGATAGATAGATAGATAGATAGATAGAGACAGAGAGAAAGAGATGGAGAGAGAGAGAGAGAGAGAGAGAGAGAGAGAGAGAGAGAGAGAGAGAGAGAGAGAGAGATGTAAACACATTACCTGGTAAAAAGTATACAACTTTAATTGGATAAATCTGTAAATGACCATTCTTGTCACTGTGTTGAGAAGGAAAGGTATGAGAAATACTGTCTCCAAAAGTATTCTCATCTTAAAGTATTTAATAAACTTATTGTTCTGTGCATGTCTAAATATTTATTTTATCACACCTGTGTATAAATGAATGGATGCTTAGTTACAAATTTTAGTAATAATATTTTTTTCAAAATTTGATGAAAAATATTAAAGGCTACAGCTGAAAGTCTCAGAGATAATACATTATTCTAAAATATATAGTTTCAAATGCAGAGAGGATATACATAATGCTGAAATAAATTTATAACCCATAATTAGAAAATCTATGCATACACACACTTAACCTGAAGATACTTTCCAAACATTTAAAACAGTTTCACAATTTTCTATGTTAAACATATGAAATATTATCACAAATGTAATAATAATATAACTATAACATGATGATGTTTCTGATTATTTAATAAATTTCTCAAAATTGAAACCATCTCATGGTAAAGACTCAGAAACTACTCTGAATCACACATAGGTAATTTTCACCAATTTTCTTTGCCATGTTCTGTCACTTCACATATAAAATTATAGAGTTATATCAGATGATCTATAAGGGCCCTTGTCACCTTGACATTGATGACTGTGTAAAATTCAAACCTTTGGATCTAGAATATTGTATACACAATATTAGAAATGTTAGAAAGGAGGTAGTTGTAGTAACTAAAAAATGTATGAGACTAAATTTGAAAAGAGCTCAAATGTATCAATATAAAATTAAAGAACTAAGCCATCTTATTTTATAATAATAATAAAAATGGTAGCAATGTTAGTTTTTAAAAGGTCATATGTATATATACCTAGTCTGTGATAAGGCAATATACATTTCATATATGTAATTCATATATGTCATTCAATTAAAGAAATTGGTGTTACCCAAAAGAGCATAGATAATGAGGTAGGGAAAGAGATAGGACTTACACTTGAAGTAGTCATGTAACTACCATTGTGTCAGGCATTGGAAGCCAATAACCTTAAGTAATAGTGTGATTCTAGCCAGTGACTTAGCCTCTCTTGGCCTTGGTTTATTTTTTTAAATAGGTGAGGACTGTGATCTCATGACTTATAAAGGATTCCCAAATACTGACTTCTATGTTTCTAGTTACTCCTTTGAAAATCTAATGGAGGAAAGGAAGAAGTAACTTTTTCCCCTTACATTTCTGGCCATTGACAAATATTTATGGGGTAGCTAGCATGGTTACAATGAGGTTATAAAGCCAGTTCTTATTCAAAACATCTCCTAATGAAATAGTTCACTTTTACAGAGGTGAACACTGAAAGGTTAAGTAATTCAACAGTACACCATAAATTATAAGCTGCACTATGGTTTGTTTAGTGCTCTAGACTCTCAAATAAAGAACACTGTGATATCGTAGGTAGCAAAGAGTTGATGTGATTGAAAGGCCAGGCAGGAAAGGCAGCTGAGTCTGCAGCTGAGAGGAGGGCTTTTTTCCTTCTAGATTTCCCAACTCTGACTACTACTGCCCCATGGGCTCTCTCAGGTTACTACTATTCCAAAAGCCAGTTACTGAAGGCCTCTTATTGATGACTTTGTGGATGCATGGGAAAACCTCACAGACTCATAAAATATTAGAAGTGGCCTAACAGAATCACAGAATAGTGAACTCACATAATTTCAGAGCCAGATGGAATCTGAAGGATGACCTAGGTCAACAGAGATCTGATAAAGAACTTTCACTACAACACATCTCAGAAGTGGCTTCAGGGAGAGACCTTCAGGGAGAGAGAACCTAACTTAGGAGGCAAACCATTTCAATTTTGGAATCTGAACAATCTTAATTATTAGGAAGATTTCTTCTTTTCATTTCATTGAGCCTAAATTTGTGTCAAAAAATCTTTTGTCCTTTGCTACAAGCTCAGCCTTTTGGGAACAAAGGCAAGACACCTATTTTCTCTCTCATATGATAGTCTTTTGCTTACTTAATGAATAGCTATCCTGTTCCTCCTGAAGCTCCTCATTTCCTGGATAAACTTCCCCTGTTCCTTCAAATGATCTTGATATGGCATATAAATCCAAGGAATTTTATGGTATTGATTTCTCTCCTCTGAATATTCATCAACTTATATAACCATCCTAAAATGCTGTGCCCAGAAATGGATATGATACTATAAATGTGATCTGACTAGGACAGAGTCAACAACACCCTCTTCTCCACAGTCTTGTAAACTAAGACTGCCAAAATATGACTGCTTCTTCTCTATCTCCTTTGCTGGATCTTCACCCCATCACACCTGATAACCATGATGGTCCCTCCAGACTCTGTCCTACATCCTATTCTTTGTTACTTCTATATTATTTCACTTGGTGATCTACTCAGTTCCCATAGAGTGGCTCAGTGGACAATGTATGATGTAATGTGTAATGATGTAATGCTGAGACTAGAATCAAGAAGACCTAAATCCAAATTCAGTCTCAGATACTTACCAGATGTGTGACAATAGGCATGTCACTTAACCTCTATCTGCCTCAATTTCTCATCCATAAAGACTGCTTAATAATAGTTTTTCTCATGGTTATTGTCAGTTAATAACATTTATTATTCACATACTATGTATCAGGCACTGTGTTAAGGGGTGGGGTACAAAATGACATAAAAACTGTCCCTATCTTCAAAGAATTCATACTCTAATGGGGGAGACAATAAGCAAAAAATATATATACAAAAAGCTATGAATAGGAAAAACAGGAAATAGTTAAAAAGAAAATGCAATAGAATTAAGAAGGATTGAGGTTCCTGTAAAAAATGGGATTTTAATTAGGACTGGAAGGGATCCAAAGAATCTGGTAGGCAGAAATGGGATGGGATAGCATGATACCAGTGGAAAATAGAAAGAGAAAATGGCCAGAGCCAAGAAATTGAGGGTCATATTCAAAGAACGGCAAATATAATAGCATGCCTGAATTGAGGATTATGTGGTGAGAAGTAAGGTATAAGAAGACTGGAAAGTTAGGGAGGGGCTAGCTTATGAAGGGCTTTGAATGCTGGAGGACTTTGCATTTGATCTAGGAGGCAATTGGGAGTTACTAGAGTTTATTGAGTCATGTGGAGGGTGACATGGTCAGACATGTTTTAGAAAAATCACTATGGCTGCTGAATGGAATATGGATTGAAGTGGAAACTTGAGGCAGACAAATCTACCAACAGGCTATTGAAATAATCCAATGGGAAGAAAAGAGGGCCTGTACCTGAGTTCTGACAGTTTCAGAGGAGAGAAGGGGGCATATTTGAGAATTGATACAAAGATGAGATCAGCAGGCCTTGGCAATAGCTTAGATATTTGAGGTAAGAAATAGTGAGGAGGCAAGTGTGACACCTAGGTTGTAAGCCTGAGGGTGTGGGAGGATTGGTATTGCCCATGACAATAATAAAGAAGCTGGGTGGGGGTTGAGAGGAAGGTTTTGAAGAAAAGATAATTAGCTCATTTTTGGACATATTGAGCTTTAAATGTCTTCTGAAAGTCTGTTAGAGATGTAGACTTGGAGGTCAGGAGAAATCTTAGGGCAGAATAGGTAGATTCGAGAATCATCAACGCTGAGAAGGTAATTAAATCCATGGAAACTAATATGATCATGAAATGAAGCAGTATAAAGACAGAAGAGGACAGGACCCTATAAGACACTTATGACTAAAGAGCATAGCCTATATGATGACCTAGCAAAAGAGACAGAGAGGGAGTGGTTAGATAGGTAGACAGAGTCACAAGAGAGAACAGTGTTCTAAAAAACAGACAGAATATCCAGATGAATGTGATAAACACTGTCAAATGCTGTAGGGAGGTGAAGAACAACGAAAATTGAGAAAAGGCCATTCTTGTGAGAATTAAATTGAGATAATATTTGTAAATGGCTTAGTGTAGAAATTGGCACATAAATTAGGCATTTAATAAATGCTTATTCCTTTCCCCATAATTTGTTTTAAATATATTTCATTTATTTGATTAAATATTTCCCAATTACATGTAAAATGTTTTGACTTTCATTTTGTTTTCAATTTTGAATTCTAAATTCTCTCTCCCTGCCTTTGAGAAGGCAAGCAATTTGATACCCATTATACATATAAAGTCATACAAAACATATTTCCATATTAGTCATGTTGTAAAAGCAAACAAAAAATAAGAAAAATAAAGTTAAAAGTATGCTTCAATCTGCATTCAGAATTTATAGGTTCTGTCTCTGGAGACAGATAGCATTGTTCATCATGGGACCTTTGGAATAGACTTGGATCACTGTTCTGATCCTAGTAGCTAAGTCATTCACAGTTGGTCATCCTGACAATATTGTTATTACACTGTTCTGGTCTGGTTCTGATCTCTTCATGAATTCATACAAGTTTTCTGAGGCTTTTCTGAAACCATCCTGCTTACTATTTCTTAAAAAAAAATTCACAATCATACACCACAACTTGTTCAGCCATTCCTTTATCTGTTTTTGCCCTCCCTGTAATAATATTTGTATCATAAAAGGAATTTGGTAGGACTCCTTTTTTACCTAGTTAAATAGTTTACAGAGTATTGGCAATATTTGTTCCTTAAATGTTTGATAGAATTCACTTCTAAAGGCACCTGGTCTTGTGGATTTTTTTTCCTAGGGAGTTCATTGATGGCATATTCAATTCTTTTGCTAGTATAAGGTTATTTAAATATGTATCAATACTTAATATTAATATTTACTTGGCATAATAATATTAATACCTCTGGTAATCTGTGAAATTTGTATTTTTGTAAATAATCATCTATTTTACTTAGATCATTGATTTGTTAATACATAATTTATTGTTTTATACTTGGTATGGAATTTGTTGGTATACAACTGGACAAAGTAACTCCTGATAATTGCTTTAATTTGATTTTCATTGCTGGTACATTTCTCTTTTTAATTTTCATACTGCTAATTTGATTTTCTTCTTTCATTTTTGAAACAGTTTAACCAATGCTATATCTATTTTGTTGGGGTTTTTCCCCATAAAGCCAACTTCTAGTTTTATTTATTAATTTAATGGTTTTCTTAATTTCAATTTTATTAATCTCTCCTTTGATTTTCAGGATTTTAATTTTGTTGTTTAAATTGGGGGTTTAAAATTTGTTCATTTAAAACATTTTTAGTTTCATGATCAATTCATTGTTCTTTCTCCCTTTTATTCATGTACATGTTTAAAGATATAAATGTCCCCCTCATTACTGCTTTAGCTGCATCCCACAAATTTGGAATGTTCTCTACTTGTTGCTATTTGCTTTAATGAAATTATTGTTTCTATCACTTAATCCTTTACTCACTCATTTTTTAAGGATTAGATTATTTGGTTTGCAATTAATTTTTAATCTATGTTTATATGGCCCTTTATTGAATGGAAATTTTATTAAATTATGGTCTGAAAAGGATGCAATTAGTATTTATAGTTTTCTGCATTTGCTTGTAAGGTTTTATGTACTGATACTTTGTTGATTTTTGTGAAGATGCTCTGTGTAGCTGAGAAAAAAAGATATACTTCTTTCTATTCTCATTCAGTTTTCTCCAGATGTGTATTGTATCTAACTTTTCTAAGACTCATCTCCTTAACTCCTTTCTGATTTATTTTATTACTTTTATCTACCTCTGAGAGGAAAAAGTTCAGGTACCCCAAGAATATAATTTTACTGTGTATTTCCTCCTGTAATTCATTTACAATTTTTCCTTTAAGAGTTTGCATGCTGTCATTTGGTGCATATATATTTAATATTGATATTATTTCATTATCTATTATTCCTTATACCAAGATATAGTTGCCATGTGTAATGGCAAGCAAAGTGGGACCTTTCACTATTTTTTTCTTTGGTAGTGCTTCTCAGCACTAAGGCAATTAAATATCTTTGATTGAGCCTTGCCTTTGATTGAATCAAGAGTCTTTGATGACCTACTTAAG